>NW_016806471.1:3016175-3024594 GCF_001698545.2 Rhinopithecus bieti
TATTATTATTATTATTATTATTATTATTATTTTGAGACGGAGCTTCACTCTTGCCCAGGCTGGAGTGCAATGATGCGATCTCAGCTCACTGCAACCTCTGCCTCCCGGGTTCAGGCGATTCTCCTACCTCAGCCTCCCGAGTAGCTGGAATTACAGGCACCTGCCACCACACCCGGCTAATTTGTTGTATTTTTAGTAGAGACAGGGTTTCATTACGTTGCCCAGGCTGGTCTCAAACTCCTGATCTCGTGATCCACCTGCCTCGGCCTCCCAAAGTGCTGGGGACTACAGGCATGAGCCACCGTGCCCGACCCCACTGATTTCTTAATACCTTTACACGTAGGCGAGAAACCTCAATACCAGAGGCTACTCCATAATCCTCAGGGGCAAGCAATGTCCAGTCACATCCAGCAGTTCTCTGCTGTTCTGGCTTATCCCAGAATAAAATTCAGGGTGAGGGGAGCCCCCTCTGACGGGGGCCTGGCAGGTAAGGATCATGAGTCAGGCAGGCCACTGACGATGGCAGAGGCTGGAAATGCACGCTTTCACCCAAAGGGGGCGCAGCTGCTCAGCGCCAGCTGATGTCCCAGGGCGCTCTGAGTCCAGTGTGGTTGATCCTTTTAGATTTTCCAAGAGAAATCTGGAATTTTATTTGTTTGTTTGTTTGTTGGGATTTTAAAATATGAAATCTAATAAAAGTTTTAACACTGTGGGACAAACACATTTTTCGGCTTGTAACGTTTGTTTGGAGCATCTGAATGAGGCAAAAGAAAAGTGATTTGCTCAGGCTGGGGTGGGAGGAAAACCAAGGAAGGTTCTTGGTTCCCTCCCGGGTCTTACGCCGGAGGCCTCCCCACGTCCAGTTCAATTAAAGAGGTGCTGATGTGAATGACACCGCGAACACCGCCCTCCCTGACCCTTCCCTTCCATCTGCCATCTGGCTTCTTTCCTGGCTACACTTCTTGGACAGAAAGCTGGCTGGCTGCCAGCATTTCCTGGCTACCCTCTGCTCCCCTAACCAAACAACGGAGGGAGTGTCAGGGCTGGAAAGGAACTGTGAGATCATCTACTCCAGTGTCTTTGGTCCAGGAAATCCCTCACTCATGGAGATTGTTGAAAATGGTGGTTCCTTGGCTTCCCCTAAATCAAAACATCTGGAAGAAGCTGCATTTTTAACAAGCTCTCCAAAGCATTCTGATGCATTACTAAGATTGGAAACCTCTGATCTCACTTAACCCTGATGAAATGGAGTCCCAGAGAGGAAAGTGACTTTTCCAAGGTCACAGAGCAGATTTGCAGGAGAGGGAAGGAGGCCCAGGCTCCCGAAGGCAATGGTTGTTAGGGCCCCTACCATCTGGGGCTGTATGCCACAATTCCAGCAACTTGGTTCTTTCTAAGCCCCCCAGTGCTTCATCTTCCTAAGGCAAACCTAGTGGTTTATTGGCTTGGTTCCCTTCATCTTCTTTGTCCTCTGTGCAGTGCTCTCTGCTTTTGAATCTAATTATTTTTGGCTTTGATGGTTGACTAGGAAATATTAGCTAGACATCCAAGGGGCATCCTGTGTGCCATCCCACCTGCCACTCTTGTGGTAACACCCAACAAGGGTGAAAGATCAAGACCAAGCTAGGGGTTTTTAGAGTGCCTAGAAAGAATCCAGAGAGATGACAAAGAAAGTAGAGAAGACTGAGCCCTGGGGACTGTCCCATGGTCCAGAAGTACATAGGCGCACTCAGAGAGAATCACATTCATGTTGTGTCACCCAAATCAAGCAACCATAGAAAGAAGGAATGGCACGCACCGAGAATGAATTAGCATCTGATCATGGCCTTCACCTCCTCACCTGCCAGGTTCAATAGATTGATTTCACCCCAGGAGCAGCACATCTCCCACTAAAACATTTTAGCAGGTATTACAGGTAAATTTCCTGAAGAAATCTCATCCCTTTCAGGGGATGTATCAAGCACTGACCTTGTCACTTGCTTCAGCAAATATTTAACCCATTTGCAACAGACAAGGTGCGGTGCAAGGCTAGAGATGGAGAGAAGAGTAAAGAAGAGATCGTCTTTGGCAGAGCCATGGCCAGGCAGACATCAATGCAGATCAATGGCAGCACAATGAGGTCAATGCCCCATTAAAGTCACCCCAAGGATAAGAGAGGACAGGCTTTCCAAACAAGGTGATGACGGAGTGTCAGGCCTCTGAGCCCAAGCCTGCAAGTACACATCCAGATGGCCTGAAGCAAGTGAAGAATCACAAAAGAAGGGAAAATGGCCGGTTCCTGCCTTAACTGATGACGTTCCACCATTGTGATTTGTTCCTGTCCCACCTTAGCTGAGCGATTAACCTTTAGAAACTCCTTCTCCTGACTCAGAAGCTCCCCCACTGAGCACCTTGTGACCCCCCGCCCCTGCCCGGAAGAGAAAAACCCCCTTCAACCTGTAATTTTCCAGTACCCACCCAAATCCTATAAAACAGCCCCACCCCTATCTCCCTTCACTGAGTCTCTTTTTGGACTCAGCCCACCTGCACCCAGGTGAAATAAACAGCCTTGTTGCTCACACAAAGGCTGTTTGGTGGTCTCTTCACAGGGACGTGAGAGACACTGAGCTAGGTTTAAGAAAACAAACGCTATTTCAGTATTAATAGCATTTGTTCCTGGACTTAGGTTGCAAGTGAGTCACTGGGCAGAGCTTAAAGAAAAACATGCCCTGTATTTTATTGGTCACTTTCTGATGTCAAAGGATGAGGCTGTAGAGGAAGGGCAGTAGATCAATCCAGTTTCTGATAAAGTGAAAGGCGTTCCTTCATATTCTATTAACTTAATGCTGAGAGTCACTTAGCTTCAAAAATACAGTAAGTAAACGATTTTAAATGCTGAACTATCAGAGGAGATAATAAACAAAGGTGTTTTTGTTGTTGTTTGGAGACATGGTCTCACTCTGCTGCCCAAGCTGGAGTCCAGTGGTGCAATCTTAACTCACTGCATCCTCAAACTCCTGGACACAAGTGATCCTCCCACTCAGCCTCCTGAGTAGCTGGGACTACAAGCACGTGCCACTGTGTGCCCAGCTACATTTTGTTTTGAAACGGAGTCTCGCTCTGTCACTCAGGCTGGAGTTCTATGGCGCCATCTTGGCTCCCTGAAACCTACACCTCCCAGGTTCAAGCAATTCTCCTGCCTCAGCCTCCTGAGTAGCTGGGATTACAGGTGCGCACCACCACGCCCAGCTAATGTTTGTATCTTTAGTAGCTCCCAGCTGCTAATTTTATATTATTTGCAGAGACAAGGTCCGGTTTTGTTGCCCAAGCTGGTCTCAAACTCCTGGTTTCAAGCGATCCCCTGCCCTCAGCCTCCCAAATGCTTGGATTACAGGCGTGGCCTCTAAACTAAAGGTTTTAATGAAGGAGAAGAAAAGCCTTGGGGGAAAAAGGCTATTATTCTGTTTGATTCACAAATTATGCATAATGGCACATGTGCTACCTTGCTTGGGTTATGAAGGTATGCATTTTCACTTGACTTTTATAAGGTAGAGGTAAGGGGCAGGAGAAGCTGATAATAGAGGAGTAAGAAATAACCTTGTAGAGTATATTATTATTGGCATAAACTTAATCTGTTAATTAAATTTTGATCTGTTAAATGAATTTAACAATATGTTGCATATATGCTATAGTAGTAATTTCTTCCCTTGAAGAAATGAACTTTATGGAAGTGATTCTCTTTATTGGCACTCAAAAGAGAAGCACCTCAACATTTAAAAAGATTTCTTTTGTAGAGATGAGGTCTCATTATGATGCCCTGTCTGGTCTTGAACTCCCAGGCTCACGCAATCCTACTGCCGCCTCAGCCTCCTGAAGTGTTAGGATTACAGGCTTAAGCCACCATGCCCAGCCCAATCAATTTAAAACTTTTCTTTTGTTTTACTACTTGTTTTACATCATGTTACTGTGCAAAGAGCTTTGAAAAGGGAACTACCAGACCTGGATTCAAATTCTGGTTCTGACTTTGAGCCAGTCTCTTAAATTCTGTAAAAATTGTAGTTTCCTCAACTCCAAAATAGGAATATTAATGCCTATCCCATAACATCCTAGGATGTTATCCAGGTTGGGCATGGTGACTTACGCCTGTAATCCCAGCACTTTGGGAGGCTGAAGCAGGTGGATCACCTGAGATCAGGAGTTCAAGACCAGCCTGGCCAACATGGTGAAACACCATCTCTACAAAAATACAAAACTTAGCCAGGCATGGTGGCAGGTGCCTGTAATCCCAGCTACTCAGGAGGCTGAGGCAGGAGAATCATTTGACCCCAGGAGGTGGAGGTTGCAGTGGGTCAAGATTATACCACTGCATTCCAGTCTAGGCGACAGAGTGAGACTCCATCTCAAAAAAGAAAAGAAAGTCAAAATCCAGTATATTCCAGGGGCTCCTGTGTATTAAGTGTTTTTAGTATCCCAGGTGATACGTTAAACACTTCATATGTGTCATGTCATTTTATTCTCACAGTAACACTATATGAGAGTTTCTATAATGGTTCCATTATACAGACGAGAAAGCTATGTTTAGAGAGCTTGTCCAAGGTCAGACAGCTAAAAGAGTGGCAAGTCAGAATGTGAACCCAAGTGTGTCTGCCTCTGGAGGCTGAGCTATCAACCCCTACATTATGTGGCCACTCTTCTATCACCCTAAAGCCAGAAAATGTATGTGAAAGCACACTGCAGATGGCAAATACTGTCCCGGATTATTTTCATTTTTCAGCAATGACTGGTGTGGATAGAGCTGGGGAGAATGTGAGAGAAGAAAGTGACATGACCTGCCCCCAGAACCTCCATTCATTTTACTTGTCCATTATCACCATCTCTCATCCTCACTTGCAACTAGTATCAATGCAGATGCATTCAAATGCAAATAACAGAAAATACTTACACCATCAGGACATTTATTGTCTTTTTAAAAAGAAGTATGGAATCAGATGCTCACAGTTTAGATCAGCAGTTTCACAAGGTTGGGGCTCTGGACTCTCATTTCTATCACTCTGCTCAAGTTCACATGTGGACTGCTACAGTTCCAAGTCTCACACTCTAATGAGACTTTTCATCAAAACCAAGAAGACAGCTAGCCAGGGTCGTGAATGAGCACTCCTTACATGCTTCTTTTGTTTTATTGGAAAATCCATTCTTTGGAAATGGAAACATCTATAAGGAAACTCCACAGCACATGTCCCTTACATGTCATTGACTAGAAATGGATATATAATGTATTAGGATGGGCCAGGCTAGGCTTTGGTAAGAAATAAGTCCTGAAATCTCAGTGGCTGAACACAACAGAGGTTTAATTCTTGCTTGCCTGACAATCTTTGTGTCTTGGTGGTCCTCTTGCATCTTGTGTTGTACCGTCTGGAACATGTAGCATCCACCATCACTGCAGCAGGGGAAGAGAGAGACGGAAATGGCGCATGGTTTTTGTTTTTGTTTTTTTGAGACGGAGTTTTCCTCTTACTGCCTAGGCTGGAGTGCAATGGCATGATATCGGCTCACTGCAACCTCCGCCTCCTAGGTTCAAACAATTCTCCTGTGAGCCTCCTGAGTAGCTAGGATTACAAGCACATGCCACCATGCCCGGCTAATTTTTTTTTTTTTTTTTTGTATTTTTAGTAGAGATGGGGTTTCATCATATTAGAGATGGGGTTTCTTCATATTGGTCAGGCTGGTCTCGAACTCCTGACTTCAGGTGATCCACCTGCCTCTGCCTCCCAGAGTGCTGGGATTACAGGCATGAGCCACCACGCCTGGCCTTTGTGCACCGGTTTTTAACTGCCTCAGATGGGAAGTGCCGCATCTCTGCTCACCTTCCTATTAGAAGTTGGCCCCATGGCCTCACCTACTGCAGAGGTGGCTGGCAAGGGCAATTGACCCAGGAAAGGAAACAGCAAGATGAACACATTGTATTGTGAGCCGCAAACAGCCACCCCCACGTGTCAGGGAAGGAGGATCTTGGGAATGGCTGCTGGGTGGGCATCTGCCACTCCACCTAACTTCCACTTACTCCCCAACCAGGCCAGCAAGTCTGGTCAAAGATGTGGCAGGGAAGGCTCTCCTTCTGTGGGTTTCCATGACCTTGAAGGAAATAAAAATATTTCTCCCTAAAATATTGAGAATTGTTAAATTAAAGACCCTTAAAACACAGGGGAACACTCTACCTCATCCTCTACTTGCCTGATGGCAGGACATAAATCTTTCCATACTGGATGTGTGGGTGAATGGGCAGTTGGATGGATGAGTGGGTAGGTAGATAAGCGGGTGGATGGATGGGTGGGTGGATAATTGGGTGGATAGATGGGTGGGTAGGTGGATAGATGGGTGGAGGATTTGATAGGTGGATGAATGGATGGGTGGTGGGTGAATGTGTGGGTTGGTGAGTGGATGGATTGGTGGATAGATGGATGGATGGATGGATGGATAGATGGGCAGGTGGTGGGCTGGTGGATGGATGGGTGGGTGGGTTAATGAATGGGTTTGTGGGTGGATGGATGAATGGATCTTCTATACTACTTATGCACCCAGATAAGACACCAGCAGGTACCAGAGGAATCTGGAAGCAAATTTTACTGTCTTTCCACATTTTCCCTACCTTTTAAAAAGGGAACTGCTCTCTCCCTTGTCTTGTCACTATGTAGGATTTATGGCTCTTTCTTAAAGTACTATTTAAGCAAGGTCACTGCCTTGAGAAAGAAATATATATATATATATATTTTGAGACAGGGTCTCATTCTGTGGCCCAGGTTGGGGTGCAGTGACACAATCAAGGCTCACTGCAGCCTCAACCTCCTGGACTCAAGTGATCCTCCCACCTCAGCTTCTCGAGTAGCTGGGACTACAGGTGTGCACCACACGCCTGGCTAATTCTTGTATTTTTTGTAGAGACAGGATTTTGCCATGTTGCCCAGGTTGGTTTCAAACTCCTGGGCTCAAGGAATCCTACCGCCTCAGCCTCTCGAAGTGCTGGGATTACAGGCATGAGCCACTGTGCCTGGTGGAAAGGGATACTTCTAAAACTGAGGCCTCTTTCACATAATGGGTACATCACACATTAATACACTTCTGCTTGTTTTTCTTTTGTTAATCTGACTTTAGTTTTCAGGAGAGTGACTCAACTAAGAAGTGAAAAAGAGCAATTCCCCTCTGCAGTCTCTTGTGCCTCTCTCTTCCCTAACCCTTCTCTCTCAGTATTAGTCTTTCACTGGCCCGCCACCCTCTCCCCAGCCCTGATCCCTAACAGACTGTAGACCTCTTAAGGTCACAGGCTGTCTTCCCTTCCCATCTCTCACGCCTACACTGGGATCTGGCCCATTGTAGGTGCTCAGCAGACGTTTTTAGAGCAAGTGAAAGATGGTATTTTTGAAACAATGGTTTCAATCATTTGTGTCTGAGAGCTGCCTGGCTTTTTATCTTTGGAATTTCTGGTAGAATCATTGAGGAACGAGAAGTATGATTCAACCCTTAAATAAGCATGGATACACAAGATGCCATAATGCAGACCTCAAAAATGCAGTCATAAATAAAGTAAATATTTGGTCAATGACATCAACCTATGTAAAACATTTCCTTAAGGAAACTGACTTAGAATCCCACTTAAAATACCTTAAAAGACCTGGTTTTACTCAAAACTACACCTCCCAGATTGAAAGTGTTGAGCCAGGCACAGTGCCTCACGCCTGTAATCCCAGTACTTTGGGAGGCTGAGGCGGGCAGATCACCTGAGGTTAGGAGTTCGAGACCAGTCTGACCAACATGGAGAAACCCCATTTCTACTAAAAATACAAAAAATTAGCCAGGCGTGGTGGCACATGCCTGTAATCCCAGCTACTTGGGAGGCTGAGGCAGGAGAACGGCTTGACCAGGAGGTAGAAGTTGCGGTGAGCTGAGATTGCTCCACTGCACTCCAGCCTGGGCAACAAGAGCGAAACTCCATCTCAAAAAAAAAGTGTTGAGTGCCTTGCATGCCCAGAGAAAGTACCACAGGGATAGTGGCTGAGGCAATGGGTAAAAAATACAGGGTAGTTAGATATATACTCTTTAAGAAATTTAATTAAGGAAGCCAAATAAGAGAGATGCTTTATCAGCAGGGATTATCATCACTTTATAGTTGTTTGTTTGTTTGTTTGAGATGAAGTGTCTCTCTGTCACCCACACTGGAGTGCAGTGGTGCCATTACTTCGACAAAACCGCGATTACTTTTGCACCAACCTATAGCAGGTGTCTTGCTTATCCATCACTGTGTAACAACACACCCCAAGGCCTAGTGGCTTACAACAAAAATGTCTGACTACCTCTCATGGTTCTATGGATTGATGGGGCTCAGTTGGGTGGCTGCCTCTCAGAGTCCCTCAGCAATTTCATCAGATAGTCTTTTTTTTTTTTTTTT
>NW_016806471.1:3027436-3031403 GCF_001698545.2 Rhinopithecus bieti
CGGAGTCTCGCTCTGTCGCCCGGGCTGGAGTGCAGTGGCCGGATCTCCGCTCACTGCAAGCTCCGCCTCCCGGGTTCACGCCGTTCTCCTGCCTCAGCCTCCCGGGTAGCTGGGACTACAGGCGCCGCCACCTCGCCCGGCTAGTTTTTTGTAGTTTTTAGTAGAGACGGGGTTTCACCGTGTTAGCCAGGATGGTCTCGATCTCCTGACCGTGATCCGCCCGTCTCGGCCTCCCAAAGTGCTGGGATTACAGGCTTGAGCCACCGCGCCCGGCCTCTTTATTTCTTTTCTTTTCTTTTCTTTTTTTTTTTTGAGACAGAGTCTTGCACTGTTGCCTGGGCTGGAGTACAATGGCGCAATCTCAGCTCACTGCAACCTCTGCCTCCCGGGTTCAAGCAATTCTCCTGCCTTAGCCTCCCGAGTAGCTGGGATTATAGGCACCCGCCACCATGCCTGGCTAATTTTTTGTAGTTTTAGTAGAGACGGGGTTTCACTGTGTTGGCCAGGCTGGTCTCGAACTCGTGACCTCGTGATCCACCCACCTCGGCCTCCCAAAGTGCTGGGATTACAGGTGTGAGCCACTGTGCCGGCCTTTTCTTTTTCTTTTATTTCACATTTTTTTCTTTTTCTTCTCTATATTTTCAAATTGCTTATAGGACGTGTTGCTTTCATAACGAGTTTTGAAAAGAAAATAAGAACGGGAATTAGGAAAATATAGAGGATTTTAAGCTGATTTCAACCAACCAATGGAAAATATACAAATGAATAATAAGTATTGTGTATCTGACTTTTCAAAGTGCTTTTGAATTCAAGGTTTAAATTGATTTCTGTAATAACTCAGTGACGGAGACTGGACAGGTATTATTTCTATTCTGCAAATGGGACAAGTGAGCCTCTAACCAGCCAATTAGTGACAAAACCAGGAGGAGATCCAGATCTCCTGGGCCATTCATGGACTTCAGATGAAGTCACACCTGGCTTTGAATTTGGACAGTTTACTTTCTATGCAACTTAATCTTTTGGGAACCCCCTGTTTTAGCCCACCCAGAATCCCTTGCCCCATCTTTTGGTCTCAGCACCTTGACTTTTCTTATGAACCTGCCCTTCCTCAGTCGGTCCAGATTCCTGATGGGCATGAGACCCCCACCCTGCCTACAAGAGCCAGCCTTGGGAAGTCTGAGGATAGTGCTGAAAGAGTCTGATGAGCTGGAAGGAAGTGGGCAAGAGCCACTGTGGCCTCTTTGCCTCCACTAGGGGATGAATGGGCTTCCTGAAACAAACCCAATTCAGAGAAAAGAGTCAGGTGTGAGGACAAGTGCCCAAATAAGTTGTTTGCATCCCTGGATCCAGATGTGCCTAAAGCTAGAGTCACGGCCAGGACTTTTTGCTTACCCGGGCCAGTGCATTTCTTTCTTTCTTTCTTTCTCTCTCTCTCTCTCTCTCTCTCCTTCTTTCCTTCCTTCCTTCCTTCCTTCCTTCCTTTCTTCTTCCTTCTTTCTTTCTTTCTTTCTTTCTTTCTTTCTTTCTTTCTTTCTTTCTTTCTTTCTTTTCTTTCACTTTTCCTCCTCCCCCCCTTTATCCTCCTTCTCCCCTTTCTTCTCCTCCTTCAATTCTGTTTTTTATTTGAGTTGGATTCCTGTTAGTTGTAACCCAAAGTCTCCCGATCATTATATTCTTCAGCCTCAGTCATCTCACCTGTAAAATGGGGATGATAATAACAATGTTGATATTCTGCACAGGATTGTTGTGAAACTTAGCTGAGTTACCACAAGTAAGGTGCTTGTTACATAGTGAGTGATCAGTAAATGTTACCTATTAAGGAGTTAGAAAAAGCTGAATTCAGAGAATTTTATCTCCTAGCTGGGGGCGGTGGCTCACACCTGTAATCTCAGCAATTTGGGAGGCCGAGGCAGGTGGATCACCTGAGGTCAGGAGTTCAANCTGGGATTACAGGTTTGAGCCACCGCGCCCGGCCTCATCAGATAGTCTTAAGGCCGAGTTTTAGAAGTCACATAGCCCCACTTTGACTGTATGTATGTATGTATGTATGTATGTATGTATGTATGTATTTATTTATTTATTTTTGAGGTAGAATCTCACTGTTTTTGCCCAGGCTGGAGTGCAATGGCACAGTCTCCGTGCACTGTAACCTCCGACTTCCAGGTTCAAGCAATTCTGCTTCAGCTCCCCGAGTAGCTGGGATTACAGGCACCCGCCACCATGCCCAGCTAATTTTCTTTTTTTTTGTATTTTTAGTAGAGACGGGGTTTCTCCATGTTGGTCAGGCTGGTCTTGAACTCCTGACCTCAGGTGATCCACCCGCCTCGGCCTCCCAAAGTGCTGGGATTACCGGCGTGAGCCACCATGCCATGCCCAGCCTTTATTTATTTATTTTTGAGACGGAGTTTCACTTTTGTTGCCCAGGCTGGAGTGCAATAGCGCCATCTCGGCACACTGCAACCTCCGCCTCCGGGGTTCAAGCAAGTCTCCTGCTTCAGCCTACCGAGTAGCTGGGATTACAGGCACGTGCCATCATGCCTGGCTAATTTTTGTATTTTTTGTAGAGACGGAGTTTCACCATATTGGCCAGGCTTGCCTTGAACTCCTGACCTCAGGTGATCTGCCCGCCTCAGCCTCCCAAAGTGTTGGGATTACAGGCCTGAGCCATGCGCCCAACCACTGCATTCTATTATTTAAAAACGGGGCACAGGACCAGCCTTGCTTTAAGTGGAGAGGACCAAACACAAGCGGATGAATACCAGGAAGCATCCTTCATTGGGAGCCATTGTGGAGAATGACTACCGCAGTGGAGCAAGCTGAATGAGCAAACACAAGGCATCTCTCGTGTGAGGATCATGCCTCTAGAAAGGGCTTTCACATCCATTTTCATTTGGTCACAGGTTTGTGAGCTAGGCAAGCCCACGTCAGGACTAGATTTCTTTTTCTTTTTCTTTTTTCAGTTCTCAGAACATTCTGGATATAGATCTCTATTTTATACCTATAGACGCTGTAGCTCAGCAAAACTGAGTGAATTACCAAAAGTCCCACGGCTTCTAAATGTGGGTGTGGAATGTGAAATTTGGTCTTCTGATTTAGCCTTGCAAACTATAGAATTTTCCAAGCCGCCAACCCTCAGAACTTTTTGACACCTAGAACAAACCAGGAAGGAGACAAGAGTCGCCACCTGCAAAAAGTAATCGAGCGGAAGCAACCACAGATCTAAATTTGAAAAGAAAAAGGTTATCACAATTGTTAGAGTTTTACAACATGGTCATGCCTACTCTAATTGGGGATGGGGAATGGACGCGCGGCCACTGCTCGTGAGAGCGTGATTTGGTGCAAACTTTCCAGATGTGCAATAGATATCAAAGCCTGAGTTTTGCAAAATTCGTAAACTAGGAGAAAGTTAACCAGGCCTTAGAGCATCCTTCCTGCATGGGTTGTAGAAAGACAGGAAATGGGGCTTGATGAGGGGCTGATGAGGCCAGGTCAGGGGCCTCTGAGGCTGAACAAAACATTAGCACAGGAGGAGCAAAAGTTAAACACACACACACACGCTCAAGCGCACACACACATATGTACATGAACCCAATCCAAAATTTCATATCTAGAAAATTTTCTAGATTGCATAGATTTTTGCTAACAGGGAAAAATTACAAACAGTTAAATATCTAACAAGAAGTATTTTGTTAAACAATGGGAAACTATTCTGCCATTAAATTGAAGTTGTAGAAAACGATTTAGTGCCACGTGAAACATTGCAATATTACTGATGGGGAAAAAGCAGGTTTTGAAACAGCATTGTAATATTATTGTATTGTTTTTTCAAAAATATACATGTGGGTATATACACAGAAGAGATAAGAAAGAAAGAATGCCAAAATGGTAATAATAGTTATTTAAGGATGGTGAAACTATGGGTGATTTTTTTCTTTTTATTTCTTTTTTTTTTTTTTTTTTTTTTTTT
>NW_016806471.1:3033210-3047873 GCF_001698545.2 Rhinopithecus bieti
AAAAAAAAAAAAAAAAAAAAAAAAAAGAGAGAAAGAAAGAAAGAAAAAAAGAAAGAAAAAAGGAAGTTTTATTCCCCCCCCCAAAAAAGAAAGAGATTTCTCCATGCATCAAAATATGAGGAATAGATTCCTATAATGCAAATTACAAGAAAAGAGAAAGCACTGTGTCAGTGAGTTCACCAAAGAGTTATCATTCCAGAATTTATGGCCTAGGAGTCACTGACCTCCCCTCACCCTTTTGTTTCTCTCTCTTTCTCTCACTCTCTCGCACGTGTGTGTGTGTGTGTTTCACAGGAATTGCGAGAGAGGAGGAAAAAGGGGAGATGAAGTGGTTGGCTGGACGGAAATGGCTGGTTTTGCAATGCAGTTTGGGGAGAGGAAAAGTAAACTGGGAGAAAGTTAGCCAGGCCTTAGAGCCTCCTTCCTGCATGGGTTGTAGAAAGAGAGGACATGTGCCTTGCCATTCGGAAGCTGCTCAGCTAAGTCTGGTTATTTGTCTGGGGAGTCAGGAGTCTGATGAAGCCAGGCCAGAGGCCTCTGAGGCTGAACAAAACATTAGTACGGGAGGAGCAAAAGTTACACACACACACGCGCACACGCACACACACGCACACAAGCCCATTCTGGCTGGATTAAACAGAAAAAGGTATAATGTAATTCACAGGCTCTCCGATGGGAGGGCCAGAGAATTGACCGTGAAGACTTCCCAGTCTGGAATGATGTCACATGATGAAGCCTACTCTAGTGGAACATTCAGTGTCACCACACTACAGCACAGACACCATGCCTGGCTTGTACCACTGGTTCTGGACATGGGATCCTAGAAGCCTCTTGACTGTGCCCTAAACTCTTGCCCACAAATGGATTCTGTGAAACCCCTGCTCGTCCTCTCCTGTGAAGCCAAGTCTCTCACAGTATGTCTGGTGGCCTAAGCTTAGGGTACATGCCTTGGAGCAAGGGAGACTGGGAAAGCCAGTGTTGACCTTTCCCTTGGGGAGGCAGGACTCACACTGCGGGAAATTTCCAAGTCACCTGATAGAGTTCAAAAGGACAGTCATCAAGTCTGATATATATCCCCACAATAGCATTGCTGTATTGGGTGTGTGTGTATGTGTGTGTGTATGAAATAGACAAATGATCTATATCTCAAGGTCCCCTTTCCAGGACAGTTTCATCCTTAAAAATCCAAAGAATCATCATTCAAGCTGCCACCAGGAGCAGGGAGCCCAGTTCCCTCATTTGGGTGTCACTTGACACCTCTGAGTCCAGACAACAGCTCCAAGCTCCAGGTACCATCATCTGGTCACTCCTTCTCCTTGTGGCTTTGCTTGTTCAGGTCAGCATTGCCCCTGTATGTGGGCCCAGGTCCCTTTCTCCCCTTACCCCCTGAAATGAAAAGCGGACACACTCTTCAGAGATGTACCAGGCTCATGGATGGATGGATGGATGGGTGGATGGATGGATGGATGGATGAATGGGCATATAGGCGGATGAGTGGGTGGGTGGATGGACACCAGAGCTTTGAGGGACAATGGTCACTGTAGCCAATGACACCAGGGGGCAGTGCAGAGCAGCTTTCAAGGCCTAACTCCGTACACTCTTCCATCAGACCTGGCTGGCCAGGCTTGGAGAGCTCATTTTGTTCAACATTTTCTTTTTTTTTTTTTTTTTTTGAGACGGAGTCTTACTCTGTCACCCAGGCTGGAGTGCTGTGGCGGGATCTCAGCTCACTGCAAGCTCCGCCTCCCGGGTTCACGCCATTCTCCTGCCTCAGCCTCCCAAGTAGCTGGGACTACAGGCGCCGCCACCTCACCCGGCTAGTTTTTTTGTATTTTTTAGTAGAGACAGGGTTTCACCGTGTTAGCCAGGATGGTCTCGATCTCCTGACCTCGTGATCTGCCCGTCTCGGCCTCCCAAAGTGCTGGGATTACAGGCTTGAGCCACCGCGCCCGGCCTTGTTCAACATTTTCATTTGTGAGGAAGGAGTTGAGGCTCAAGACAGGAATGGCTGTGTCAGTAGCGCACAGCAACAGAGCTGGCTCTTGATGCGACTCCAGCACCCTCTGCATTACAGTATTTGCATAAGCCCACCTTCCCAGGCTCGGACAGCCCGGATGCTGCCAAGCCTCCCTCAGCTCTCAGTGACTCTGGATCCCTTCCTAGGAGGCTCATCTGTGGCCAGCTGCTGAACTCAATCAGCATAGAGGAAACAGACAGTCAGAGTTCAGGGTGTTGGCCAGGCTGAGTCATTGTCTTCAGTCCCTCCGAAGGGCTGCGTGTTAGGGCCCTCATTGGATACCCCTTCCCCAGCCATGTCTTTTCTCTCCTTTTGGAATCCAGATCACCTGGAGATCGTATTTCCCAGGAAAGGAAGGACCCCAGGCTGAGAACACATCTTACGATAAATGATCCCTCTCTTCTCAAAATTTACTTCTGTGTTACATCCTCTCTAGCCCTGCTTTTTAATTTCCACTGCCTGTTTCTTTGGGGCAGTGGGGTGGAGTGGGGAGTACCAGTGTGGTGATGTCCCCTCCCACCCCACCCCATCCTTATCCATCTTTACCGCAGGCTCCTGAGGACCACAACTTAGATAGCAGAGACGTCGAAAGGCTCACTAAACCTCAAATTTCCATTTTCATTCAGTCAGCTATTTAATTATTCAACTATTGAAAATATTTTAAGTCCCTACTATGTGTCAGATGCTAAAAAAAAAAAAAAATCACAAACTTACACTTATTAAGCCTTTACTACACTAAAGGTGTGACATTTAGTATATTATCTTACACAAGCCTATGAAGGAGGTGTTTTATTTATTTATTTTTAATTTTTTTATTTTTTTTGAGACTTGCTCTGTCACCCAGGCTGGAGTGCAGTGGCACGATCTTGGCTCACTGCAACCTCCACCTCCTGGGTTCAAGCAATTCTCCTGCCTCAGCCTCCTGAGTAGCTGGGATTACAGGCACCTGCCACCCATATCATTCAATTTGAAAGTATTTTAATGACTGTGTAATATTCTACTGAAGACATATAACTTATTTACCTCCCCCCACTATTGACCTTATATCTATTTTAGAAGTGGTTCAGTGTTTCAGTGTTTAATATTTTCTTTCTTTCTTACTTTCTTTTTCTTTTTTATTTTTTTGAGACAGAGTCTTGCTCTGTTGCCCAGGCTGGAGTGCAGTGGTGCCATCTCGGCTCACTGCAACCTCCACCTCCTGGGTTCAAGCTATTCTCCCTGCCTCAGCCTCCCGAGTAGCTGGGATTACAGGCACCCACCACCATGCCCAGATAATTTTTGTCTTTTTAGTAGAGACGGGGTTTTGCCATGTTGGCCAGGCTGGTCTCGAACTCCTGACCTCGAGTGATCCACCTGCCTCAGCCTCCCAAAGTGCTGGGTTTACAGGCGTGAGCCACCATGCCCAGTCTTGAAGGATGCATTGTTATTTTCATTTTACAAATGAAGAAGCAGAGATCTAGAGAAGTGATGTCACTTGCCCAGTGGTGCACAGTCAGTGAGCTACAGAACAGGAATCAAACCCAGGAGGCCACACTCAAGTATCAGACATTTCCTGCAAGTGTTCAATTGTGAGGCTTGTGGCTCGGGGCTCTTCCTCTTCAGCTGCACCCCACAGGCAGTGCCAGAGTGCTGAAGCACGTAGCCCCAAGCAAGGGCCAACGGGTGAGCAGGAGTGGCAGAGATGCCCAGGCCTAGGTTCTGGCCACTGAAGTGTGTTGTAGCTTTGGGACTTCCAGAGTGGAATTCCAGAATGTTCCATCAGGTTCCATTCTTCAGTGGTGCATGGTTGCAAAGCTGCAGCTCAGGGAAGAGCCCCTCCAAGGTCACTGGGTTGAGAATTGAGAACCTGAGTCTGCTCCACTGGGGCTAATGAGCCATGTAAGCGGGATCATTTCCCTTTGCTGCATGGGGGCCACCCGCTGCCTCCTCTGTGAAATGGGAGAGCATACCAACTGCCCTGGAGAGCTGTCCTCAAGATGAGATAAGAGAGCATGGACGTAAAAGGGTCTGGAAATTCAGAGGTCTTTGCTTGTATGAATATATGTCCTTATTTATCGCCATGTGACAGGCTGGTGAGTCTTGACTGAGTTTCTCTGGAGATTGAAGCAGTAGTCAAGTTTTTAACATAGGATTGTCTTTTTGGTTTTGTTTTTAATGACTGCCACACATACTCTGTCCTAAAAGAAAGAGAAGTTTAACAACAACAGCAAAATATGGAGGACATAATCTTGCAAGTAGAAATGGATGTGGTTAACCTTGGGGAAAACTACATGGTCGACACTTTTCCCATTTCACTTTAAACCAGTGGAGACTAAAGCAGAGCCTGGCCTCTGAGAGCTATTGCTGGAGGGTGGATGTGGTGCATAGCTGTGTCTTTTCACCTTGCAGCCAAGCTGGGGCCTAAATATGGCACAGGACAGTTGCGTGCATTAAGGAAACTGAGGGATAGAATAGAAAAATAATGTGACTGGAAAAAAATTGTTTTTCTTTGATACAGAGTGAGACTCTGCTCAGGCTGGAGTGCAGTGGCGCGATCTCAACTCACTGCAACTTTCACCTCCTGGGTTCAAGCAATTCTCCTGCCTCAGCCTCCTAAGTAGCTGGGACTACAGGCATGCGCCACCACGCCCAGCTATTTTTTGTATTTATAGTAGAGACGAGGTTTCGCCATAGTGGCTAGACTGGTCTTGAATTCCTGACCTCAGGTGATCCACCCACCTCAGTCTCCCAAAGTGCTGGGATTACAGGTATGAGCCACTGCGCTGGGTCCTAGAAACAATTTTTAAATGCATATTACAATATAGTGTGTACAACATAACTCCCATTTTATAAAATACCTGTAGGCATACAGACAGCCCTGGATGTACAGAAAACACACTGGAAAGTTACACAGCACAATCTCACAGGGTTATTGCTGTGTGGAAGAATGATGGACAAATTTATATTTTTCTTGCATTTTGTAATGGAAACATAGAGCTAATAAAGAAGCCAAAAAGAGAGAAAGTGATGCAAGAGGAATCGCGCAACACTGCAATATCTTGGCTAATGGTCTCCTTGGGATGTGTGGAATTTCGGTGAAGCCACATCTTGTACTGCAGATGTGAAACCTGTGAAACATAGTGAAACCCTGTCTCTACTAAAATTACAAAAAGTACCTGGGTGTGGTGGCACGTGCCTGTACTCCCAGCCACTTGGGACACTAAGGCAGGAGAATCACTTGAACCCAGGAGGCAGAGGTTGCAGTGAGCTGAGATCGCACCACTGCACTCCAGCCTGGGTGACAGAGTGAGACTCCATCTCAAAAAAAAAAAAAAAAAAAAAAAAAATTAGTAGTAGTGGCCAGACACTGTGGTTCACGCCTGTCATACCAGCACTTTGGTAGGCCATGGTGGGTAGATCATGAGGCCAAGAGATCGAGACCATCCTGGCCAACATCGTGAAACCCCATCTCTACTAAAAATGTAAAAATTAGCAGGGCATGGTGGCGCATGCCTGTAGTCCCAGTTACTCGGGAGGCTGAGGCAGAAGAATCACTTGAATCCAGAAGGCAGAGGTTGCAGTGAGCCGAGATCATGTCACTGCACTCCAGCCTGGTGACAGAGTGATATACCACCTCAAAATTTTAGTTGTTTTAGTTGAGACGGGGTTTCACCATGTTGGCCAGGCTGGTCTTGAACTCCTGACCTTGTGATCTGCCCACCTCAGTCTCCCAAAGTGCCAGGATTACAGGTGTGAGCCACCGCACCCGACCACTACTACTATTATTGTTATTGTTCTTTCTGGCCCCCTTGCCAGTCCCCCTACTCCTCACTGTTCCTTCTTCCCCAAAGTTACCTCAGCAGTCGGGGGGCTGATCCTTTCTGGACTATTGACTCCTAAGGCCTCCTCAGGGCACTGGGGCTTTTTGAGGCATGGCTTCATCTCTTTTGTCTGCCTGGGAGGAACAGAGTTTAGTCACCCCAGGACTCCAGCGACAGTGGTCAGGCCTGGCCGTCCAATGTGAGGACACCGCCCCTCCCAACAGTTGCTAAAGGGCTGGCCCTTGCTCTCCTTTCTTCATCTTCTCAGGCGAGATTGCCGCAGAAATGAGCTTGCAGACACTCCCAGGCAGACAAAGCCGGCTCAGTGGGACTCACACATGAGCCCTGCCCCGTCGATGCCGCCCCTGTGATAGGGTATGTAACTGCCCAGTGGGTTCACCTTGCCTGCTGCCTAGACAGAGCTCATTTTTCAAGACAGGGGAATTGCAATGGAGAAAGAGTAATTCACTCAGAGCCGGCTGTGTAGGAGACTGCAGTTTTTTTATTACTCAAATCAGTCTCCACGAGCATCGGTGGATTAGAACTTTTAAAGATAATTTGGTGGGTAGGGGCTTGGGAAGTGGGGAGAGCTGATTGGTCAGGTTGGAGATGGAATCATAGAGGGTCGAAGTGAGTTTTTCCTGCTGTTTTCTATTCCTGGGTGTGATGGCAGAACTGGTTGAGCCAGATTACCGGTCTGGGTGGTGTTGGCTGGTCCATGGAGTGCAGGGTCTGCAGAATATTTCAAGCACTCATCTTAGGTTTTGCAATAGTGATGTTACCCCAGGAGCAATTTGGGGAGATTCAGAATCTTGGAGCCAGCATGACGTCTAAACTGTAATTTCTAATCTTGTAGCTAATTTGTTAGTCCTGCAAAGGCAGACTAGTCCCTAGGCAAGAAGAGGGTCTTTTAGGGAAAAGGGCTGCTATCAATTTTGTTTCAGAGTCAAACCATGAACTGAATTCCTTCCCAAAGTTAGTTTGGTCTATGACCAGGAATGGACAAGGACGGCTTGCTTGAAGGTTAGAAGCAAGATGGAGTCAGTTAGGTCTGATTTCTTTCCCTGTCATAATTTCCTCAGTTATGATCTCGCAAAGGTGATTTCAGGTATGGGGTGGGCTTTGAGGGCTTGAGCAGAAACTGCAATCAAGTGGGCAGAGAGAGCCAGTGAGAAGGGCCATTGCTGCTCACAAGCCCACAAACCACGAGGCACAGCCACCTCTAACCACAGTGCAGGTTTCAGCCTGCCCAGGACTCCCACCTGAGGGGCACGCACAGGGGCTCAGCCAGACCCTGTTGGCCATGCCCAGAACCTTGGCTGCATCAACCCTGGGGAAGGAATGCCTTCCAACTCATCTGTTCAGGGAAGTCCCTATTTTTCTAACTTCTGTAAAGCTTTGAGTGTGCTAGCTGTGGCCTGGCCACTATATCTTGTTTAAAGTAGACATGGTATGATCCCTGCCCTGGGCCCCTAGTGTGTGAACAACTTCCAAACAGGCAGCTGAACACTTGAGTCTTGCTCTTATTTTCCAGCTTCTACTTGGGTTCCTTTCTTTTGACTGATAGGTGTGCTATGGACAGTGGAGAAGATCACAGGGCTGGGCACCCCAGAGCCCTTGCCCCTTCGCAGGCATGTGATGCTCTCTCAGGCCTTCCTACCTTTGCATTACTATTCCCTTGGTCTGAATGCCTGTGCCCTGTCTACCTGGGAACTCGTGGGCCTCCTTGAAGAAGGGGCCTTGCACCACCATCAGGGTACAAGGGTGGTCTTTCCCCGTCACCCTACTCTGGCCTGGCTGAGGTGGTTACCCAGCTGTGAATGCTCAGGGCAGTTGAGCCTGGGGATCTGGGAGAGGTCTCACCTTGACAAGATGGGAGGAAAGAGGCAGGAGAGAGACTTGAAATCTTTGCCCGAGGGTCAGCAACCTTTGCATTCTGCTCTATAATATATCCTAATTTTGCAAAGAGATACCCCGAACCTGGAAAGGCGTATGTCTCAGAACTGATAGGTATAGACAGACAGACAGATACATACATACACAGACAGAGGGACAGACTCTCACAGAGAGATTTGGAGGGGGAGCAATGAACCAGTAAGCATTTTCATACCAACTTTATAATATTTTTCCAGAGGAAAAATAAGAAAACCGGCTCACACCTGTAATCCCAGCACTTTGGGAGGCTAAGGCAAGTGGATCACTTGAGGTCAGGAGTATGAAATCAGCCTGGCCAACATGGCAAAACTCCATGTCTACTAAAAAGGCGGGTCTCGAACCCAGCTACACAGGAGGCTGAGGCAGGAGAATCACTTCAACCCGGGAGGCGGAGGTTGCAGTGAGCCAAGGTCACGCCACTGCATTCCAGCCTGGGCAACAGAGAGAGACTCTGTCTCAAAAAAAAGCAAAAGAAAGAAAAAAAAAAGAAAGAAAGAAAGAAGGAAAGAAAGAAAGAGAGGAAGAGAGAAAGAGAGAAAGAGAGGGAGGGAGGGAGGGAAGAGAGGGAGGGAGGGAGAGAGAGAGAGAGAGAGAGAAAGAAAGAAAGAAAGGAAGGAAGGAAGGAAGGAAGGAAGGAAGGAAGGAAGGAAGGAAGGAAGGAAGGGAAAGAAGAAAGAAAGACAGAAAGAAAAAAGAAAGAGAGAAAGAAAGAGAAAGAAAGAAAGGAAGGAAGGAAGGAAGGAAGGAAGGAAGGAAGAAGGAAGGAAGGAAGGGAAAGAAGAAAGAAAGACAGAAAGAAAAAAGAAAGAGAGAAAGAAAGAGAAAGAAAGGAAGGAAGGAAGGAAGGAAGGAAGAGAAAGAAGAAAGAAAGACAGAAAATGAAGAAAGAAAGAAAGAAAGAAAGAGAAAGAAAGGGAGAGAGAAGGAGGGAGAGAAAAGAAAAGAAAAGTATACACAGAGAAAGTCCCCTGTGCACCTCTCCCCTCCTGTTTGGTTGGAAATATAAAGAGGTACAGAAGCCATCTGCAATGTTGTCTTTCTCTTTAGCTTAGAAACGAGACTGTCCAGATTTACGCTTAGTGGATCCTTGTCTCGGTTTCTATGGTTTTATCTGAGAGTGGAAGGGGTAAAGAACTAATACCATGGGCAATAAATATGACTTTCACAGTGATGGATCAGCCTACGGGTATCTGCTGTCCAGTCTCCAAGGAATATGTGAGGTCTGTCTACCCTGAGGATGCCACACCCAGCCCTGTGTATGAAAGGGATTTCACAACTGTGCACATCTGGGGCCTGAACACAAAACGGAGCCTGATGGGTTGGTTAAAGGAGTCACAGAGGTTGTGGTGAAACCTCTATGAGAAAAAATGGTAACATTTTTGGCTTTTGCCACTAGATGTGACCCCACGACAGGGTTAAAAATAAGAGGTAAAGTCCTGTGAGGTCTCAAGAGCACAGGATTTCTCAGCCTCAGCACTGTCAACATTTTGGGCTGGACAATTCTTTGTTATGGAGAATGTCTCGTGCGTTGTAGGATGTTAGCAGCAGCGTCCCTGGCACTGGATGTCAGTAGCAATCTCCCAGTTATGACAACTAAAAATGGCTCCAGACATGACAAAATGTCCGAGGGTGGGGGTTACAGCAAAATCTCCCCCAGTTAAGATGCACCGCTCTAGTGGTTCAGAGCGAAGACTCTGGAGTCAGACTGTCTCAGTTCAAATCCCAGTGTTTGCAACTTGTGGGGGAATTGAATGAGTTAACAAACGCAAAGGAAGGATGGCCATATGCTTTATCCTCCAAACCAGAGCAATTTGAGAATGAAAAAGGTTCTAATAATTTCATGAACTGGGGCTGACCATGGTGGCTCATGCCTATAATCACAGCACTTTGGGAGACCAAGGTGGGAGGATTGCTTGAGACCAAGAGTTCAAGACCTGTCTGGGCAGCATAGCGAGACCTCACCTCCCCAAAAATAAAAAAATTATCTGGGCATGGTGGTGTGCACCTGTAGTACCAACTACTCATGAGGCTGAGGCAGGAGGATCACTTGGGCCCAGGAGTTCCAGGCTGCAGTGAGCTATGCCCATGCCACTATACCCAGCTTGGGTGACAGAGTGGGACCTTGTCTCCAATAATAATAATAGTATCATAAACTGGGACTGTCAGCAGAGTTTTGTCCATAATCCAAATACAGTGTTGACCACAGAGCCTGACCCACCGTGTCCACTCAGTGACCACTATGCTAAATGCTTTACAGAAAGGAACTTCATTTAATCTTCCTCAGACCCTGCGAGGTCAGTACTATCGCTATCCCCTTTCATATATGGGAAGACTGAAACTCTAATAAGCTAAAGTAACTTGCCCAAGGTCACACAGAGAGTTGTCCAACCAGGGCTCTGGTCCCCAAAGGCTAGTGCCCACATGTGCTCAGGTACCGCAGGGAAATGGCATTATTCAACACCCATCCGGCTCTGCATGAACTGCTAGTTCTGCTAGGTAATTCACAGTTCCAGCATTCAACTCATGACATTGTACCTTTACAAAGCTGAGTGTTTAGGAGTTGCTGTGATAAAAAGCAGGGACTGCATTAAAATCAACGTGGAGCAGGAAAGGAGGATAGCAGTGCTCAATATGATTTTGTTTTGAAAATCTATGCAGAGTGTAACAAGTGCATCCAGCCCATCAGGAAGCTATTATTGTTGGTTTTTTTAAAAAAAGTTTTTTTTGAGACAGGGTCTTTCTCTGTTGCCCACATTGGAGTACAGTGGCATGACCATAGCTCACTGTAGCCTGGACCTCTCAGGCTCAAGCCATCCTCCCACTTTAGCCTTCCAGGAAGCTGGGACTATAGGTACAAGCCCCCATACCCAGCTATCTTTTTTTTTTTTTTTAATTTTTTTGTAAAGGTGGGATCTGGTTATGTTGCCCAGGCTAGTTTTGAACTCCTGGGCTCAAGTGATCCTCCAGCCTCAGCCTCCCAAAGTGTTGGGATTACAGGAGTGAGCCATTACACCTGGCCTTACTGTGGTTATTTAAGAATGAAACAACAGGTCGGGTGTGTGTAATCGCAGCAGTTTGGGAGACTGAGGTGGGTGGATCATTTGAGGTCAGGAGCTTGAGACCAGCCTGACCAACATGGTGAAACCCCATCTGTACTCTAAAATACAAAAATTAACCGGGCGTGGTGGTGGGTGCCTGTAATCTCAGCTACTCAGGAAGCTGAGGGAGGAGAATCGCTTGAACCCAGGAGGCGGAGGTTGCAGTGAGCTGAGATGGCGCCACTGCACTCCAGCATGGGTGACAGAGATTTCCTCTCAAAATAAAATAAGAAAAGAATGAAACAACAAAATTTTACCCCAATTTATAGGTATTATTATTTTCCAAGATAGTTACTAAGTTGTTAGGACATAAAGTCTTATTAAGTTGTTTGAACCCAGCTACTTAATAAATGAAACTGTTTCTGTTGGGTTTTTCTTTTAGCCTAGGGGTACCATGAAGGTGCTGTGAATGGAGAAAGTCTATGAGCCTCTGCACTCAACATTTTGCCATTGGTAGAACCCAGGAGGTTAATGTTGGAGAAGGCCTTTGAGTGCAGAGAGCCCACCCTGGTTGTACATTCTGGGGAAACCTCTCTGTGTCTATATCACACCAGCCTGTGATGTAATCAGTCTCTCTCTGTCTTTCTCTGTGTTTTTCCTCTTGCTTTCTCTCTCTCTCACACACACACATACATATACATATAGTTTCCTTTCCCTCAACACAAACACTAACATCCCCTGACCCTAATCAGACAATTGCCAAAACCCCATTTGTCTGAATTCCCTTTATTTCAATTTTTTGCCCTTTTTCAACTGTTTCAGGAAGCAAACCAGTTCTGTTTTTCAACTCGAACCTAGTCAGTGTTCAAGCTGAGCATCTACTTCTCAGGTTAGAAGTCACATTATCAGCTCAGACCCATTTGGTACCATGAAAAGCAGACACACAAATGGACCCCCTCCCCAGACAGTACTTGCGACTGATGCAACCAGCCTGAAGTACTTAGGTTTCTTTTCTTTTCTTTTCTTTTTTGAGACAGAGTCTCGCTCTGTCACCCAGGCTGGAGTGCAGTGGTGTGATCTTGACTCACTGCAACCTCCACCTCCTGGTTTCAAGCAATTCTCCTGCCTCAGCCTCCCAAGTAGCTGGGATTACAGGTACCCACCACCACGCCCAGCTAATTTTTGTATTTTTAGTAGAGACAGTGTTCCACCATGTTGGCCGTGGCTGATCTGGAGCTCCTGACCTTGAGTGATCCACCCGCCTCGGTCTCCCAAAGTGCTGAGATTACAGGCATGAGCCACTGCGCCCAGTCAGTACTTAGATTTCTTAAGATCCAACCTTAAGAAAGACAATTAGAAGACAGAATGGGCAACTGGGAGAGGCCTGGTAATATGGCAGAGGGGAGAGGGGGTGAAGGTGTGGGTGGTAGGAGGGTGGCTGGTTGGGGAAGTGGCCACTGGATCTTAGGCCACAGGCATACTTTTCCATCTCCAGCTTCCTCATTTACAGAAAACCAGACTGCAGTGGTGTGATGGAAATGTGTGGGATGGGGACAGGTGACTGGCTTTCATTACTAACCAGAGGACAGCTTAGACAAGTCACTCTGGCTGGGCCTCAGTTTCCTTATCTCTAACAGGACTGGATTGCCCAGTGCTCCTCAGACTGTGGCACTTGGGGCACATTAATAGCTTGTGTGTGTATCTGGCCTTGAAATATGTCTTCCTGGGATGGCAACTGTATTAAAAAATTTGGAAGGACTCACCCTTTTTAACAAGAAAGCATTTTATGTCATTGTTCAGAATGCAAAATATATATGCATTTTAGTTACAATAATATTTGATAACATTTAATGAGTAATTACTGTATGCCAAGTGTGCCAAACTCTAGGTGAGCCTCACAGTAACCTAATGGGGTATTATTATTCCCATTTTATAGATTAAAAATCTGGGGTAGAGGGGGTAGATAATCCACCTAAAGACCTGTTATTAAGTAGTGATAAAAGATCTCCACTCCCTCTCTGCCCCACAAAAAATATGGACTCATTACAAGTTGCTTTAGGATCTACCTCCAGACCCATGGAGTTTCTATAGTAAAATCTGAACGACACAGGCCAAAATAATCTCCAAAGGCCAGCTCTGACACTTTTAAATCAATTTTAGCTAAATCCGTTCACAAAAGGCTTCGCACATCCAGTGTCCCTGAAGGATGAAGGAGGTTGGGCAGGCCCTGCGGGAGCTCGAGGAATTCGCTAAGTGAGTTTTCTGGCTTCTGAGTACACTTTAAAATGGCCAGAGGGCGCGAGGCTTCCGGCTAGGCCGCCACCTCCCCGCCCAGCTGTGGTGTTTGCAGCCAGTGTTGTCGGGCACTTCCTTGTTCCCGCGCGCCCCGGGCGCAGCTCCCTGCACCCAGCGCTAGCGCTCCTCAGAAGGGAGGGGGCCAGAGGTGAGATTTCGCAACCACCTCCCTCGCTCTTTCCCCGCCTTTGCACTCAGTCTTCTCCCAGATGAGCACTCTCTCAGACCGCTGCGGGCCGCCAGGCACCGGGAATGTCCACTGAATGCGCCCGGGCAGCGGGCGACGCGCCCTTGCGCATCCTGGAGCAAGCCAACCGCACCCGCTTCTCCTTCTTCTCGGACGTCAAGGGGGACCACCGGCTACTGCTGGCCGCAGTGGAGACAACCGTGCTGGCGCTCATCTTTGCAGTGTCGCTGCTGGGCAACGTGTGCGCCCTGGTGCTGGTGGCGCGCCGACGACGCCGCGGCACGACAGCCTGCCTGGTGCTCAACCTCTTCTGCGCCGACCTGCTCTTCATCAGTGCGATCCCTCTGGTGCTGGCCGTGCGCTGGACCGAGGCATGGCTGCTGGGCCCCGTTGCCTGCCACTTGCTCTTCTACGTGATGACCCTGAGCGGCAGCGTCACCATGCTCACGCTGGCCGCGGTCAGCCTAGAGCGCATGGTGTGCATCGTGCACCTGCAGCGCGGCGTGCGGGGTCCTGGGCGGCGGGCGCGGGCAGTGCTGCTGGCACTCATCTGGGGCTACTCGGCGGTCGCCGCTCTGCCTCTCTGCGTCTTCTTCCGAGTCGTCCCGCAACGGCTACCCGGGGCCGACCAGGTGAGCGCCCCTCTGTGCGTGCCGGGCAGGTGTCCTGCGCAGGCTGGGAAGCGAGGCCCCGACGGAAGATGGGATGAGGATGATCAACAACAATAGCCATTTATTGCACTTAATCGTTGTGCCAAACCTTGTGCCCATCTCTGTGACGTTTAATCTCTTAAATCTCACTACAACGCTGTGCACACGCCCTCCTAAATGATGTAAGTGGAGTCCCCCAAATTCTTGCGAAATGCAATGACTGTTCCGAGGTTAATTAACGAGTAGTTTAGGAGCGAGACGGAACTTTGGGGGTGTAGGGTGGCCAATCACTTTGTATTGAATCATGATTCCTCGCCAGGTGTTACAATACTGTTATTATCACGCCCATTTCACAGATGAGAAGCAGAGGTACACCGAAGTGTATAATAACTTGCCCAGAGTATTTTACCCGTAATTCGAGGAGGAGTTGGGCTCCTTCCAGTTTACCCGTAATTCAAGGAGGAGTTGAGCTCCTGTCCAGGATTGGGTTGTGGTCCTGCTTTGAAAGCGCATGGGCAAGCGCGTGTGACCTAGGGACCCCAGATGCAATGCTGTCTTTAGGGGACTTGTGACGGAATTCCCTTCCGGGGTCTTCAGTATTTTTCAGCTGCAAAACGGAAGGATTACACTAGACCTTCAAGGTGTCCTGGGCTCCTTAAATGTGCAGATTACAAAGGCTGGGCAGACGAGCTTTGTTTTGCGTAGCGGGTCCGTAGTTGTCATTATTAGGTCATGGGGGCG
>NW_016806471.1:3048225-3084283 GCF_001698545.2 Rhinopithecus bieti
TGGGTGTGAGTGACCATGATCTGAATAAGGTTCTATGCATAGTACAGGACATTGGCTCGGGTCCCCTCGAGTCCCGCGGTCCGGAATCACGAGCTCGGGTCTTTTACTCTTGCCGCTTTGTCCCGTGGTTGCAGGGTTCGTGCGCCCAGATCCACCCGGGAGAGTAGACTTAGACGCGGAGTCACGGTGGAGGACAGCGGCCGCTGTCTGGCTGTCTTCCTAGTGTGTTTGGTTCTCCGTGCCTCGCGGAGAGAGAGAGGGAAAGGACCTAGGTCTGTGCGCTGGGGGCTCAGCCTCCAGGAGCGTCTGCCGGTGGCTGGTTCTTGGCCTTCCCTTCCCTACACGGGTCACTGGTTTTTCGGCCCGGAATCTCCTACCCTTAAGCTCCCTCTCCACGTAGGAGTGAGTATGGGGTGCCCTGAGTAATTGTGACACAAACAGGAATCACAGTCCCAAAGAGAGACCTTCTAAGTGGTCAGAGAGGGGAGTAGGGAGGGAGAAATTACATGTCACCAGGGGAAGGCTCGGTTATGGAGATACACACAGCCCACCAGGGACACCCCCTGGGTGTGTGACCCTACAGAGCCTGGAACAGAGAGGTGGTGCTTCTCTGGGGGTTTTCCCAGACCAGTCTCTCACACAGCCCTTTATGGGGAGGGGTAGGATGGATGGAGTCTGCCTCCCATATCCTGTGCGAGTTTTTTTTTTTTTTTTTAACATAAACTTAAAATACTTGTTTCTAATGCTTGTGTGGAATACATTGTGAGGTGTTTGTTTGTTTATGGCCTTGAATGACTAACAGGCAGGAGCCCCATTAAGCCTGTGGCACTTGATCAAATAACATGCAAGCTTGTGGCCATGTCCACTCAAGTGGGGCCCAGAGAAGCCAGGATTAGCTGAGCAGGTGGGTGCCATTTATAGGCAGACCACGGGCTGTGGCTTAGTGGGCAGGCTTGTTCTTAGCCCACACAAACCTGAGAATCAAGGTGGGCCACGCAGATGCCTCTAAAAGCATGGATCAGGTGGGGGCTGGGCTTCTGCCATCAGTTTCTTTGACTTTTTTTTTTTATATGTTATTCTCTCAAAGAGTTACAGTACTTGTATATTTCTCACAGAACTTGAGGTATTTCACCTCATTTTCTTTCTTATGGGAGAAAATGATGTTCAGGGAATGAAAGACCAGGTAGAATGTATCTTGAAGGTATCTTAAGTTTTCTGACGTGTATTTTGTGCCTCTCCCTTTTTTCAATGATTTCAAGTATAATCCTAATTAATTGGCAAATGACATTAAAAAATAAGACTCTTGTCACTTCCCAGCCAAAGCCCAGACTAAAATTGTGTGCTGACAGGGACACAGGCAACTGTTTGGGTGAGAAGTCCTTGGCATAGGCGAGGGCCTTCCGTGTCTTGGCCACTTAGTACTGTACCCCTGTTAAGGAATCGGGGTGTGGTTAGAGCCCTCTGTGGTGCTTCCAGAGTGGTCACAGTTGTGCTGCAAGGTGCTTCCGTGGAGGTCTGTGTTGTGATGTCTGGGCACATAGACCTCCCTTATTTTGATGTTGAAATACTTCCTTGGTTTTAAGAGCCTTTGGAGAGGGATTTGGGCAAAGCCACTGGGAGAGAATGAAACTGCGGTGTGCACTGGGGTCCAGGTGAGTTAGTTACCCACAGGAGCCCTACTCACTGAAATTAGTAGAGGTGAGGTGGGAAAGCTTGAAATTAAAAAAAAAAAAAAAAAAAAAAAATCCCTGGGCACTGTGGCTCACACCTGTAATCCCAGCACTTTGGGAGGCTGAGACAGGCAGATCACTTGAGGTCAGGAATTGGAGACAAGCCTGGCCAACGTGGTGAAACCCCGTCTCTACCAAAAATACAAAAATTAGCTGGGTGTGGTGGTATGCACCTGTAGTCCCAGGTACAAGGGAGGCTGAGGCATGAGAATTGCTTGAACCCAGAAGGTGGAGGTTGCAGTGAGCTGAGATGGTACCACTGCACTCCAGCCTGGCTAGCAAAGCAAGACTCAATCTCAAAAAAAATAATAAAATAAAATAAAATTTTAAAAAATTTTAAAAAATGAGACAATCTTTTCTGGCTCTCCATCTTCTTTGTCTTCTTTCCTATCTGTCTGCCGCATCCACCCCATCTCTCTCTTTCTGTCTCTCTCTCTCTCACACACACACACACACTTTCACACCTACCTGCCCAGGAACCCAACAAACAGAAAAACCCCAGTTTCTTAAGGGTTGCTGCCTGAACACATAGGAAACATCCCATTTTATAGGTTCAGCAGTTGAAGAAATAAGTTGAAAAGAATGAAAGAAAATAAAGGAGGAGTGTAGTCATTAAAAAAAAAAAAAAAAAAGCAACAGGAGGATCTGGTCTAGACTGACTAGGTCTCACATTTAAAATTAGCAAAGGCTTGTTTTCTCAATCGCCATATTCCCAGCTTTCTGCTTGTGGATTCTGCCTGCCCCATCCCACTTGGAGACTAAATATGGATGTTTTGGATGGGGGATATTTTCCTAACCCAAACCACACACTGAGAGAATCAACCAAGCCTAAGCAGATGCTGGCTCTCTCCCCTCAAGGAGCGTTGGCCAAGGAAACTGCCCCTTAGAGCTTCTCCGACCTGAGAGCCCTCCTGAAACAGAAACTCAATCTCTCATCCATGTGGGCTATGGGTGCCCAGTAGTTCATGGTAATCAGACGCTAAAACTCCCCTGAAGAGAAGATGAGGGGATAAACATTCTAGAAATGTGAGACAACTTGGTATTTGGAGTGGACTTTGGAGTCAAACATTCTGTTTAAATCCCATCTCTGCCATTCAGGAGCTTTGTGACAGAATCCAAGCTGTCTAACCTCTCAGTACCTCACTTTCCTCTTCTGCAAAATGGGCATAATTATAGTATCAACCAACCTTACTGGATGGTCACGGGCACTCATGTTCAGTAAATGGGCCAACACCTGGTGCATACACAGTTAAGTGCATAAGAATTGCTAGCCATTATTAGTTTCCTTATCTTTGAGCATAAACATTTTAAACATCCTTCAAACAGTATGATTCTTCTGATTGCTGTAAAATAACAGATTGCCATTTAAAGAGGGTGGACACATCCTAGCAACATTGACATCTCAGCCAGGTCAGCTCACTCTGCTTCAACAGGATTCCAGCCTGTGTGTGCTGTGGCCCTCGCTGGGTGGTGACCCACATCCGCAGGTGGAGAAGACTGTCTATCCTGGCCAGGATGTGCTGCCCATTCATTCTGCAAACATTTACCGAGCACCCTTCCCCTCTTGCCCCTGCCACAAATCACATAAATCCGCCTTCTTCTCTTCAAGAAGAAGCACACAGATGGTCCTAGATTCTGGCCTAATGTGGTCCTCACAGTCACCCCACCCCATATTCTTTTGTTTATTCTAAAAGAGGAAATCTCTAAAGTCACAGAATGGCAAAAGATGGAACCAGAATGTAGCCCCACTCTTTTGGGTCCCTCTGGATGCCATCACCCTTGGGTTTATACTTCCTTGGGGCACTTGATCCCACTGCCCCACCCTACCCTAATTTAATACCAGGCTAGTCATGTGAACGTTCACCTGTCTCTGCCGAGTGTGGATTGCCTGAGAAAACAAACACAGTTTGCTTGCCTTTGTTACCATTAGAGAATACTTTTAAAATATAAGAAAGGAAGCATCTGTTGCATTGATATTTTCTCTCTTTTTTGCTGGGTAGCTGATAGAAGAGGAAATATCCAACTAGGACTCCTAGGTTCTTAAAATGATCTTGAAGTCTTCCATGTTGATGGCAGAGGTGAGGCATAGGAACAAGGATTTATCAAGGGTCTCCAGAGGTACTGCAGGAAGAATCATCAGAGGGACTGATAGGCAAACAGCTGGAACAAACAGCTGGAACTGATCTGCAAATAGGCAGTGTTTGCAAGTAAGTCAGCCAGTGTGGGGAGGGTCAGCATTTCCGGTGCCTGTGGACAGATGTCCCCATCTACAAGGGGAGTCTCCTTAGAAAATCTCGTTTGGCAATTTTGTCCTGAACACCTAATATGTATTAGTCAGAATTCTAGGTGCTGGGATGCTGGCTGGAAAAAGGCAGGCTTGGTCCCCACCCTTAGTAACACACTTCAGCGGGGGCTTCAGACAGGGAAGGGGATGATTGCACAAGCTGTGGAGAGCTGTGGAAGGGTCTCTGCTGGGTGTGGGGAGTCCAGGAAGCTATTGGGAGACGGCAGTGTCCCCAGTGAGTGTGAAGATGAGAGGAAGTAAGCCAGGCAAGGGAATGGAGACCAGGAGGGCGTTATAGGCAGAGGAGAGTCCACATGGAGGCCAAAGGAACAGTGAGTGCTGAAACTTGCAAGGGGTTCTCCACCACGCATGTGTACAGCGTGAGGTTCAGTGGGGGCAAAAGACAGTGCTGGAAGGGTTGGCAGAGGAGAGGGAGAAGGGCCAGAGTCATCCTGGTAGGAGGTTTGGACTTAGTGGTGATGGCCTGGTCTTGGTAAGGGTTGGGGGCAGGTCAGTGAAAATGCGATAGGTGGGTGAGTCAATGGTGATGAAGGAGGAACTTAGAGATTCCTTCTGAGTGGGGAGGAGGAGGTGGGCAGAAGGCCAGTGCTCAGGTTTCCGGGAGCTTGGAGAATGGCAGCCCTGTGCCCTGATTCGGGAAGTTCGGGAATCAGGTGGAACCATTTGGGGATGGGACCTTCAAAGCTTAATGTGCCTGTGAGGCCTCCTGCTGAGATGTCCAGGCCTCCTGCTGAGGTGTCCTTATGGCTACTGGGTGAGTCTGGGGTTCAGGAAAGCACGGAGCTGAAAAGAGTAGATTGGAGCTTTATCTGCAAAAGGAGCCATGGAAATGGGTGAGATAGCCAGGAAGAAGTGGAGACTGGCATGAGGCAGAACACATTTGGGGGATCCAAGTCACACTTATCCCTTCACCGTGAGTGGCCTCCCATTTCATTCCAGAATTCTGCTCTGACACCTGAGCTCCGACCTCCCTATGCCCCTGGCTGTGGTCCTTCCAGGCATAGCAGAAACAACCCCTCCTGGGTGGCTCTGCCCTCTCTGGTCCTCTGAGGCTCTCTGGGCACTTCCAGCTGCTTGTCCTGTCCTGAAGTGTCCTAGTGCTTCTCTGCCTCCCTCACTGCTGGAGGATAGGGCCAGCGCCTTGCTCTTCCTCACCGTGGCTTCGCTGTGGTCAACCACTATGTCTGGAGTCAGGTGGTTGAGCAAATGAATTAAAGAAGACTATTGTTGACTCTGCCAATTCCGCTTCTGTAACTCAGTAACAAGGCAGAGCTGCCACTTTTGTTTTCCAAGTTCCCTTTTTAAAATCAGGAGACATTTCACATGTGCAGAAAAAGTACAGAGACTATGATAAGACTCACACCCCTACCTTACAGACTTGACATACTGCCTAACTCCTCTACATGTCACAGCCTGCGGGAGAATATCTAGAATCAAAACGACTTAAACCAAATGGATTTTCCCACAGAAACCAACTTACGACAACAACTTGGATCTCTGTGGGCATGGCACCTGTTATTTTATTTTTTAATGAGACCAGACAGTGCATTTAGTCAACAATAACATATAAAACCTTCTAAAGAACATACCAATCCATCATTTAGGCCCCTGAGTCAGTTGCACTGCCTCTTAGTTCATGTGTGAGGGTGTTGGGCAGAGTTCTTATCTTACTTCCTTATCACACTTCCTGCCCTGAGCAATAGCCACAAATCAAAAGGTGAGAGAATGTCTTTATTAAAGTCACGGAATTTGGGAGCTTCCTGGGACAGGTTCATTGTCTCCGTAGAAAAATAGCTGGTAAAGTTGGCAGAACTATCATGGTGGTCTGTGTTTCATGTTTGATCATCATTTCACTTATAAATCAACTTTTTTCTTTTATAAAAGTAATACAGGCACATCATGGAAAATTAGGAAATTCAGATAAGCCACAGGAATAAAAACAATTTGAGAGTCCCGCCTAGAAATAGACACTTCACTTTCTGGATTGTATCCGTCCATGTTTTTTTCTGTGCATGCAAGCATGTGAGTGTATGTGAAAAACAGTGTGTATGTTGGATGGCTATATACTCATTCACACATATACGTTCTCTTCAACACACTGGGATCAGAGAAGCACATGGTTTAGGAACCTGCTGTTTTTCTTTCATTCCTACTGTAGAGAGAACACCTTGCTCTATCATTATATCCTCCACAAAAGTCTTGCTAACCCTGGAGAGATTTTGGCAGACATTCTGGAAAAGGCTTTTGGAAAGAGTTGGGGGTCTTAAGAAAAGCTTCTGGGCGTCCTCTGTTTTTCTACTGTCCCTTAAAATTTTTCCATCACAGGAACAGGAATTAGAGACCAAATCACATTCAGGACTGGAATCCGTTTCTTTCGATTGGTGCTTTAGCGTATCTGCTCATATGTATTGCTACTGCTGTCTTGGAACAGGGGGTCCATAGTGGGCAGAAGCCTGAGTACAAAAGAGGGTGGTGTGGGTGTTCTAGAGAGCAGTGGTAGCCTCACTGCTAGTAATCAGAAGATCCTTGAAAGAAACAGGTTTCTGGCCGGGGCTGGTGGCTCATGTCTGTAATCACAGCACTTTGGGAGGCCAAGGCAGGTAGATCACAAGGTCAGGAAATTGAGACCATTCTGGCTAACATGGTGAAACCCCTTGTCTACTAAAAAATACAAAAAAAAATTAGCTGGTCATGGTGGTGCACGCCTGTGGTCCCAGCTACTCGGGAGGCTGAGGCAAGGCAGAAGAATTGCTTGAATCCGGGAGGTGGAGGTTGCAGTGAGCCAAGATCACGCCACTGCACTCCAGACCTCCAGACTGGCAACAAAGCGAGACTCTGTCTCAAAAAAAAAAAGCAGGTTTCTTTCCAATGACCAAAATGTGTGAAGCTTTAATAAACTTCCCCCTACCATGTGTTCACACCAGCCCAGTCTTGATTCACTGTTAAAAATTCTCTGCTTTTGGCCTAGTAGAGCATTCAATGAATATTGGTCAAGTGAATGAATGAATGAATGGTATTTTGGATGGTAATGCTACTCCTAGACATTGGTTAAGATGCCTTGGCCCTTCAAAATCCATCACGTGGTCTTTTTACACAGCATGTGCTCTTAAAAATCTGTTCTGTATGCATGTGTTAGGGCCACTTGTTTTCTAAACAGTTTTGTTTCTGTAGTCAATTGGGCATAGGAATTTTATATGTGGGGAGTTAGTACACACACACACACACACACACACACACACACAGATATATGTCTGTTTTCACTGGCCTATTTATTCATTGGATGAAATTGTTGCAGAAGCTATTTGTAACTATTCAGTAAGGTCTCCATATGTTTCAGTTCTTGCACTTAGTGTTAAACATTTGAATCAATACAACCTAGTGACAGCAGCAAGATCACGAACCTTCACACTCTTCTGCCATATTCCATTGGTTTTATATCTTGAACTGTCTGTGAGTGGAGGCTGATCTTTGCCTTGGGGCTCTAGACGGCCAGGTTGACGCAGCTTGACACACTTTAGACACTTGAGCACCCTCAGCATGAACACTTAATGCTTTAGCACAGACTCTGTGGCCTTCGGCTTACACAGTGTGACTACAGGGAAACCTAGTTCGTGTTTCGATGTGTTTGTTATGTAGCATGTCCTTTCCAATCTCTGTAACCTTTCAGGGGTCAGTTTTCTTTGTTGTAAAATGGCAGGCTTGGAAGAGGAGGCTCAAAAGCCCTTTGCATGTCAGCCCAGGGAAATAGAAAGACCACACCTGGGAACCGACTCTAACTCTTACCACCCTGTAAGCCTGAGGCTCAGCTGCTGCCCCTGGAGAACAGGAAACACAATCGTGGCTATTCTGAGGTTCAGGGGCAAGTGCTTTGTAAGTGGAATTGTGGTGGGCAGTGGGAGGGATTCTGGGGTTCAGTGTCATGCTAGTTGTGTAACTGGGAAATGCAACCAGTAAGTGTCAGGAAACCGTCACTCAGTAAGACTGAGCCAGAGGCCAATAAGAAGCCAGCATTTACATGATGTTCTTTTCCTTTTTGTAACTAGGAAATTTCGATTTGCACACTGATTTGGCCCACCATTGCTGGAGAGATCTCGTGGGATGTGTCTTTTGTTACTTTGAACTTCTTGGTGCCAGGACTGGTCATTGTGATCAGTTACTCCAAAATTTTGCAGGTATGTTTGTTTTAAGTGCTACCATTGAACTTCACTCAGACTTGGGGTTATTTCTGCTGGAATCTTAGAATTTGGGGTCGGAGAACACCTAAGAGTTCATGCCAGCTCAATCTTGATTCACTGCACAGGTCTACAGCACTGAGGAAGGAGAGGGTGTTTTTTTTTTTTTAAGTTATATCTTTGTGATTGTGTTTTGCTCATCACTAAAGTAGTACCAGGTCATTAGAAAAAATTAAATTAAAATGAAAGAGACACATAAATGTAAATAACACAGAAACTGAAAACTTGCTCTACCTTCTTAACAAGTCAAGATGTATTTTTTCAGGTTATTTTTCTTATAAGCTTATGTATGTGTCATGTATACTGTGTGTGTATTTGATGAACCACATGAAATTGCAGGTTAAAATGGTCCAATGGTTATGTGACACTGTTCAATGTTCTTTTCAGATATGAGATAATACTCTCTGCTCTGTAACTCCTTTTTTTCACTTAACATTATATCTTAACATCTTTCTACATCATTCCTATATCTCTAGCTCGTTATTTTTAGTGGCTACAGATGTGACTTCATTTATTTTATGGTCTTTTGGGCTGTGTCCATTGTTTCCCCATCGCAAACACTGCAATACTGGAGAATGCATACTTTTAAAACATTTTATTGAAGTATTATACACATATAAAAAGCACATAGGTATAGGCTCTAACTGAGTGCATTCATGAAAGCAGCTCCCAGGTCAAGAAACGGAATATTACCAGAAGTCCCTCCTGTTATCTTCCAGTCGCTACTCCAACCACCCTCAGGGAATGTCCATTTCAAATGTGCACTGAAACAGGAAATGATCTCTACCTTCAAAACAAATATGTACAGGGACATAAAAAGGACGAGTCAGCCTGTTTTATATCTCTTAAGGCAGCCCATTTGTGAGTAAGTTGCCTGCCCAGGCAAACAGCGTGGGTGCATTCATGTTTATGCCCATTTTAGAAGGTTTACTGCAAAGCCCTTGAACCCTCGTGGAGGTTTATAGTTGTTGAATCTTGGTTTTACAGTGTCTCATGTGTGGGTCATCTGTCAAGTAGGCACATTGAAGTGGTGCCCTGTAGGGCCTGCTCACCATCTGGTCACTTTTATGGCCCTTTCTTTGCAGTTGAGGGTCTGTAACCTTCTTAGATGCTCAGAACCCATAGCCAGGCCAACCTCCATCCAGGTCTGCTAATCCCTGGGTCCTGTGGGAGATGGCCCCTCCATGTCACTCATGAGACTCTTGCCCACCCAATGACCACTAAAGTGACATCCAGCCTGGGGCTTGTTCAAGTGCAGGAGGCAGATTCAGGCCTGGAGTTAAGGTTTGGACAGTGCTTGCGATGGGACCAGGCATATGATAGTGCTATATAAGTGTTAGCTATTATCATTAAGTTAAAATGAGAGAAAAAGGAAGATAAATGTAGAACTTTGTGAGAGAAAAAGGAAGATAAACGTAGAACTTATTTAACAAATATTTACATAGTGTTGATCCTATGCCAGGAACTAACTCTTTAATTCTGATAAGAATAACAGATGAAGAAACCCAGGCACAGGGAGGTTAAGTAACTTACCCAAGGTAACACAGCCTGTAAGTGGCAATCAGCATTTAAATTCAGTCAGTCTGACCCTAGAGTCCCAATGCATTAATTCCTCAGACATGTGTTAAGGGTCTGCCCTGTACACAGTGCTTGGGGGAAAGGAAGTGGGCTAAAACCGAGCAAGACACATTCTCTATCCAGAAGGAGCTTTGACATAAAAGGGGAAGAGGGAGGAGACAAAGGTGCTGATATTGAAAGCAGAGAAACTGAACACAAGGTGGAAGATACTGAGACTTTGCAAACACTTTGCAAACTGTTAAATGATACACAAACGTAAGGGATGAATAAGGGGTATAAGAAAGAAGAACAGGCCAGGTGTGGTGGCTCACACCTGTAATACCAGCACTTTGGGAGGCCGAGGTCGGCGGATCACCTGGGGTCAGGAGTTCAAGGCCAGCCTTGCCAACATGGTGAAAGCCCGTCTCTACTAATAATGCAAAAATCAGCCTGGCGTAGTGGTGGGCGCCTGTAATCCCAGCTACTGTGGAGGCTGAGGCAGGAGAATCTCTTGAACCCAGGAGGAGGAGGTTGCAGTGAGCTGAGATTGTGCCACTGCACTCCAGTCTGGGCAACAAAGTGAGATTCTGTCTGGAAAAAAAAAAAAAAAAAAAAAGCAAAAGACCATGAAGACAGACAAAGAGACTTGACAGTGTTATTTTAACAATCTGGGTTTGAGTCTTGAATCTGCCACTTACTTGCTGTGTGGCCTTGGCCAGGTTAGTTACCATCTCTGGGCCTCGGGTTCCTCATCTGCAAAATGGCAAACATAATGCCAGCAGTGTAGAGTTGTCATAAGGCATGTAGGAGATGCTACTGATGGGACAGAGAGAGCCATGCCTGCCTGTCGCAGGCGATGAATAAATTATGACCGTCGTGATTTGTTAGGCAGGGCTGCTCTTCCGACCCTTGTCTCAGAGCATGCTGGGAAAAGGTGCTGCTAAGATTTGCAAGAGAATAAACAACAGCCCAGATTTGGAGCACATCAGGAACAAGGAATTGACGCTAGAGCAGGACTGGCTGGAAGGGGCGGCAGCATTTGATCTCCTTCCTGGAGGTCTCACTCCTGAGTTCCTTAGGGGCCAAGAGGGCTGTGGTCTGCCCCTTTTCACTCGTACCTCACGCTTCTCAGCTGCCTGCTGAGGGAGGAATGATTTTCCACCCACCCCCATCTTTTTCTCAAGGCCAGGGTCTACCTGGAAAATTCTATGAGACCTGAGGAGTTGGGGCAGGTGTCCTCTTAGCAACCCACCTCTAAACAGCAGTTTACTCTTGAACCATCTTATGTCTAAACCCACAGCCAACCTTCACTTCTCCCCATCACAGACCTCAGAACAGTTCCTGGATGCAAGAGCTGTCATGACTCACAGTGCGGTGAAAGGGCACTCTGAGTCACAGAGTAACAGGTCAAATATAGAATTTACATTCTATCACCATCCTCACCTTAATGCCCTGTGTGGTCTGGCCCTGCTGCCTTTCTCACCTTCATATTTCACCCTCCCTTGTGTCCACATTGGCCTTGAGGCTGTACTGTGCACTTCTGTCCCAGGGCCTTTGCACCTGCCACTTGTTCTCCTGGATCTCTCTTCTCCAGATTTCTGCATGGGCCACTTCCCCACTTCATTTAGTCTTTACTCAAAAAGCTCTTCACCAAAAAGTCTCCCCATCAATCTCCAATTCCTTATCCTGATTTATTTCTCTTCAAACACTTACTACACCTGTCACATTCCATTTATGACAGTCATCTATCTTGCCCACTACAACGCAAGCTCCATGAGAGCAGAGGTTTTGGTTTGTTCACTGCTTTATTCCTATGCCTAGATCAGAGCCTGACCCATTCACTGTAGGTGCTCAATAAATATTTGTTGAATGAATGAGGCATAAGCCTTGGATCACATTGAAAGGGTCTATAGGGTAGTCTCTTGGACAGTGGGAAAATCACTGAACAGAGAGTCCTAAGACAGGAGTTCTAATCTAGGCTGTATCACTGTGTGACCTTGGGCAAGTCACTTAAGTAATGTGATCCTCAGTTTCTGCAGGAGCCAAATATGCCTCAGTGGATTAACACAATAAAATGAAAGAGCAGATATAATAATGTTTTAAAAATCACAATTTTAATCCAAATATCACTTAAAAATTACTTTCCACCTTATTAGCAAGATTCACTGTTGCCCATTTCCCAGGAGGACTATGACATTTGTCCTCACTTGGTACCATGAGTTTGCCAGGCTGATAACTTGGAAGCAGGCAAGCTATACCAGGTGGATGGAGTGTCTGGGCAGGGCCTCAGTTTGCAGCTCCTCCTCTGTGAAGATATACTTAACTCAGAGATACTGAGTCAGCTTTTCTGTACAAGCTTTTTCTGTGAAGCTTGGTTTTACATAACTCTGTAAAATCAATTGAACATCAATGTTAATTAGGCGTAATAACAAACAATTCACAAATTGTTTGAAGCCATGGGATACATAACTACAGGCCTTCCAGTCCCACTTCTCACCTGTCACTAGTTCCTGTAACCCAGGTCTCATCTCCAGGCTTGAGAAGTGTCTCTTTTTCACATCACCCTGGTCTTCTATTGTTCTAAAGCAGTATGTCTTCTAGAATGTTCTGTAGAGTGCCATGGGAATGTTAGGTGTTAGAAAGGGTTTGGAAAATGCTGGCATAGGCTAGATGGGATTCTTTGCTGCAGGACTTCTCAGAATGTTTATTATGCCAATATACTTTGAGGATCTCCCACAGAGTAATAGAATAGGTATCATTGCTAAACGTGACTACAGAACCCCCTTTTCTCCACAGAGCATCTGTCTGCGCTGGTGCTCCATGGAATGCCTTTTTGGAAACCCTGCTCTAAAGTCTCCACCTTCCTTCCTGGTTCTGACCTGGGCAAGAATTCAAAGCAGGCTTTGCCCTGGCTCTTTCCCTACTGCCCACCCTTCAGGGGCTGCTTCATGTGCTTGAGGCAGTGGCCTTATTCACCCTTCTGCCCTCCCTGCTTCCTCTTTCCTTGTTACTCAGACATGCCATACATCTTCAGTGATTTTTTCCAATCAACAGTTTTCCCAAGGGAATAACCTCCCAGCAACTCCTAAGTGCCTTCAGATCAGGTTGTAACCACTGTTTGGGGCTGGCTTGACGTCACTGCCCAGCAACTGTTGCCATGGCAACTGAGATGCCTCTACCCTTTTGTAACAGTAGATGTTTATTGATCCCCCTCTCATTGCCCACATACGCACCAGAATGGAAGAGCAGCGTGGGCGGAGCTGCCTTGCTTATTGCTGTGTGTCCAGCACATATGAGTGCTTAGCACATAGCAGGAGCTTATAAATATTTGTCGAATAAGTGAGTCTATGGCTTGCAGATGGAAAACCCTCAGCCTGTCTCAGGGCTTAACTGAGAAACAAAATCTGTTTCCGCAGAACGCGAGGTGTTAGACAGTGAACACAAAGCCCTTTCTCCACGCCTGACCTGCATTCCCCAGCTTTGGGGGCCTGCATGCTGGTCACGAAAAGGGAGGTGGAATCTCTGGAAAGATGAAATCTTCTGTCCAGTGATTCTAAATGGGAGGCTGTTGATTGACCAAGCAGCCCCCAGAGGAGACTCAACCTTCAGGAGCCCAATGTTGTCAGTAGGAACACCCTCTACCCATCCCCACATGTTGGCAGCAGTGGTCTGCTGGCATGGGGTGGCAGAAGGGTGTGAGGTGGGGTGGCGGCTCCCCCACGGTCTTCAGAAGCTCATGTGAGTGTGGAGGCAGTGAGTCTCCAAAAGGTCTCTCTTCAAAGGACTGGGGGGAACTTGAGACCGAGCCTGTTGTCCTAGATGAGCAGCTGCAACACTTTAGTGGTCAAGAATCACCTGGGGAGTTTAGGAAACTTGCAGATTTCTGGGCCCCACCCAGCTCCACACAATCCGAATGTCTGAAGGGGCCCCCAGCGTTTGCATTTAATCATGTACCCAGTGGCCGTGTACCACATTCTCCAGAAGCTGTCCACCTCTGTTGAGGTGCTGTGCCTCAGCGGAGAAGAGCACTGGCACCTGGCATGGGGTACACTACCCTACTTGACTGTAAGGCCTCAAGCAAGTCAACTGTCTTCTCAGGGCCTCTTAGTTCCAAAACTGCGGCAACCACAGAACCTATCCCAGAGGCTTGTTCTGAGGATTAGGATTAATCCTTGAAAGTTAATTGAGCATTTAGTTCAATCCAAAAGCACATCAAGCTTTCTGCCCAGTGCAGGAGACATTTGCAATCCTGGATCAGTGTTAACTATCCTTGACATCTAGCATAGGGAGAGGAGGAGGAGAGGAGCCACATTCGGTTACAGAGCCCCATTTTCTTCCTCACCCCCTACCAGTGGTGGGAACTGTGGAGAGAAGGAGACAGTAGCATCTGTCAGTGCTAAAAAAGATCCAGGCCGGGCACGGTGGCTCACGCCTGTAACTCTAGCACTTTGGGAGGCCGAGGCAGATGAATCACCTGAGGTCGGGAGGTCAAGACCAGCCTGACCAACATGGAGAAACTCCATCTCTACTAAAAATACAAAATTAGCCAGGTGTGGTGGTGCATGCCTGTAATCCCAGCTGCTTGGGAGGCTGAGGCAGGAGAATTGCTTGAACTGGGAGGTGGAGGTTGTGGTGAGCCGAGATCCCGCCATTGCTCTCCAACCTGGGCAACAAGAATGAAACTCTGTCTCAAAAATAAATAAATAAATAATAATAAAAAAAAAAACCATCCACTTTTGCACTTGGCCCATGAGTCAGCCCACTTTGTTTGTCTGTCACCCACAGCCATTGTCAGGCCCCTGCTAGGGCTCTGGGCTGCAGAAGACATAGGCATGCCTTGCTTCAGCTCCCATCCCCCAAGGAACCAGCAGTCTGGTGGGGGTCTGTGTTCGTCTGTTCTCACACTGCTTTAAAGAACTGCCTGAGACTGGGTAATTTATACAGAAAATTTACAGCTTTAGTTGACTCAGTTCCACATGGCTGGGGAGACCTCAGGAAACTTGCAATCATAGCAGAAGGGGAAGCAAAGACCTTCTTTTCATGATGGCAGGAGAGAGAAGAGAGTGAGCAGGAGCAGGGAAAACTCTTATAAAACCATCAGACCTCATGAGAACTCATTCACTATCACAAGAACAGCGTGGGGGAAACTGCCCCCATGATCCTAACACCTCTCACCTGGTCCCTCCCTCCACACGTGGGGATTACGGGAATTACAATTCAAGATAAGATTTGGGTAGGGATACAGATCCAAACCGTATTCGGGTCAGAGGTAAGAAGGATGCCTGGACATCTACCACATGAGTGTACGTGGCAAGTGTCGCATGAGTGCCTGAAACACAATGCTGCAGGATGCCAGGCGGGAGATGAAACAGGAATCCTTCTCAGAGTTCCTGGCATTAGCGTTTGGAGTTAAAGCCTGGGCAGAAGGATTCCCATAGGCGGAGATACTAGAGAGTAGGAAAGAACTAGTTTATGATAGAGAGAATGGGCTGGCGTCAGGCTGCCAAGTTGGCAGTCTACCTCTGCAACTTCTTAGCTGAGTACTGGTGGGCAAGTTTTTTAAGCTCTTTGAGCCTCAGCTTCCTCATTTGTAAAATGGGGATCATCACAGTACATATGTCACAGAATTGTTGGGAGAATTTAAAAAGGTAAACTAAGTGATAGGTAAGGGCCTGGCACATAGTAGGTGCTCCATAAATGTGAGCCTTCATCAACATCACTCATCAAAAGGTATTTTTGTGACACTACACCAGGGACCCTGGGTACATCGTTGCCCTTCTTAGGATGGTGTGGGTAGCAAGAGGGACGAAGCTGCCATCAGAATCAGCCCTTGTGGGTCCCCAGCCTGTGCTTAGGCCTCGAGTGACACCCCTACTCAGAGGCGGTGCCAGTTCCTCCGCAGCCCGCCCACCTGACACCCTGCCCAGCTGATATTCTCCTAGATCTAACAGCCAAGGCAGGTTCCTGAGATTAACCAGGTTTCACCTGAACACAAGTTCTAATTTTGATTCTACATAGTGATTTCCAGACTTGGATGTGCCAATACAGCCTCCAGCATTTGAGCCCGAGGTGGTGCCCTGTGTCTCCTGAGCAACCTTCACCTTGCAGAGCCATCGAGGGGAGGGGAGGGCTGAATAGTGTGGCCATCCCTTTTGAGCCTTTTGTGATTTGTCTCATATTTAATCCCACTGAGCTAGATTTTCAGAGATGGGGGCTCTGACCCTGTATTATCAGTGGAGTGACCTTCCACACGCTTCTTAAAGTTCTTGAAATTCAATTTCCTCATCTGGGAAGTGGGAACAATGATAGTGCAAATCTAAAGAGTAGGTGTGAAGATTAAATGTGACAATTGAGAAGTAAATGTGCGGCACAGTGCCGGTCACATGGAAGCCCTCAGTAAGGCTAGAGGTCTGTATGACTGTGAGGCTGTTCACTCAGCATCTGTTGCCCTGGTCTCCACCATCAACAGGTGGACCTAAACTCCTACACAGAGCAAGCAGCCACATTGAATCATAAAACAAACAACTATCCTTTAATTAGCTAGTTACAGGTATTTTTTTTTTTTTTTTTTTTGAGACAGGGCCTCACTCTGTCACCCATGCTGGAGTGCAGTGGCGCGATCTCGACTCAATGCAACCTCCACCTCCTGGGTTCAAGCGATTCTCATGCTTCAGCCTCCTGAGTAGTTGGGATTACAGGCGCCCACCACCACGCCCAGCTCATTTTTTGGTATTTATAGTAGAGACAGGGTTTCACCATGTTGCCAGGGTTGTCTTGAACCCCTGACCTCAGGTGATCTGCCTGCCTCGGCCTCCCAAAGTGCTGGGATTCCAGGCATGAGCCACCGTGCCCGGCCTAGTTACAAGTGTTCTAATGGGAATATTTTCAGCCATTCCGATCTTGCAGTTAAACTGGTCTGAACTGTGAATGATGTTAATTACCTTCTAATTACTCCCCATCTTGAGATTCAGAGTCTTGGGGGACACCTGTAGGATCTCCTGAAAGAAGAGTCCAGAATCCCCTTCTAAGCCCACATGACCAGGGCTGCCTTCATTGCCTGCCATGCCTCTGCTTCACTGCCAGCTCTGCTCATTAATACAAAATATTAGAGGTCCCAGCAGCTCCACTTGGTAGGAATTTATTCTACCGATATGCTCACCTAGGTGTGCAAGGATATGCATGAGGAGGCTCATTCCACCAGTTGCCACCTCTCAACAGGGGACATAAATATAAAATGGTCATTTTCCACAAATATCACCAGCAGTGCTCTGACCAGCTCCTCTGTCTTGCTGGGGCAGGGGCACCTTTAAGGACACTTGTGTCTGATTTACAGAGCTTTCCAGTCACTTTTTGGTTATTTACAATGTCAGTCTCACAGTCACTTCAAAGCTTCCCCTGCCCGAGGCATAGGATGTGGGTTTGTGGTACTGGAGCTGGGAGGCGGACAGAGAAGGAGGATGGGCTGCCCTGCCAGTGGTCTGGTCTCCCACAAGGACAAGGAACTTGCATGATTGCCCATATGAGGTGGTTGCCCCCTCTGTTGGTCATTGCCTCTGATTTCCCTGTGTCTGGTGGTGGTGCCAACAGGCCCTGCTGTTGAGGGGATCATTCCCAAGCAGCACCCACTCCAACCCCTGGGCAGGCCCTTCCCACACCCCCTCCCACCAGGTATGGGAAGACCCTTCCCACACACTCAGCTTCACTTTCAGGTTGGCTCCTGACAGCAGCTGCTCCAGCAAATGAGCAGCCTCTGATCACATCATCCTTCCTTACCCCCTGACTCCGGGGCCTGTAGGCAAGACTAGGATCCATTTTCTCCTGCTCCTGCAAAAGGAAAGGAACCTAGGTTGAGGTCCAGTGCCCTCTTCTGCCTGGCCGGCCACACTAGTATGCCATCTGCCACTCAACAACCTGTAGGGGAGTGATATGGCTTGACTGTGCCCCCACCCAAATCTCATCTTGAATTGTAGTTCCCGTAATCCCCATATGTCACAGGAGGAACCCGGTGGGTGGTAACTGAATCATGGGGATGGTTTCCCCCAAGCTGCTCTCGTGGTAGTAAGTTCGCACGAAATCTGATGTTTTTACAAGGGTCTTCCCCATTCGCTTGGTTCTCATTCTTCTCTTTCCTGCCGCCATGTGGAAAAGGACACATTTGCTTCCCCTTCTGCCATGATTGTAAGTTTCCTGAGGCCTCCCTAGCCCCGCAGAACTATGAGTCAATTAAACCTCTTTCCTTTATAAATTATCCAGTCTTGGGTATGTCCTTATAGCAGCATGAGAACGGACTAATAAAGGGAGAGAGAGGAAGAGTATGCATACTGCTACTTCAGCTGCTACCTCCCCAAACAAGGCCAAAGAAATAAAATACTCCTCAATAGGGGCTGAATAAATTGCAACCACCATTTATAGAAGATAACAAGAATAAGGTGCCTTCTCTGTGCAGATGTGGCCCAAGCGCCATGATATATTGCTAGGTGAAAAAGGAGCAAGGCCCAGAGTGTGGTGCGTGGTGTGGGCCTGTCTGTGTACCAGCGGAAGAGCAGATGCCTGCAATCCCACAGCCAGGAATATTGTGTGTGGTGGTGGTGCATTTCCAGAAGGCCATATGGGAAAGTACTTACGTCTGTCACCTCTCAGGGTGGAAATGGAGGGCACAGAAGGCTGGAGATCTGATGTTCTTCATTTGCTCCCCATCAGTATAGCATTGTCTGAGTTTGTACCCTGAGCACATTGTGCTTGCAAATAATTAAAGAGTCACGTCTTTTAAAAAAATAACAGGGAAAATGTCCCTCTTCTAGACCACCCAATTCAGGCTTTTCACTTCCCCTCATAACTCTGTTTACAAGGTAGGTGATTTTCTGCTTTATTTCTCAGGAGTCCAGCCAGGGGTCCCGTTTCTCCAGCACATCCTAAGCTTGGGCATGCAAAGTCCCAGAGGCACACAGCCTCAGTGCCTTGGGGATAGCAGATTCCACCTCCTGGGCCCCTAACTCAAACCCCCCAACAACCCTCAGTCACCTGTGGCTCCAGTCCTGTTTTGGTTTTCCACAGATCACAAAGGCATCAAGGAAGAGGCTCACAGTAAGCCTGGCCTACTCGGAGAGCCACCAGATCCGTGTGTCTCAGCAGGACTTCCGGCTGTTCCGCACCCTCTTCCTGCTCATGGTCTCCTTCTTCATCATGTGGAGCCCCATCATCATCACCATCCTCCTCATCCTGATCCAAAACTTCAAGCAAGACCTGGTCATCTGGCCGTCCCTCTTCTTCTGGGTGGTGGCCTTCACATTTGCTAATTCAGCCCTAAACCCCATCCTCTACAACATGACACTGTGCAGGAATGAGTGGAAGAAAATTTTTTGCTGCTTCTGGTTCCCAGAAAAGGGAGCCATTTTAACAGACACATCTGTCAAAAGAAATGACTTGTCAGTTATCTCTGGCTAATTAGTTTTTCTTTATAGGCAGAGTTTCTCACACCTGGTGAGCTGTGGCATGCTTTTAAACAGAGTTCGTTTCCAGTACCCTCCATCAGCGTACCCTGCTTTAAGAAAATGAACCTATGCAAATACACATCCACAGCATGGGCAAATTAAGGGGTGATCATCCAGTTTTGCAATATTTTCCCTTTATAAAAGATCTGTTGTCCAGGTGTGATGGTTCATGCCTGTAATCCCAGCACTTTGGGAGGCTGAGATGGGTGGATCACATGAGGTCAGGAGTTCGAGACCAACCTGACCAACATGTTGAGACCCCTGTCTCTACTAAAAATAAAAAATAAAAATTAGCTGGGAGTGGTGGTGGGCACCTGTAATCCCAGCTACTTGGGAGGTTGAACCAGGAGAATTGCTTGAACCTGGCAGGCAGAGGTTGCAGTGAGCCGAGATCTTGCCATTGCACTCCAACCAGGGCAACAAGAGTGAAACTCCATCGTTAAAAAAAAAAAAAAAAAAAAAGGATTTGTTATGGGTTCCTTTTAAATGTGAACTTTTTTAGTGTGTTTGTAATATGATCGAATTTAATAAATATTTATTTATGACTGTTCAGCAATCACATCTCCTACATATAAAGCCACACCATAGTGGTTTCTGAAGTGAGTCTTAGAACTGATTCAGGATGCAGATTTCTTCTCTGAAGGGTCACAGCCACCCTGTGCCCTACCTTGTACTCACAAAACTTTAGGATCATTCACTGATGTCAAGAGCAATTGAAGAATTTCCAAGGAACGGTTAAGGGTGACTTAATTTTTTTTTTTTTCATTTATAAAAAATGCCATGGGCTCTTTTAAGAGAATCAGTGTCATGAAATCAGAGAGAAAGTAGGAAGACTCTGAAATGTTTGAGAGTGAGTTCATGGAGTGGTTTACTCCTGATCCATCCAGCAGAGATGCCGCTTAAGCACCAGCCATGGCAGACAGTGTTCTTTGTGCTGGGAATTCAGTGGTGAACCAGACAGCCATGGCCCTCTCTCAGGGAGCTTACCTTCAAGTCAGGGATAGAAAAACTAAATAAAAGTCAATAAATTATATCTATATACAGATATATAGATATATTTGAGATGAGGGTCTTGCTCCAATGCCCAGGCTGGAGTGCAATGGCACAATCACGGCTCCCTGAAACCTCAAATGCCTTGGCTCAAGCAGTCCTCCCGCCTCAGCCTCCCAAGTAGCTGGGATTACAGGCATGAGCCGCCACACCTGGCTACAAATCAATAAATAGCACAGCATCACAGAGTGAATAAGCACTGTGAAGAAAATGGGACGGGGGCTATGGCAGTGATGGGAACTTAGATCAGGTGGGGAGGGGCCTAAGAAGACCTTTCTGAGGAGTAACATTTGGATCAAAAGGTAAGCGACAAGAAGGGGCCACCTGTGTGAATAGGGGGAAGGGACACAGAAGAGATGTCAGTGCAAGGAGGCTGACACGCTTGTAGGGAGAATGGTGTAAGCCGACTATTGATGGAGCCTCCTCTGCACTAATGCTGAGATGAGGGGTACCCAGCTGGGGCCTGTCAGTTGAGGCCAGAGAAATTGCAGGGCTAGATTGCATACGGCCTAGGAGTTTATTCTGTGCTCCAAGCCCCTGGAGGTTTGCAACTGGAGACTGACGTGACCTGATGAATGTGTGCAAAGATTACCCTGGCTGCCTTGCAGGGAATAGACTCTGAGGAGCATGAGTGAAAATGGAGACCAGTTGGGTAGCTGCTGAAGTGGAACAAGGGGATGGGACCTTGGAGGTGAGTGGCATTAAGGAGGGATTGTGAGAAATGACTTGTAAATATACTTTGGGAAGGTAAAACAAAGATGATTTATTGATGGAAAGGATGGAATTGATAGAATGTGAGGGAAAGAGACGGTTCCAGGGGAATACCCTGATTTTTTAGCCTGTCATGAGTTGGATGGTGAAGCAGGCAACAAAATTGGGGGAGCCTGGGCAAAGATTAGGGGTGGGGGAGCCAAGAGTTTCATTTGGAGCTTATAAGTTTGAAATCCCAGTGAGACTTCCAAATTGAATAGGCAGTTGGATGCAGAAATGTGGAGCTTGGGCCTGGAGATGCACATTGTTTGGAGTTATAAATGGTGTTTATAGGCCTATGGTTTTATAAAACCTCCCTTGGAGAGATAAAGAAAACCAGAGTCAAAGATTGAACCCAGGGACACTCCACCACTTGGAGGTTGGGCCAGTGGCTGGAATGCACAGCAGCACAGGGCCTGGCGTATAGTAGGTGTTCAACCAATCTTTGTTGCTGAGGAAATCAGCACCAGCAGTAGTGACTGCTTATGCAGTCTCTGGAGCAACTTGCTTCTGAAGTCAGATTCATGGAAATCACAAGCTCGAGGACAAATGAACAGAGATGTTTTGCTCACTTTAGTTAATAGATTTGATCAATTAAACCTGTTTTTGGAAGTGATGTGTGGCTATCTTATTGAAGCGGCATCGCTGTCTGGGATAAATAACAGGGATTTGTCATCTTGTGCCAAGAGGATTAAGGACACGGACATAGGTGGGTGGGTTAAAGAGCAGAATGTTTAATAGGCAGAAGAAAGGAGAGAGGAGAGCAGCTCTCTCTCTCGTGAGACAGAAGCATCTGAAAAAGGAAAAGTGGTGGACCACAGCATATTTTATAGGCAGGCTTGAGGAGGTGGAGTCTGATTTACATAGGGCTCACAGATTGGTTTGACCAGGTGTGACGTTGACATAGTGCAGGAGAAAGGCTGGCCACCCTACCCAAATCTGATTATGCAAATCGACTTTCCACTTGGCCATCTTGTCTGCCCCTTACTGCACTCATGGCTGGCAAAAAGGGAAGATGGAACCACCATTTTGAGCATGCTTAGTCTTAGGTAGTACATTCCAATGGACACAACTGCTGGCATTCACCCATGCAAGCTTCCAACTTGCTTGTCTACTTGTGCAGAATGATTTTACAGGCCACTCTTTGTTAGAAAAGGATTTAGGGGCTGCTTTTCAATAAAAGGAAAATCTTACCAAGGACTTCCGTACCCTTGCTATCTGCCTAAGTAATTTCTTTTAAACTCCTATATCATTATGGTTCTCTGAGGTTGTCAAACTGAAGCTGCGGAGCAAGGCTCTGACAGCCTTGACAGCCTGTGATTCCGTGAGAGAGGAAGGCAAAGCTCTCCCATGCCCATCACCTGTCTCCTCTGTCTTTGGTGGAGAACGCTAGCATGGGGCACCCAGGAGCCTCTCACGGTCCCTGGATATCCCAACACCCCGGTGGAGATCTGTGACCCTTTCCTCACTCCCAGTGCATTTCATAGACGTCAACCTGGCATCACCGGTTTCACAGCTCCCCAGAGCTCTAACAGACATTGTCTAATTGAATCCTCACTGCAGCCCATCAGGCAAGGACTATTTTCCCTTATCTCCCAAGAAAAGAGTGAGGCTCAGAGAAGCCTTGTAACCAGCCCCAAATCCACAGCTAATATGTATCTGAACCAGATGTGCACTTAAACCAACATCCTCTGGTACCAAAGCCTTTCAACATGAGAAATGGAGGCCCTGGGAACACCTGAAAAACTGAGGCAAGTGGCCTTGCACCCATACACTAGGGTTCCCACGTGCTGCTAATGATGCAGGATGTTGGTGTTCTGTCCCAGCCCCTGCTACTTACCCCCCACCCAGCCCCTCCCTGCACTCCAGGTGCTCTGATCTTTCCTATAGAACGAGATTCCAAAGCCCCATCTTCCAATTTCCCCAGAGGCCTCCATCCTCCCCCTCAGCATTTTGCCTACACCTGAAAGAGGTGAGTTGCGTGCTAGAGACAATAAAGGGCTAAGGAGTGTTTCCTAGAGCTCACCTTGCCCCCTGTGGCTCAGCCTCTCAAATCCAGCGTTGGTGAGCTGCCAGCCCGCCCACCTCATAGGCCTAGGGCTGACTAAGGCCTTGGGCTCACTGGCCTGACCTATCTACTCATTTCCTCTTTTGGCACCAGTGCTTTGGCCAGGCTGGTAGGTAAGACTTTCCTAAGTGACAGAGGAAACCTCCTTTTCAGGAAGTTGGGAGAAGCCAGTATTTAATAATGGAGATTAGGCGCTAGAACAGGCCAAAGGTCAGAAAGAGCCTCGTGCTCCTGGTATAAAGAAGCGCACCCAACCCGTCCATCTGCAGCACAGACACAAACACAAATGAAAACTCAAATCACAGGACACGGGTGACTATATTTTAATGAATCAGAGTCTGGAATCTTAAGCCTCAGAAACTTTCAGGAAAGACATTTACCTGCAAGCAGATTCACTGACCCCCACGTGTATCCTTATGTGTAATGAAGGTTTTATGGGAAATGAGGGAAGATGGGGAGAGAAGGGCAAATTAAACTCCTAAGATAAATAGAGTTGAAGACTGAGAAATAATCAGAAGTTCTCAGAAGAAACTAGATTCTTTATGTTGCTACAAAAGGTTTCTTTCTGATCTGCCATCGCAGTAACCTGGAAAATACAAAACAAAGCCATTAACGACAGAAAGGGGACCCAGTTTTTAAGTAGATAATGAACATCATGATGGCCTTGGAGCTGGCTTCATTCAAATGTCTCTTAATTCAAATGCATCACAGCAGATCACAACCCTTAAGGTTACAGTTGACAGTAATTCATCAACACCTTCAAGGCTATTTCTGAAACCCACTGAATTTCTCTGGACATAATGGGGGTGGGAAGAATAACACCTGCTGATGAACAGGGTTTCCTTTGATTTCTCTTTTTAGTCTGCCTTATTGCCTTTCAAAGTGTCGGGGGCCATCCTCAGTTTTCAGGAAGTCAGCGCCAAGGCAGCCTGACCTGGGACACACTGGTGATTTTTTTTTTTTTTTGAGACAGAGTCTCGCTCTGTCGCCCAGGCTGGAGTGCAGTGGCCGGATCTCAGCTCACTGCAAGCTCCGCCTTCCGGGTTTACGCCATTCTCCTGCCTCAGCCTCCCAAGTAGCTGGGACTACAGGTGTCCGCTACCTCGCCCGACTAGTTTTTTGTATTTTTTAGTAGAGACGGGATTTCACCGTGTTAGCCAGGATGGTCTCGATCTCCTGACCTTGTGATCCGCCTGTCTCGGCCTCCCAAAGTGCTGGGATTACAGGCTTGAGCCACCACGCCTGGCTGGTGATGGTTTTATAAAGTGTTTCTATGTCTCATGTCATGTGTCACCAGATGGTGTGGCACAAGAGACTTCAGAGTCACAAAACTCTAGGTATGCATCCAACTCAGCTACCTATTAAAGATTTAGGGCAACTTTCTTCATCATTGTCAGCCTCTGTTTTCTCATCTGTACAGTGAGCATAATCTGCTTCCCAAGGTGCCCTGCTGTGGTGGAATCCTCGCCGGCCCTACATTTCATTTTCAAGGGTGAAGGTTCAAAATCAGTTTGATTTTGGTCTGAGTTCCCATCTGTTTGGTGTAGTGGGTCAGTTCGTGACCAACAGAAATGCTCCATTTTGTTAAATAATAATAATAATGATTATTATTATTATTATTTTGAGGCAGAATCTTGCTCTATTGTCCAGGCTGGAGTGCAGTGGCAGGATCTCAACTCACTGCAGCCTCCGCCTCCTGGGTTCAAGTAATTCTCCTGCCTCAACTTCCCGAGTAGCTGGGATTACAGGTGCATGCCACTGCGCCTGGCTAATTTTTGCTGGTTTTGAACTCCTGACCTCATGTGATCTGCCGCCTCGGCCTCCCAAAGTGCTGGGATTTCAGGCATAAGCCACCGCGCCTGGCCCATTTTGTTTAATTTTTTTCTACATTTTAGCATTACTCTATTTAGATTTTGAAACCCAGTATCCCATAGCAATGAGTGGGTGTCCATTCAAAGTAAATGGAGCTCTTTCCTCCACAAAGTTTCTGGTTTTAAAGTCAAGATCAGACAAGGGTAATATCTCCTAAAAGATCCTTTGGTTGTTCCAGGGAATCTCAAAACACCCAAGTGAGGAAACCCAGCTAGTCAATGTCGTGGCTATTTGGTTTCATACAGAAAAAAGAAGGTGCGTTGAAATCATTCTCTTTGGAGCTTACTACCTTGATGTCCCCGTGGAGTTTTTACACCAATGGCCACATGAGCTGCCCACCTCTTTACTGGGCTGCTCAATCCCAAACAATCTGAATTCAGTCAAAATGGTTTTTTGGGGCGGTTTAGCCAGGGGTGACCACAGAAATGGCCTGAGGAAGCAGAATAAAAGGAAAAGAGAGCCCACTGCAAAGTTAGTGCCAGTGAACTGGACAAAGGCCTTTACCCACACCTGCATGAGCCCTATGAGAAGGTCAGGGAAAAATCTGGCCATGCAGGATCAGGATTTGGCCTCAGAAAGGGGCTCCCAAGACCCCATGTTTTCTCTGGGGTACAGACGAAATAAATTTCACTAGCACGTGGGCCCAAAGTCCAAACCCACTGCACTGCAGGAAGAGCCAGGAGGCTCCCTGCTCCCTGCTCCCCGCTCACCGTTGTGGACGATCAGCCTGTACTGCCTGGCCAGGCACAGCTCCTCCTGCCGCTGCCTTACAATCTTTTGCGCTTCTGGGGGCAGGCCGTTGGGGTCCCGGGAAAACACGAAGGAGTAGCTGTCAGCACAGGTGCCGTCGAGGTTCAGGAGGCGGCAGGAGTACTGCACGGCATACGTGTCGTAGTCCGTATCGATGATCCAGTGGTCATCATCTGCAAGCCAGAAAGCCATCGTGCCGATCAAAGACTCTCCCTCATGGGCTCAGATGTCGGAGAAACCCATGACCAGGCCTGAGAACACAGTGACTTCCGGAAGCTGGTTTTATTTCCTTAGGAAGCAGGACACTTCAGAGAATTCTGATAGCTTATACAAAATTCGGCAAATCAGAAAGGGCCTTGCTCTCCTTTATCGAAAAGAATCTTGTAGTCAGAGAAACCTCATTCACTTCAATAATCATCTCTCCCTGTGACTATGTCACTGTAAATGTGACAGCATCTTTCCCAAGAACCACCAAGAATGTGGGGTCATCAAAACCACAGAATAAACCGCTCTACTGTCGCTTCACCATCTACTCTCCAATAATATCTGTGTCTTTTGTGCCTAATATCTGATGGCCACCAACTTATGTTACTGCCAGTATTGGCATATGTCTTTCTCAGTCTCTATCAGCTGGTTCCTAATCAACTCACTAACAGCGCTGCCCCCTGCTCTCTCAGTCCTCTGGAGGATGCCACGCCCATGATCATGGCTTCTCCGGCTCCATCCTAATCCTGCTTACTAACGCTACTCACTTCTTTGTGCTGGCAAAGAGTAGGTTTGCCTTGAGGACACAAGGGGCCCACCATCTGGCATCAGATATTCCTTCTCAGACCTTGTCCTCTTCACAACTCACAGAGGCAGGGCTGAGCCACTGAGTTTATATGTATTCCTCAAGACTGAAATGTAAGTCATGAAGAGTAAGAGTAAATGAAAGTGGTAAAAATATCAACGAAGGCAGGAGAGGAAAGAACGTTAATTAGAGTGTATGCGTGGCCGGGCGCCATGGCTCGTGCTTGTAATCCCAGCACTTCGGGAGGCTGAGGCAGGAGGGTAACTTGAGGCCAGGAGTTTGAGACCAACCTGGGCAACATAGTGACACCTGGTCTCTATGAAAAATGAAAATAATTAGCTGGGTGGGGTGGCATGTGTCTGTGGTCCCCGCTACTTGGGGGCTGAGGCGGGAGGATTGCTTTGAGCCCAGGAGGTCAAGGCTACAGTGAGCTAGGTTTGCACCACTGCACTCCAGCCTGAGTGAGAGTGAGACTGTCTTAAAAAAAAATAAAAAGGAAAAAGAAAAAAAGAATGTATGTGAGTGATTTGCCACAGAGAAAGAACAGTGTTACACTATATTCAGATAAAAGTGCCACATCTCTACTTAATTTAACCTTCTTGTTGACATAATACCATGATTGGGACTTTCTGAGCACTTAATTATGTGCCAGTCACTGTATGAACACTTCCCATTTGTTTTCTCGGTTACCTCTCACATTGATCCAAAAGTGCACACTATTATCCCCTTCTTTACAGGTGAGGAAACAGAGATACTTAATTTCTGAGACACAGAGATACTTAATAATTTACCTAGGGTTACAAAGAGCAGGGCAGAACTGGGATTCAGGGAAGGGAGTGTGATCCCAGAGCCCGCATGCTTCACCTCTACACCACGCTGTGTCCAGACAATCAGCACGCTGGCGGGAGAGGGGCAAGAAAGAAAAAGGCTTTGTGTCTCCATCTCAGGCTCAGGTGTTGGAGCAAGGGGTGATGCTCCCTCTGCAGTATTCTAGTTGGAGAAGCGCAGAGGGAACTGGATCCCCCAGCGTTAGAGGGTGTAAGACCTTCTGGAATGCTGGCCCTAAGTCGCTTCCGGGTGTGCCTCTCTGAGAACCCCTGGAGTGCCAGCCTAGGATGGGGCTCAGCCCAAACCCAGGCTCTGCAGGGGGACTGTCCCAGGAGTGGGTGTGGAGCCCCTCTCTTCAACTCACCCTAGGCCTGCCAGATAAATGAGCCACTCCTGTGCCTTGAGGCTGTTCCAGGGTGACAGTGTCAGAGGTGGGGTTGAGGAGATGTTCCAGAACCATGACTGTTCCGCAGGGACCATAAAGTTATTCAGCAGAAGGGCCGGGAACAGAAGCCACAGGGCTGCCCGCTGGGCCTCACCCTAACCACTGACTCCCCTCACGGGCTCCAGAGTATCTGGGTGGTCTTCCTCATCCTTGGATGAAGTCATTCCTTCCCTGGTTACGAGGATCACAGTGTCTGTCACAGGAACCCTCAGACACAAAAACACTTGCCTTTGAAATGTTGCCTCGACTCATGATCCAGGCAGCTATTAGCTTTGCGGATCGGCAGCTTAACTTTTTTTTTTTTCCCTAAAATGGTCGCCAGTATGTAAATTTTGACAGAGGAATTAAGTAACTTTCAATAGTTGGATTTAGCAAAATTGGCTACTGTTCTTGACTTTAAAAGAAGGCCTAAGTTGGTTTGGTTAATCTCCAGGCTCTTTTGGCTGAATAATTCAAAGACGAAGAATTTAAATCATAGCGACCTTGACCAGGCTCTCCCTTTCAAGAGTATTTGCAAGAGATGAACTGCCAGAGCACTGCAAGAATGAGGTTGGTTCTCCAACCTCCTCACACCCAGCAGCTGGGCAGGGCTCCTCTGGAGAACCAGACACCCTGAGCCATTTCCAGACTGCAGTTAACCACATGCAGTGGAGCTAGGGACAGAGAGCAGTGGCTGTGTGGCTGGGAGCCCCTGCCTCCCTCTACCATCCTAGGAAGCGGGGTCACGCTGCAGCTGTGTCTACACTGTACCTACACAGACTGGTTTAGAGGTTTGGACTGCCGGTCCCAAAACCAAAACCAAAGAAAATGCTTGGTAGAGGGTGCTGTCTCAGGCAACCTGATTCCATTGGTCTGTTCTGTTGCTCACTGCTGTGGGCCTGGCATGCGTCCTTTCGGCTCCCTAAACCTGCATGCTCCAATCATCTAAAGCAGCAAGACTGGGTGGGAAGCTCCCTGTGGTTCTCAGGCCTAACAGTCTAGCTGAGCCAGCCAGGCAACAGATTGAATGCTATTTCTGATGAATTGTCAAAATACCCCAACAGGCCCCAGAAAAGTGAGTGGAGTCTGAGGCCTTGACACCTGAGTAAGCCAAGATAACTCTTCAGATTGAATTATCTAGACCAGTGGTTCTCAACCTTCGTTGTGCAGAAACAGCATACCCAAGGAGTATACTTAAAATTCAGACTCCAGGGCCCTGCCCTTAGAATGTCCGACTCAATAATTCTGGGTTTGGGTCCAGAAATGTGCACTTTTTAACAAGCACCGTAGTTTATTTAGATATGGATAGAACAGGAACTCTGACTTTGAGAAACCCTAATGTAAACACTCAGGCCTGCATTATTATCCAGCCTGACAAGAGCCCCTTTACCAGCAGAGTGATAGACTTTATCTGACAGAAGGACAAAAGGAGAGTCTGTCCATGTCTTTCTGCAAGAGCACAAAACAGTGATGATCATAGCTAATATTTATTGGGCACTTACTATGCACTAGGCTAAGCATTGTCACAAATTACCTTAATTAGTCCTTCCAATGATTCTATGAAATAGAAACTATTCTTTATCCCCATTTCACAGTGAAGGAAGTCAAATCTCAGGGAGGCTAGCCTGTATTCAACCAAGACCTGCTGATTGTAGTATCCTCAACCCCTGAGACATCCTGCTTGCTGCTGGTGGAGCCAGAAGGGAAGACCAGTACTGAGCATGCCCAAGGCTGGAGCAGCAAGCCACATTAGTCTGTTAACACTGACATTCATGTTCAACTGTAGAGAATGATCACATTTAATTTTTAAATAATTTGACAACAAATTTCATGATCATTTGGCTCTGAGTTACTTTCTCTCCATAAGTGCACTTCATTTTAAACACATCCGTTTGGTGAGATGCAGTGTGTGGAGCAGGGGAGAGGCTGAGGATGCAGGCCACTCTTGGAGTGGCCTTCACATCCCTCTGTCCAAGTCAGTGTTTAAAGCAAGACCATGGTCAGGGAAGAAACTGGCATGAGGAATGAAAGTAGAGTTTGTTAAGAGGACCCCAAAACAAGCATGTAAAACAGAGCAAGGTAGGTGCATCAAACCATGCCATTTGCGAGATACCCAGAAAACACAGGGATCGTTTGTGCCTTTTTACAAGCCCTGGGTTAAGAGGTGTCACTGAGTGCCAAAAATTCACTGTGTGCCCTTGAGCCAGGCACTTCTCTATGGGCCTGTTTCTTCACTTCTAAAACAAGAGAATTGAACCCAGCGGTGTCTGTGGGTCCTTCCATTCTAGACCCAGAATCTAAAGCTGTGATTTCATGACCAGGGAGATAACTAGGCAGCCATCATATCAAACACTTACAAAGAACTCATGTCTCAGGCAACGTTCTGAGTGCTTTCTGCCTGTTAACTCATTGCATCTTGTAACACAACTCCATGAGGTAGGTTCTATGATCACTTCACTTTGCAGATGACGAAACAGGCACAAAGAAGTGAAGGAACAGGTAGTCGTGGAGTTGGAATATGAACTCAGGAGGTCTAATTTTAACCGGGTGGGCTTGACTACAACACTGCACAGCTTCTTTTTTGAAATGTAACCTAAGAAGGAATTTATCCTTAAGCCTTCCATATTATAGTCATCTCACTTAATATCTGCAGCAATCACTTTCAAGATTCCAATACTTTTTCCCCCTCCAAATGAAATCCTGATAAAATATCAACATACAAGAGGCAAAAGCAAACTAATCTGGTTTGATTGGGGGATGAGGCAAGAAACAAAATGTTCCCTTCTCCTTGGGTCCTCTCTGACCCTCTCCCTAAAGGCATTGCCAACAGAATCCTAGTCCATTAAGGAGAACATCTCAAAGTGCTATACAGCGTATGTGTTTCCTCTTTCTAAAAATTAGTAATCTTGTATCTCTGGTATTGATTTTTGTAATCCATTATCAGAAAAGTGTATTTTACTCTAGATAAATCACTTTGGGAAGTTTTGCTGCACTATTTGAAATAATTTTATTAATTCCAATGATAATAAATAAAAATAAAGCTTCCACACTTTTTCTCTACCAGGTATGGTGGCTCACACTTGTAATCCCAGCACTTTGGAAGACCGAGATGGGAGGATGGTTTGAGCCCAGGAGATCAAGACCAGCTTGGGCAACCTGGGGAGACCCTGACTCCACAAAAAATACAAAAATTAGCCGGGCATGGTGGCCCATGCCTGTAGTTCCAGCTACTCAGGAGGCTGAGGCAGTAGGATTGCTTGAGCCCAGGAGGTTGAGGCTTCAGTGAGCCATGATGGTGCCACTGCACTCCAGCCTGGGTGACAGTGAGACCTTGTCTCTAAAAAAAAAAAAAAACTTAAAAATTAAATAAAATTTTAAAATGCAATTTCCTCCAACACACAACTTTGGAGGAAGTCCAAGAGCGTGTGTCATATATGGCAAGCAAGGGGTTACAATAAAGGACACTTCTACCCTGGATCACTGAGCAGAGAGAGTCTCCCTGAACAACCCTTGGTCCTATCTCACAGAAGAGCTCAAACAATACTCTGCAAAAGCTGGTCTGGATTAGGAGTCCCTGTAGTTCAGGGCCACCTAATCCTGGCCTGAGATTTGGAAGCCTGGCTTCTGACATTGGCTTTAACAAACTTGTTGCATGTCCTTGGGCAAAGTTCTCTTGGCCTCAGTATATTCATCTGCATATTGAACCCCCTCCAAAAGGTTAACTCTCCCTCTCTAAGATTCCATGATATGTGCCCCCTGGCCCGCATTATTGTCTAGCTACCAAGTAGATTCCCGATTTGAAACTTAGGATAAATGGGGGGAATAATGGGGGAAAAAAGCATGTAGACACTGTTTTCTCATGATTAGGCCAAATTTTAGGATGTTCTTCTACAAGTCCTCAACATCACTCCCCTCCACATCTGAATTTCACAGCTTAGGGGAAAGAGAAGGGGCCACTGCCACAGCACACTGTGCCTGGCTCAGAACCTCAGCATCAACAGGCCAGGCACTTTGAAGGGATCCATCCCTATGCGTAGTGCTCCCTTCAACCTTGGATAGGGCTCTCTTGGCCTCTGCGGGAGCCCCAGATAGTCAAGCTGTCTGAGGGATTCAGCCCAAAGGGACCAGGAAACGCAGAGCTAGGTGGAGTGGAGATGTGGAAGGCAGGAGGAGGAAGCATGGAGAAGGCACAGACCTTGGCACCGTGGCTGGTGGGGACAATGAGGGTTGGGGCGGGGGCAGGTAGCTGCTCCCAATCTTGTCCCCCTAACTTCAGGCGGTGTGGTGGGTTCCTGCCACTTCCAGACCTTTCCGCAGGGCATTCTTCCTAAGGGTAGGTACCTCTGGAGAAGAAACTCAGCGATTTGGCCCCGTAGGGGCCCCATTCCCAAGACAGTCCCAAAGAGCTGACTACTCACTTCCTTTCTGGAGAAAGGAGGCTACGCCCCAGTACTTCATCTTGAACTTGGCAGGGTCCTCCGTGTCTGTGAAGGTGCCCACCATGTCTGCACACACGTCCCAGTTACTGCAAAAGCCAAGGGGATCCTCAGCCAAGCCAGGCAAAGGGCTTCCTCCCTCCCTCCACCCACCCGGTGCTCCCTTCCCTTCACAGTCCCCACGTGGCGATCAGCAGGCAGGGTCCTGAAAGGACCCTAGAGTGCAAAGGGCGCAGCTGCCCGGGCGGCCACTGACTTCAAAAGACGGACTCGGCCCTTGGCCGTGGCGCTCATCTGGCCGGTCTCGTCTACGGAGAACTCCGCGACGATGTTGTCCTGCAGAAAGAGGCCCTCGGGGTCCTTCTTGGCCATGGCGTACCAGGTCCCGGAGAACTGTGAGAAGGATGACAATAGCTGGGGTTTGGTGTCCGGGGACGCACAGCGGGCCGCGGGGAGGGCGGGGATAGGGGTGGGGACCTGGGCCGTCCGGGTCGCCCGGGCCCCCTGGGCCGATACCTACGCGAGCCTTGTCGAAGTTCTCCTTGACTCGGAAGCTGCTCACTCGGCAGTCGCGCTCCGCCCGGCCGCTGCCCAGCGCCGCCAGCAGCAAGAGCGCCCACATCCACTTCATCTTGCCCAGGAATCCGCCCTGCGGGAGATGCGCCTCAGTCAGTGCCCGGCAGCCGACCCCCGGGCCGCCGTACGTATCACCCCACCCACCCACTTCCACCCCGGCCATCCCGCGCGGCCCGAGGCCCCGGGCCGCGGCTCACCACCGGGAGGGGAACCGCGCGCAAGCCTGGCCGCCGCGTCCGGGCGCGCGTGGAGCTAGGGAGGCGAGCGCGCCGCGGCCGCCCAGCTGCTTTATAGCGCCGGGGGGAGGGGGTCGCGCTTTCGTAACCGCGCGGGGTGAAAGACCGAAGGGGAGGCGCCGGGGGCACTTGCATAACGCGCCCTGACTCACCGGCGCCCGGGCGTGGGCAGGGTCCCCGTGGGCCGGCCTCACCTCCAGGACAGCCCCGGGCACGGTGGAGCGGCCGCGCGGGTTGGCCTCGGCCAGGCCAAACGCGCCAGCGGCCCTGGCTCAGTTACCCTGCACTCGTGCCAGCGGCCGCCAGCTGCGGTCTGGGGTGGCCTTCGGGGCCAGTGGCTCTGGCAGGAGGCTCGAGTCAACCTGGCGGGAAGACCGTGGCCTCACAGAGCGAGAGGGTACCCGCGAGGCTCCCTGGTGCGTGAGTGCCCAGGCCCTGGCCGTGCCAAATTGGCCCCTCCGTCAGCCCTCTGAGGTCCACTTGTGCAGGAATTTTGGAATAATTCATCCAAGTAGTTTTTCATTTTATAAAGGATGTATTTTACTCTCTTTCGGGAGAGTTGTGGTGCCCTCTTGTCAATATTTGTTCTTTAGTTTCAACATCTTTAAAAGCATTAAAACCCTCCCTGTTAAATATTCTCCAGAAACGCAACCCTGGTCAGGACAGGAAATATTTTAGCAGCCTCGGTGGTCGCCTGCTTACTCCGTGGCACTTCCCTGAAACCACTTTGAAAAACACCTACCGATTGTTTGTGATGCAATTTTATTTCAAACCCATATTGGAATTTTCATTTGTTTTCAAAGCAGCTAAGGTTGACTGTTTTGTTGGCTGGGGAGTAGACAAAGGAAAGAAGAGTAAACAACATTCTATAATGTCAACAGCCAATTGAATCAAAACACTGTGACTAGTTTAGGTATTTTGCCTGTGTGATGGCACAATTTACTGACCCTGTTTTTCTCTGTTCAAAGTTGGAGTTCCACTCATTTGATCAAAGCAGCCAGTCAAAGGATGAGAATGACAGAATGAGAATTCATGATGTGGCAAAGAAGTATCTCTTCTTAACATTCCTTCCATACAGTATCAGTTGTGTCTCCATGGCCTAAATCAGAAAGATTCGAGATCAATTTGGGCCATTTTGCTGCAGCCAGACCTGAAATAAGAGAAAACTAGGGAAGAGGTAGGTAGCTGCCAAACAGAAATAAGGAGTTGATTGGTCCTCACACCAACCCTTTATCTATAGGGCACTGGGGCTACTTCTGAGCCTCCTGAAAAGATGACACCTGTGGCTTCCTTCCTCCCTGCTTCTCCATCTGCTTCCCACCTTCTCCTTCACTCTTGCACCCATTTGAGTCCCAGCAGTGTCTGGGGAGCCAACAGTGATGCTTTTAACTCCTAACCTCCGCAAAGCTAGGAAAGCCTGTTTCTGGACAACAAGCTAACTAGGAGATCTTCTGATCTGGCCAGTTTTATGGAAGGCTGTGTAATCCCAAACAGCTCAAATAAGGTCTGCAGGACCCTATGGGGTATGGATCTATGTACCCTGGGTGGGAAAGGATTTTAGGGCACCTCTCTGTCTCCTGCCCAATACTTGGATCCCCTCTTCAGCATTCCAGAGGAGAGGTCTTCCAGATTTTGCTCCAAGTTCTTTAGTGATGGAGAGCTCCTAGCTTAGCCCGATTGCCTTTGGACAGTTATTCCTGCCAAAAACGTTCTCCTAATACCCCCTGGCCTTTCGGTCATTTCTCCTACAACACATTCTGGTGGCCCTTGCACATACTGTAGGTTGAATAATGAAGGGTATTTCAGTGCATTTTGTTGATGGTTTTGATGCAGCAACATGTTTTCATTTATTTGTTGGGTGTTTAAAGGTTGTTTCAGAGTAAAAATTTGAAGTGAAAAAAGAAAGTTGGTGTAACCATTCCTCTGCCCCTCCTCTTTTAATGATAAATCATGGACCTTAGTGCTCCAGATACCAGCAGAGAAAAACAGTTTATTTTGGCTTTCTTTCTAGGATTTCTTCATGATTACAAATAAGTTAATTCAGGTCAACAGATGTTCTTAACTTCAGTACTTTGAAAAAGATCCTCATACATTAACTTTTCAAATGTGTGTATATGTAATATCAAAAGGAAAAATGTTCACAGTGACTATCTCTGTGTGATAAAATTAGGGACACTGAAAGTTTGTTTTTTTGTGCCTTTTGTGTTTTAAAATATTCAATGGTGAAAATGTTAATCAGAAAATAAAGCAAATATTTCCTTTACAAATATTTTTCTTGTTCCTTTTTCTATAGGTAAAATTATGTTTTAAATTACATCTTATAGATCGTATATAATGTACACAAAATTTCATTCATTTCCTTGCCATGCTTCATGGAGAGACAGACCATGTTTCATTCATCTTTGTATCTGTCCCCACTGTCCCCATTTTTCCACTGGGTATATCAAGAGACTTGTTCATAGTAGGTGCTTGATCAATAGATACAATTTCTTTTACTGAAATTAGTCGCTCTACACAAGCTCCATAAAACATTTATTTATTTATTTATTTATTTATGTTTTTTGAGACGGAGTCTCGCTCTGTCGCCCGGGGTGGAGTGCAGTGGCCGGATCTCAGCTCATTGCAGCCTCCGCCTCCCGGGTTCACGCCATTCTCCTGCCTCAGCCTCCCGAGTAGCTGGGACTACAGGCGCCCGCCACCTCACCCGGCTAGTTTTTTGTGTTTTTTAGTAGAGACGGGGTTTCACCGGGTTAGCCAGGATGGTCTCGATCTCCTGACCTTGTGATCCGCCCGTCTCGGCCTCCCAAAGTGCTGGGATTACAGGCTTGAGCCACCGCGCCCGGCCTGTTTTTTTATTTTTGAGATGGAGTTGTGCTCTGTTGCCCAGGCTGGAGTGCAGTGGCATGATCTCAGCTCACTGCAGCCTCTGCCTCCTGGGTTCCAGTGATTCTCCTGCCTTAGCC
>NW_016806471.1:3086429-3201303 GCF_001698545.2 Rhinopithecus bieti
TTTATGTTTTTTGAGACGGAGTCTCGCTCTGTCGCCCAGGCTGGAGTGCAGTGGCGGGATCTCAGCTCACTGCAAGCTCCGCCTCCCGGGTTCACGTCATTCTCCTGCCTCAGCCTCCCGAGTAGCTGGGACTACAGGCGCCCGCCACCTCGCCCGGCTAGTTTTTTGTGTTTTTTAGTAGAGACGGGGTTTCACCGGGTTAGCCAGGATGGTCTCCTGACTTCGCGATCCGCCCGTCTCGGCCTCCCCAAGTGCTGGGATTACAGGCTTGAGCCACCGCGCCCGGCCAAAACATTTATTTTTAAAGACCTGTTCCGAGTTCACCCTTTCTAATATATAATTTCTCAGGATTTAGTACTTGTAGCAGAGGTGGCTACTTGGCCTTTCACCGAAAAATTTGCAGTCCCCTTCCATGCTGTAAAGTTGGGGACTACGTCTGCCAGCCCCTGCCTTCGTTGTCCCCACCTTCCGAAGCTCTATAAGGTCACGAGCCTTCTGGCCAGCGGAAGGGGCTGTGTCACTCCCACGCAGAGCTCAGAAAAGCTGTCTGTTCAATTGTTCACATCCTGTCTTGTCTTCTCTTATCTGCCAGGGTTCCCACCAGTGACTGACTTTATGTGAAGGAGAGATAAGCTTCCACTGGATGAAGCTACTGAGATTTGAGAGGTTACCTGTAACAGAAGTTGATGTTAACTTAACCTTAACAGCATCAAACAAGTCACCAACTCCTAAAAAAGACTGAAAAAGGGCCAGGCGTGGTGGCTCAAGTCTGTAATCCCAGCACTTTGGGAGACCGAGGCAGGAGGATCATGAGGTCAGGAGATCGAGACCATCCTGGCTAACACGGTGAAATCCCGTCTCTACTAAAAATACAAAAAATTAGCCAGGCATGGTGGTGGGCGCCTGTGGTCCCAGCTACTTGGGAGACTGAGACAGGAGAATGGCGTGATCCTGGGAGGCAGAGCTTGCAGTGAGCCAAGATCATGCCACTGCACTCCAGCCTAGGCAACAGAGATGGCGAGACTCGGTCTCAAAAAAAAGAAAAAAAAGAAAAAAGAAAAAAGAAAAAAAAGACTGAAAAAGGTTTTACTATAACTGATAGAAGAACTAATGCAAGACATTTATGTCCTTACCCTCATGAAAATTAAGCACTTCCAACCAGCTCCATTTCATACAAAGTAACATTTATACCCACATCTGGACAGAGGCCAAGAAAAATGAAAAACAAGGAAATGGAGCAGCATTTATCTTCTGACTGCATTTAAAAGATGTCAAAATAATTGGTTGAAAAATGGAAAGGTTAGTCAGTCCATGTTTTCAGGTACAAAGAGATAAATTAATTTTTTTCAATACGGTGTTCTCAGTGGTTGCAAAATCATCAGTCCATCTCATCAATTTGGATAAAAATAATATGATTTTCACCAACCGAATTGTCTCTGAGATACCTGGTTATACCCATCAATATAAGTGCAGGCACAGGGCTTTCATGAGAGCAGATGTGCAGAGGGAAGGGTCCTGTGCAGCTGGCTGCCAGATGTGCCTGAAATTCCTACCTACAGGGGGTGCCTTTCCATGATGGCTAATTATAGAAACAGATAATCTGGCTAAGGTGAAACTGAAGAGTGGGTTCAGTACAATAATGTGAAATACACTTAATTAACCCAGGATATTGTTGATTTTTGCTCATAGGCATATGTTTTGGCTATTGTATAAACATAACTTCCTGTAGAAATCATTAACTGCAGCGAAAAATTTTAACAATGATGGAATTAGAAATTACATGTTCTCATTTATATAGAGTACTACTGAAAATCTGTTTAAACAGAAAGTTTAAGGAAGTTAAATCATTCTTTGGTAGATTTTAAAAGATTGTCTGGAATTTTTATTTCACTCTTATATTAGTATTTAACATTTTATGATGTTTGTCTAGATTTCAAAATCTTCAAAGAAAGAATCTTTGTATATCCCCCTCCCCCTCTAGCATCAAGTACAATGTCTAGTTTACCTCACAGGCACAGTTTTAAATTTAGACATATTTAAACTGGTAGTTTTAGAGTAGGTTACTATCACTTGCTGGCTATGAACCTGGGCAAGCTAACTTAATTTCTCTGTGCTTCAATTTCTCACCTGTAAAATAATAATAGTACCTACCTTATAAGATTATTGTAAAAATTAAATGACATAGGCCGGGCATGGTGGCTCACGCCTGTAATCCCAGCACTTTGGGAGGCCGAGGCAGGAGGATCATCTGAGGTCAGTAGTTTGAGACCAGCCTGACCAACATGGAGAAACCCCATCTCTACTAAAAATACAAAATTAGCTGGGCATGGTGGCGCATGCCTATAATCCCAGCTACTTGGGAGGTTGAGGCAGGAGAATGGCTCGAACCTGGGAGGCGGAGGTTGTGGTGAGTGGAGATCGTGCAGTTGCACTCCAGCCCAGGCAACAAGAGCGAAATTTTGTCTCAAAAATAAAGAGAAATGACATAAGATAATATATGTAAGGATCTTAGGAGGGTGCCTGTCACCGAGTATATATTTTGTATGTCATCTGTTCTTGTTATCCTTCTATTGTTACCAGATAGTTTATATTTCTTAAAAAATTCTATATAAATGCAATGGAGTTTTCACATTGACTTAGTTGTCATTTCAGAGTTTATCTAAATAAATTTATTGTCATTAAAAAATATTAGCATCTAAGATCTTGACTTTTTCCCTCATTTTCTCCATCAGTTAATATTCTATCCAAAAAAACCGAACAACAAATCTATGCTTTGAATGAACCAGAAGGACTGATGTAAAAATTAAACAGTGAAGTCAACATTTTGTCATGTTAAAAATTTATTCTAAGTGATCTGTTTGGTAATTTTAAATTTTAAGATATGTCATTCCCATCCTATTTAACAAATGGTGCTGGGAAAATTGGCTAACTATATGCAGAAGAATGAAACTTGACCCCTGCCTCTCACCATCTACAAAAACTGACTCAAGATGGATTAAAGACTTACATGTAAGACTTCAAACTATAAAAAATGCTAGAAGAAAACCTAGGAAATACTCTTCTGAACATCAGCCTAGGCAAAGAATTTATGACTAAGTCCTCAAAAGAAAACACAACAAAAACAAAACTAGACAAGTGGGACCTAATTAAACTAAAGAGCTTCTACACAGCAAAAGAAACTATCAACAGAGTGAACAGACACTCTACAAAATGGTAGAAAATATGAGCAAACTAAGCATCTGACAAAGCACTAATATCTAGAATCTATAAAGAACAGATCAACAAGAAGAAAACAAATTACCCCACTAGAAAGTGGGCAAAGGACAGGAGCAGATATTTATCAAAAGAAGACATACAAGCAGCCAACAAACATATGAAACAATGCTCAACATCTCTCATCATTAGAGAAATGCAAATCAAAACCTTTCTAACCAGACAGTACGGCTATTACTAAAAAGTCAAAAAATAACAGATGTTGGTAAGGTTGTGGAGAAAAAGGAATACTCATATGCTGTTGGCGGGATTGTAAATTGGTTCAGCCCCTGTGGTAAACAGTGTTGAGATTTCTCAAAGAACTAATAATAGAACTCCCATTTGACCCAGCAATCCCATTACTGGGTATCTATCCAGTAGAAATCCAGAAGAAAATAAATCACGCCATCTAAAAGACACTTGCACTCACGTGTTTATCACAGCGCTGTTCACAATAGCAAAGACATGGAATCAACCCAGGTGCCTATCAGTGGTGAACTGGGTAAAGAAAATGTGGTACATATGCACCATGGAATACTATGCAGCCATACAAAAAACAAAATCATATCCTATGCAGCAATATGAATGCAGCTGGAGGCTGTTATCCTAAGTGAATTAATGCAGGAACAGAAAACCAAATACCACATGTTCTTACTTATAAGTGAGAGCTAAACGTTGAGTATACATGGACACAATGATGGGAACAATAGGCACTGGGACCTCCAAAAGGACAAATGAAAGGGTTGAAAAACTACCTATTGAGTACTATGCTCCCTATCTGGGTGATGGGTTCAACCGAAGCTCAAACCTCAGCATCACGCAATATATCCGTATAAAAAACCTACACATGTACCACCTGAATCAGACATTTAAAAGAATAAAATGTCATTTTCTGAAATTGATTTTGTTTTTTCCAGTGCCTAGTAGCAGACAGCCAATAAGAGACACAAAGATCTTGCTAACACTGGCAAGAAGCTCTGCAAAGAACTATCCCAAGAGGAAGAGCCATGGAAATCACAGGACTTTGTCAAGAACAAGAAAGAAAGAAAAGGCTATTGGTGTGTGTGCTAAAAGGAGGCTTCTAATATTATCCATTTAAAAATCTTTGATAAAATGTCATTTGTCTTAGTTCAGGTGGCTATAACAAAGTGTCATAGACGTAATGGCTTATAGACAACAGAAATTCACTTCTCATAGTTCTGGAGGCTGGAGGTCTGAGGTCAGGGTGCCAGCATGGTCAGGTTCAGTGATGGCCATCTTCCTCTTCCAGGTCACAGACAGCCATCTTCTCATGGTATCCTCACATGGAAGAAAGAGGGCTAGAGAGCTCTCTGAGGACCCTTTAATAAGGGCACTAATGGCACTTGTGAGGGTTCCATCCTCATGACCTAGTCACGTCCTGAAGGCCATATCACCTAATACCATCACATTGGAGGTTAGGATTTCAACAGATGAATTTTAGGGGAACACAAACATTCAGTCCATAACTTTGCTCAGCACTCAAAGTAGTTAACAGTGACCCCTTGTCTTGTGTGCTTTTACCAACTAATCAATTGCCTCGTCCTGTCAATTGTCGTGACACATTTGCTGGATCGTGTCTCACGTTTGTCCTTTTCTTTTTCATTCCCAAGCAACTTCACCCATAGACTGCAGAGATAACCTCAAAATCTTTGTTGATGAATGACTGAAATTCTTAATTACATAAATTATATATGTTCATCGTTGATACTGTACAAAAATCAGGTAAGCAAAAAAGAAGAAAAAAATTAATGTCTTGAATCCCACCACTTTGAAATAACTTTTTTTTTTTTTCCTGAGCTAGGGTCTCGCTCAGTCGCCCAGGTTGGAGTGCAGTGGTGCAATCACAGCTCCCTGCAGCCTCTACCTCCTGGGCTCAAGCCCCCCATCTTAGCCTCTCAAGTAGCTGGGACAACAGGCGTGTGCCACCAAGCCCAGCTAATTTTTGTATTTTTTTGTAGGGTGGGGTTTCGCCATGTTGCCTAGGCTGGTGTCAGACTCCTGAGTTCAAGTGATTTGCCTGCCTCGGCCTCCCAAAGGGCTGGGATTACAGGCATGAGTCACTGCGTCCTGCCTTGAAATAATTTCACTTAATATTTTGGTATATATACCTCTTTCTGTGCATATTAATGGAATCATGCTGCAATGCTGTTTGTAATTAACTGCATATCATAAATATTTTTTCATATCAATAGACTAACAATATTATTAGGTTGGTGCAAAAGTAATTGTGGTTTTTGCCACTAAAAGTAATGGGAAAAACTGCAATTACTTTTGTACCAACCTAATAGCTGTGTAGCTTTCTATTTCAGAGATCTAACACCATTTATTTACTCAAGCTCCTACTATTGAGTGTCTAGGCTATTTCTAGTCTTTTACTTTTATACCCACACTCATGAGAAGCACCCTTGCAACTGTATTAATCACATACATTCTTAATTATTTCTCTAAGATGAATTCATAAAAGCAGAATTATAGGGTCAAAGTCTATACACATTTTTAGGTTGTTTGATAATGAGCCAAATGCAATAAAATATCTTAATATGTATCCCAATGTCCAGTATTTTGTTTTCCTCCAAGTTATCTTTCTCATTAAGTTGGTAAAGAAGAACACTAATAATGTTGCCTCCCACTTCAAAAATTTTCCAGGATTCAAAATCCTCAGTCTAGCCTTTGAGGCCCTTCTAATCTGGGCCCCACCCACCTTTCCAGGGTCATCTCTCACTGTCCTCCCTGTATTACCCTACACCCCATGCTATTGCTTCTGAACACTCTCGATTTCTACCCTGTCTTCAGCCACACTAGATATGATCCCTTTCGTGAACTCCCGTAGCCGTGTGCATGTACCTCACTTCCAGCATGACTTGCATTCTGTTCTGTGTCTCATGGCTTTTTATGCACTAGTCTTATCTCCCTTCCCATGCCGCAAGTGCTTGTCATCCCCCTAGGTCCCCGGCAGTAGAAATGTAACTGTCAGAATTGTCTTGGTGATGCTGCAGTAACAATAACCCTCATGTCTCCGAGGCTGAAAACAAGACAGGTTTATTTCTCATCATGCTACATGTCCATCTCAGGTCAGCAGGGGCCTCTGTTACATGACATCCTCACTCTGGGATTCAGGAGCCCTTTCACCTGAAACTGATGTGGCAGTAGAGGGAACAGAGACCTGGAGAGCCTCCCGTTGGCAATTAATTGTTCCTGTCTGAAAGTGATATTTCTGCCCACAACCCATTTGTTAAAATCAGTCATATGGCTGTACCAGAGGGGGGAAGAGTAATCGTCCCATGTAACTGGGAGAAGGAAACAATCATACAATATAAAGGGAACTTGAAGTCTCTATCACAATAGCTAGAATGGTGCCTTGCTTATAACAATCAATAGACAAATGTTGAAAGAAGGAACGAATGAGGCCAGGTGAAGTGGCTCACATCTGTAATTCCAGCACTTTGGGAGGCCAAGGTGGGCAGATCACCTAAGGAGTTCAAGACCAGCCTGGCCAACATGGTGAAACCTTGTCTCTACTAAAAACACAAAAAAATGTAGCCAGGCGTGGTGGCGTGTACCTATAATCCCAGCTACTTTGGAGGCTGACACAAGAGAATTGCTTGAACCCAGGAGGCAGAGGTTGCAGTGAGCCAAGATCACCCCTGGGTGACAGAGGGAGACTCCATCTCAAAACCCCCCCCCAAAAAAAAGAATGAACAAATGAACAAATGAACAAATCTCTAACTAGTTATGAAAATAAAAGAATGCTGACGATAATAGGATATTTCTTTTTCAAATTAATATTCACTTTTATAAGATTATGAAACATGAACATATATGGGCATTTTATTTTTTCTAAGTATAAGTCTGTATATGAAATGCAAATATGTGTTTTTCCCTCTCTGTTTCAGGAGGGAAGGATGAAACCAGGAAATCGTGAGCATGCCACATACTTTTGGGAGAAGTAGGAACTGAAAATGAGTCACACAAAACAACTAGGTAGAAAAGAGTGCCCAAAATTGTTAGATGAGGAGGATGGTCCCATAGGAGGGGTGACTCAGTTGACTCAACTCTCTCATGGGAAATATACCTCTGCATTATCCTAATTATTATAATAGGATGTTATGAAGTAAATAGTCATCCAATGAGGAACCTCCTGAGACTAGAGTTGAGTGTGACATAGGATAGTCCAAGAAAATGTGTGCACCTGACAAGGTGCTTTGAGGTAGCAGGTGGAACTCAATCATAAGAAGTGGCATAACTCAACAAATGACTGTTTGAGTTCTGTACCCCTGGGAACACCATGTTTCCCACCAAGAATCTCTCAATTCTCAACAGGGAATGTGCAATCTCAACGGATCTCTTTTTCTTTTATGACCAATAAGATTACTATCTCTCAGGCTGATGCGGGTGGATCACCTGAAGTTGGGAATTCGAGACCAGCCTGGCCAACATGGTAAAACCCTGTCTGTACTAAAAATACAAAAATTAGCTGGGCGTGGTGGCACCCACCTGTAGTCCCAGCTACTTGGGAGGCTAAGGCAGGAGGATCACTTGAACCCAGGAGACGGAGGTTACAGTGAGCTGAGATCACACCACTGCACTCCAGCCTGGTGACACAGTGAGACTCCGTCTCAAAAAAAAAAAAAAAAAAAATTACTATCTCTCTAGAGAGGTAAAGCTTAGAGAACTTGATGAAACTCATAGGGTTTCTATTTTTGAAGCAAACTTAAATGTGGGTGTAACAATAATTTTTAGAGTCACTGTAACATGTGTGTGTTTTCCACTTAAGAGAATTTGTCATATTAAGTTTGTAGTTTTATTGAAGTATTTAAAACACCTTGACTAAGTTTGAAACCAACATTTAAGTATCGAAGGCAATTGGTTCATGAATTAATAGTTTGAATTATTAGTTGCATAATAGTGTTTAAATATTTGAGGAAATGTGTTTAATAGATGTAAAAGCTTAGTAAAGTGAACATTAAATAAAACTAAGTAGTGGTAAGTGTTCTTTCTATGCCAGTAGCCCCTGAGATGTTAAGGATCCTAGCAACAGACAAGATATCTATCATCTAGTAGATTTAGTAGACTGTATGTTGGAGCAAAATCTCATGACGTCTGGCTATTACTATTGAAAACAAAATCCTAAATAATATACTTAGCAGAAAAACCCAGCTAGTAACTATGTAGGTTACCTTTTGTAATTACAGTCTCTCGACAAGGGTTATTATTCAATTCATGACTTGATTAGGTTTGGATCATTGGCAAATGTTTTGCTATGTCCACCTCTTTAGTAATAAGCTTGAGGCTTATTCCTTTAAAACACTTCTGAGGTCAAGCTTTCTAAAGTGAGGGGGATTGAGAGGTGAGGGTTTTAGAGAAAGAGGAGGCCAAGCAACCTTGGTGATCAAAAGACTTAAGAAAAGGAAAGATTCATATTCACCTTTATGTTGTGGTGATGCTAAACGGTTCCATATTCCCCAGATGTTCATTGAAGTTGCTATATAAACAAAAACAATCCAAGCACTTCTGAGGTCTAAATAGTTTTACTTCCTATAGCTATCATACAAGAATGATTCAAGGTGCCAATTGTTGCCGATGTCATGTCATTCATGGATATGTCAGTGATTCTTCCGTGCTGCGGACAGCAGCTGACATTCAGTTATTTTTTCTGGAATAGACACCTCAACTTGCTACTTGCTGGGCTGATCTAAGATGCTCTGAAGATTCGCTGGGGACTTATGAGCTACTAATGCTCAGGGATTTACTGTCCTGAAGAACTCTTTAATCCTCTGCTTCCTGAATCCCACCCTAAGCCAGTGCCTTCTGTCACATCCCAAGAGTTACAGGCAGTTTGAAAGCTCTGCTTTCTGCTTGACCTTTGGAAGTCCTATGAGGGACCATTTACAGTTTCCTTAGTAATTTCCACAAGGATGTATTTCCTTCTCATCACTCTGCCTCAGGTAGTGCTCTGAAGGTCGTCCTTTCTGAGCAACAGCAGCAAAGCAAGCCGCACCATGGGTGAGATCAACCAAGATGCCGTGGAGAAATACCTGGAGGAGAACCCTCAGTTTGCTAAGGAGTACTTTGACAGGAAGTTGCGGGTGGAGGTGCTGGGAGAAATCTTCAAGAACAGCCAGGTGCCAGTCCAGTCCAGCATGTCCTTTTCTGAGCTGACCCAGGTGGAGGAGTCAGCCCTGTGCTTGGAGCTGCTGTGGACCGTGCAGGAGGAGGAGGGCACCCCAGAGCAGGGGGTTCACAGGGCCCTGCAGAGGCTGGCCCACCTGCTCCAGGCTGACCGCTGCAGCATGTTCCTGTGCCGGTCCCGGAACGGCGTACCTGAGGTGGCCTCTAGGTTGCTGGATGTCACCCCCACCTCCAAGTTTGACGACAACCTGGTGGGTCCTGACAAAGAAGTTGTGTTTCCACTGGACATTGGGATAGTGGGTTGGGCTGCTCACACGAAGAAAACTCATAATGTCCCAGATGTGAAAAAGGTAGGTGGCATTATGACAGTGGGGCAGAGGTCTTGGCAGGGTCAGGGAGGAACCAATGGGAAAGAGAGATAGTGCTATCCTTGTGGCATTAGTTTGGCAATCATCGGGGGAATGTGGGTGGCAGGGAAGAGGATCAGTCAGTCCTAGTGTTGCCAAATTTAGCAAATGAAATTTCAAGTTGCCCAGTTGAACTTGAATTTCAGATAAACAATGATTTATTATTTTCTGAAGCGTAAGTATGTCCCATGTAAAGTTGGGCACTTTATCAGGCGATCCTACCTGGACCTGGTGCATTCCACACCCCCTCCCTTACACCTCCTCCAGTGCTCTGGAGGACTTTCCTTTTCACAACACCAGCAAAGCAAACCACCCCACCAGGGAGATGGGCCAACGTGCCCAGATGCCAAAACTTGTCAACTGCTCCCCATGCCTCTCATTCACAGTCCTTTGAAAACATTCAGGTTTGTTGGATAGATTTGCTAGTAAATCAGTGCTTTCATCTATCAACCAAATGTGGAAAAAAAAAATGATGCCATTTGAAAGTTCAGATGTTCAAATTTGGAATTCATTACATATGTGAATTTAGGTGATGATTAAGTGCAATTGACCACTCCCACTGCTCCATAACCCAGATCTTTCAAGAATGAATTCCAATCATGTAAGTGGGACATTTGGACCCTCTTGAAGAACAACAGCATACTGCACAAATACAAGGCATTGAGATGACCCTTATAGAAGTAGAAAAACTTTATTCTTACCATTAGAATACATGTTCATTTTTTAAAAATTGTAAGATACAAATAAACCAAAGGAGGAAATGCTAATCACCCATCATCCCTCCCCTCAGCAATAATCAAGGGTACCAGCTTGGAGATTCTCCTGGCAGCTCCTTCTCTACACATGTGTTCCATTATTACCGTTTACCATTAACAAAAAGGGAGAAGTGGATTATGATGGAACAGAGTTGAATGGGAACAGCCTGTGAAATGCTTTCTGTGCAGGGGTGAATAGCGCAGCTGGAGAGGCAGGAGGATAATCTCCTAAATGCCTCCTGAAGCTGATTACAGGGGGAGGGTCACACAGACCCAAGAGGTATGAAAGTCGTCAAACATGAGCAACTCTGCAAACAACCACAGAACACTGCTCAGGTGCAAGGGTTACTGTGGGGCCCGGTAGGGCCTTCAGTCCTGAATAATTCCTCCTTTCAGTGAGTTTAAGCTGGGTTAAGTTTGCTTTTGAGGCTGACTGTGGCTCAGATGTCTAAACAGATGCGGTTCCTTAGGGAAAAGTTCTCTAGACAACCAACTGGAAGGCAATGTCCGCACATCCTGAGGTTTTTCTCATGGGAAGATGCTCCTTGAGGGTCCTGAACTGAGCCCATCCCCAGTAGCACACCAAACTCTAAAAAGTGACATTCAGGAATTATTTTGAAAGGCTTTTAAAGAAGAGATGGGTAAAATGATTTCTGCTCTTATACTTTGATGAGCCCAGTTCTCCGTGGTGAGAAGGAAATAAGAGCATGGAGCTGCTTGGAGGTGGTTTTGGTCTGCGGCTATCCATGGTGAGCATCATGGCATGGACAGAGCACTTCATCTGGGAGTGGGGAGTCTCTCCTCTCTTCTCTGGAGGGCTCCTGGCTGTTCTGGGTGGGACACAGAGAAATGTGTGTTGAAGACAGATACGGTTCTGTGCTTACGGGAAAGACAGAGGCCTCATTGGTTCTTCATTTCAACTGCTTCTTCATTTTTTTTCCCCTCTAGAGTGGGGATTTCCAACTCTGGCTGTACATTAAAACCACATTAAGCTGTGTGCAGTGGCTCATGCCTGTAATCCCAGCACTGTGGGAGGCCAAGATGGGTGAATGGCTTAAGCCCAGGAGTTTGAAACCTGCCTGGCCAACATAGGAAACCCCCATCTCTACCAAAAATACAAAAATAAACCAGGAATGGTGGTGTGTGCCTGGAGTCCCAGCTACTTGGAAGGTTGAGATGGGAGGATGGCTTGAGCCTGGGAGCCTGAGGCTGCAGTGAGCTGTGTTCACACACTGAACTCCAGTCTGGGTGACAGAATGAAACCCTGTCTCAAAAAACAAACATAATCCAGAAAACCATATCGGTGGCTTTACTGTTACAGTGGACTCTCAAAAATTAGAATTCAGGCATTAGTATTTTTATTTTATTATTTTATTATTTATTTATTTATTTTTGAGACAGAGTCTTGCTCCATCACCCGGGCTGGAGTGCAATGGTACAATCTTGGCTCACTGCAACATCTGCCTCCTGGGTTCAAGCAAGTCTCCTGCCTCGGCCTCCTGAGTAGCTGGGACTACAGGTGTGCGCCACCATGCCTGGCTAATTTTTGTATTTTTAGCAGAAATGGGGTTTCACCATGTTGGCCAGGCTGGTACTAAACTCTTGATCTCAGGTGATCCACCCGCCTCGGCCTCTCAAAGTGCTGGGATTATAGGCGTGAGCTACTGTGCCCGGCCCAGGCATTGGTATTTTTAAAGAGCTCCCCCAAGTACTTCTAATATGCAGCCAATGTTGAAAACCACTGGTCTATTGGGTGAGCAGATACAGGAGGAGGAAGTGAATTTCAAATCAACTGTAGAATATTAGAGATGGAAGGGGCTTATCAAGTCTTTAGCCCTGTCTAATGGAGGGCTCTGTCCAATGGAGGACAGGAAGTTGAGGCCACAGGAGTTGTATCTCCCCGGCATCCACAGTATGTGTCTGTGGATGAGAAGGGTTGGAACAGAGGTAGCTGAGTATGTGTCCAGTGCTCTGTTTGCCTACCTTACACCCCTGCAGTTTCACATGCTTTAACCACTGCAGTAAGATTTGCAACGGGAAAGGAAGTAGAAACTAATGTTTCCAATGAAATATCTGATTAATTCTTCCTCTTTTCATTGCACTTGGCAATTTAAACAACGTTCTCTGACAAGGATCATATTTTTTATTTCCAGCCTATGTAGTAGGAATCGTTCAAAGTCAGGTAGACAGGATGTGGCAGATCTGGGGCAATAACTCAGGTCTTGGAGGCTTCCCTCTTTCTACCACACCCCTGACCACACACAACTTTCCTCTGATTAGCAGTGTGGGCGCAGGTGAGGGAAAGACTTCTCACGCCTAGACAAAGGTACAGAGCTACATACTCCCAGCCTTGGAGGGTCCATGAAGGTAACAGGGAAGCCATTGGTATAGGGAGAGGGCTTTGGCATCAAAGCTAGGTGCAGATCTATGTCTGTGACTTAGTAACTGTGTGATGGAGTTTCTACCCCTAAGAAATGGAGATAAGCCAATGTACATATTAAATGTGTATAAAGGACCTGACTCATAGCAGATGCTCAATAAATGATAGCCGTGATAATATTGTCATTATGCCAGTAGGGGTTTAGGAGCTGGATATGGTTGGCCAAAAAAGGATCAATGACTATTGCCTGTTTTAAAACAAGCTGAAGGCAGGAAGACTTTTTCTTTTTTGAGAAGGGGTCTCGCTCTGTCACCAGGCTGGAGTGCAATGGCCCGACCTCGGCTCACTGCAACCTCTGCCTCCCAAGTTCGAGTCATTCTCCTGCCTCAGCCTCCTCAGTAGCTGGGATTACAGGCACGCACCACCATGCCCAGCTAATTTTTGTATTTTTAGTAGAGACAGGGTTTCACCTTGTTGGCCAGGCTGGTCTCGAACTCCTGACCTTGTGGTCTGCCCATGTAGGCCTCCCAAAGTGCTGAGAGGAAGACTTTTACCAATAGGAAACTGAGAGATATCCTCTTTAAGTTGTTTCTTTCTCTATTGGGAAAACTGTCCATAAACTATGGGTGATCCTGATTCTGACTGTGGTTTAAAAGTCCTCCTTCCTCTTTCTTTCCTCCTCTACTTCTGCCTTGGATCTCAGGGGTTAAGGGTATTTAATCAGGATTTAGCAATACTGACATCTGATGAGGGATCAGGCCTCCTGTTGCTCTAAACAATGTTCTCCAGCTGCCTTCAAGGGCTTCTCTGAAGAACCATCAAGGGAGACACACAGGATTTATGCAAAGAAACTTCACTAAAGATTTTTTGAGCTAGTGAAAATAAAACACAAAAACCCGTTCCCCATGTCCATCCTGTAACTTGATGGCTGGTTTATCTAGGGCTTTCAATGCAATAATAAGCAAGTATTAAATTTTGAAACTTGCAAGCCATTTTCTCAAAACAGTCCATTGAACTTAAGAACATTTCCTTGTGTTTAGAATCTGGAATAAAGTGGCATTAAGTTTGAAGTCGCAGAGTGAAATGTGTTTGCAAAGAAGTGCTGCCAGCCAAGCGCGGTGGCTCACGCCTGTAATCTCAGCACTTTGGGAGGCTGAGGCTGGTGGATCACCCGAGGTCAGGAGTTTGAGACCAGCCTGGCCAACATGGCAAAAACCTGTCTCTACTAAAAATACAAAAATTAGCCAGGTGTGGTGGTGAGTGCCTGTAATCCCAGCTACTCAGGAGGCTGAGGCAGGAGAATTGCTCGAACCCGGAAGGCGGAGGCTGCACTGAGCCAAGATCATGCCATTGCATTGTAGCTTGGGCAACAAGAGCGAAACTCCATCTCAAAAAAAAAGTCCTGGCTAACTTCATCCCATGGCGCATGTTTCTGGTATTTCGATGATTCCTTTAGTGCCCAGGCTGTGTAAATGAAGGTGGTATGATCTACATGGATAACAGGGTGGAAGGGAAACAATGGGAGCTGGCCTAGACAAGCAGCAGATTAAGAGAAGGAATGTAACAAAGCCTGCAGACACTTTGGTCTGAGGGTGAAGATCCTATGGGGAAACAGAGAGAAGTAACAGATAAAGTGGATAGAAAAGAAATGTGGTTCGTGGTGGCTTGAGGGAGTGTGCTGGCCCTCTGGAGGAAGGGTGCTCCGCAGGATGGGAGGCATACATCCAGCTACGGGCATCTGATTTCTGCAGTGAGTTGAATTGGCTAGAAAAATTAAAGCTAGAAACAAAATGGTAATTGCAAAAGAACTACTTCTCATTCAGGAAAGCCTAGAAAAGTACTAAGTTTCTCTTCCCAGTACTTACTGAATATCTAACTATGTGCCAGACACTTTTTTTCCTAAGTGCTCAGCCTATACTTTGTTATTCTATCTTCACATCAGGAATTCTAGGCAGTAGATGGAAGTGTTACCCCTATTTTCAGATTAGAAAACGAGGACACGGAAGGAAGGTAAGTCACACACCCAGGACCATACAGCTAGTACATTGGGGCCCAGTTTCAGCCAAGAAAGTCTGACTCCAATACCTTCCTTGCCTTTATGCAATGCTGACGCCTAAAGAGTTGGTTTGTGTGTTTCCACTTTGGGAAAGGTATAGAAGAGATCTGGGCTGAGGGGCTGCCTTGATCCCCTTTCCATCACACATTTCCTCTGAGAGCAGCACCATTTCTGGTGATTCCCCATTGGGTTGAGCCTAAGAATTACCCGGGCCACGTAAAAGTGCAGGTTCCACTGTAGGAGATTAGGATTCAGTGCATCTGCTGCATTAATCTCCAGGTGATTCTGAGGCATGTCTTAGGACTGCTAATCTCATTTGAGCTCTGTGAGTTCTATTGGCCAGCCAGCCCTTGTTCCCTGGTGGAAACTCTAGCCTGGAAATGCACACAGAAAATTCTTACATTTTTTTTCTTCAGGAAACCAGACAGAATCCAGTCTCCAAGGTTTGTGCTGCTTTTAGAGGCACTGCCAACACAGGGAAATGAAAATAATACAACTGCGGAAGGAACACCACACTAATTTTGGCCAAGAAGTCTCAGAGTTAAGGCTGAGAGTTCAGTTCTAACTGCAGTCCTAGGTTCAAAGGGAAAAATGCCATGACCCAAGGAAGGCTGGGTCTAAACTCACCTTAAGTGGCTATTCTCTGAAATGACAACTAATAAGATAATTGCCTTCCTCGACCTTTTTCTCAAGCCCTCCCATTTGTGCACTTCTCTAGACTCATCGCTCAGCCTCTGCAGTGGCCAGTGGATTAGAATCATCTCTCGAATCTACTCTAAGAGGCCTGAATCTGGGAAGATCCACTTTCCTCTCTCCCAAAGAAAGAAAGAAAAAAAAAAAAATAGGAATGAAAAACATAAGCTTGGTAGAACATTAAAAACCTGATAAGCATCTGATGCTGGCAAGCGGGTAGTCCTCAGTCCTTTCACACAGGCTCAGTGGAAGTTAGAATGTGAACCTTTCTTTTCTTTTCCTTTTCTTTTCTTTCTTTCTTTTTTTTTTTTTTTTTTGAGACAGAGTTTTGCTCTTGTTGCTCAGGCTGGAGTACAATGGCACAATCTTGGCTTACTGCAACCTCCACCTCCCGGGTTCAAGTGACTCTTCTGTCTCAGCCTCCTGAGTAGCGGGGATTACAGGGGCACACCACCATTCTTGGCATTTTTGTATTTTAGTAGAGATAGGGTTTCATCATGTTGGCCAGGCTGGTCTCGAACTCCTGACCTCAGGTGATCCGCCTGCCTCGGCCTCCTAAAGTACTGGGATTACAGGCGTGAACCACTGCGCCCAGCCACGGAATGTGAACCTTTCATCAAAGTAATCTATGTAAATAAAAACTGTATGTTCCTGTTGATCCAGCAAAAGGGATTTCATTTTTTGGGAATCTATCACATAAAAATAAAAGTAAGAAGGATTAGTGCAGTACTGTTGGTAGTGGGGAGAACTATAAACAGGCAGAATCAATAGAGGACAGTTGAGTGGATCGTACAGCACCCAGAGTGGAGTAGTGTGCACGAATCCAAGAGGTGAGTTCACATCCATATGCACTGGTCTTCAGGGAAGTCTGTAAGACATTGTTAAGTGATGAAACTATTATAAGCAATTAGAAAAGCAAATTTTAGAAAAAATAGATAATTCTTTGTTCAAGCACAGAGAAAGGCATAGAAGGAGACACAACAGCAGTTAGCAGAGATTTCTTCTAGTAGGCTAGATTGGGGGGAATGATAATTTTTGCTTTATGTTATGACATGGATTGATGATTTCAAGTGCATGTTTTCCCTTTGTAATGAGAGAGAAGCGCTCTATGAACTGTGTCTGTATTCCTAGCTGTGCTCTCCTTCCCTGCATGCACTTGCTGTCTATTGTAACCCTGTGCCTTCCCCTCTTTTCCTCTTAGCACCTCACTTTCCACTTGGCTGTCTCATCACCTCTTTTCTTTTGGCCCAACCTCAGCCTAACCTAAATAGGCCATAGCTCAGGTGGGAAGCGCTTATTCTGAAATGGGCAATTCCATTCTATGCAGTCATAGGATGGCAGGTGGAGTGGGATTGTTTGCTGGGGACCACTGTACTGGAGCCCTGATTATCTGTTGGTAGCATTTAAATGAGAGAGAATGATCTGTCATCATCCCTAGATCTACCACTCTATGATTCTGTGCCACTTTGGCAAACGTGTGACTATCTCTTTCAGAACAGCCATTTTTCTGACTTCATGGACAAGCAAACTGGATATGTCACTAAGAACCTGCTGGCAACCCCGATCGTGATGGGCAAGGAGGTTCTTGCTGTGATCATGGCAGTTAACAAAGTAAATGCATCTGAATTTTCCAAACAGGATGAAGAGGTAATGCTAACCATGGGCATCTTGTTGGAGGCTCGGGAAATTTATTTGTTGTATAACCAAAGAAAAGATATCACAACTCTAACTTATTCTTCTCTGCCATCTGTAGGTCTTTTCCAAATACCTCAACTTTGTGTCTATCATCCTAAAGCTTCATCATACCAGCTACATGTACAATATTGAATCCCGAAGAAGCCAGGTAAAAGGAAGGCAGCATTAATCATTCCACGCTGACCTATTCTGACAAAGCCACCCAGAGACAACAAATTCAGACCCCTCCTATTCCTCCTGGGGGTTTAAGCCACGTGGAGCAGACCCCCAAACTTCAGTCCCAAGTGTCCTCTCGTGATCTTCCTGCCACTCTCCCCACCCACACTCCCCTGCACCCCAAGCTCTGCAGTTGTGTGCACAACTGGCTTGGCTTTCTTCAGTCTAGATCCCAAGTGGATTTGGCATTTCTGTCTATGAAATGGTGATGACAATTATGGTACCTACTTCAGATGGTTGTTGTGACTATTAGCGATTACCTCTCACATAAAGCTTGTAGCAATTCCTGGGTCATAGGAAACCTATTAATTTGAGGAGCACATTATTCCTGCTTCCATGAGACAGAGGGATAAAGAGCAATATTGGTACCCAAGATACCTGAGTCTGGCCCACTCTCTGGACCTCAGTTTCCTCACCAGTACAATGCACAGGTAGAGGTTGAGAGGGAGGTTCCTTCCCATTCCAACTCTCCAGGTAAGGTTACCTCCAACTAGTTCAGAATGCATGGAAGGAAGTAGGTGGCTCTCTCCACATGAGGGCCAGCAGGAGCCAGTGGGCCACCAATACTGGATTTTCCACCCAGGGACCATCTTTGCATCCAATTTCAGGGCACTTCCCCTTTGGAGCCAAAACATTTAGACACAGGGACCAATCATAGCTTCTCTCTCTCCATAGACCCGCAGCCTTGCAAAGGTCTACTCATCATGTCACCTAGAGGATCTGAGTAGCTTGTTGGACGTACACATGTTCAAAATCAGAATTACACTTTCCAACGATATGCATTCATTTTATTTGAAGCACCTCATGTTTTCTTGTGGCGAATGCTCTCTCTCTCCATAGCATACTTTATTCTAACTGTTTTCTTTTTGATACCTACTTTCAGATCCTTATGTGGTCAGCCAATAAAGTATTTGAAGAACTCACAGATGTCGAGCGACAGTTTCACAAAGCGCTCTACACAGTTAGAACGTATCTGAACTGTGAACGATACTCTATTGGACTGCTGGACATGACCAAGGAGAAGGTTCTTATTATTCTAGACATTTTGCCTCATCTAACATTGCCTATAAAACATACACCACAGGAAATGTGATCCTCAAAAAACATACACTATGTAAATAATTAGTCATGATTGATCACAAGAACAGAGGTAAAAATGTGTGTCTTGGAGCAAAAAAGATGTAGGCTTGAATCTTGGTTTTTCCACTTCCTAGCAGTATGGGTTTTCAGCAAGTCTGTTTTTTCTTTTACACTAATTAATAGACTATTTTTAGAGTGGTATTGACAGAAAAATTGATTAGAAAGTATAGAGTTTCCTCTTCCCTCCCAATCTCCTCTCTCAGTTTCTCTGTTATTAACATCTTGCATTAGTGTGGTGTGATGAATCAATATTGATATATTATTATTAACTAAAGTCCATAGTTTACATAAGAGTTCATCCTTTGTGCAGTTCTCTGAATTCTGACAAATGTGTAATGTTATATATCTGCTATTACAGTATCAGACAGATTAGTTTCAGTGCCTCAAAGCCCTCTACGCTTCACATATTCAACCTTCCCTCACTCCCCTAAACTCCTGGTAGCCACTATTTTTTTTTTTTTTTTTTTACTGTTTCTATAGTTTTGGCTTTTTCCAGAATGCCATATAGTTGGAATCATATAGTATGTAGCATTTTCAGACTGGCTTTTCACTTTGAAATATGCATTTAAGTTTCCTCCATGTCTTGTCATGACTCAATAGCTAATTTCTTTTTATCATTGAATATTATTCCACTGTATGGCAGGTTTGTTTATCCATTCACCTGTTGAAGGGTATCTTGGTTGTTTCTAATATTTAGTGATTGTGAATAAAGCTGCTGTAATCATTGTAGGTAGGTTTGTATGTGTCTATGTTTTCAACTCAATTGGGTAAATACCGAACACAGCAATTGCTGGATTATATTGTAAGACTAATTGATCTTTGTAAGAAACTGGCAGACTGTCTTCCAAAGTGACTTTACTGTTTTGCATGTCTACCAGAAGCACATTCTCACCAGCAGTTGTTAATGTCAGTATTTTGGGTATTAGCAGTTGCTAATGTCAGTATTTGGGGTATCAGTTGTGGTATCTCATTGTTGTTTTAATTTTTAATTCCCCAGTGACATATGATGTTGAGCATCTTCTCATATGTTTACTTGTCATCTGTATATCTTCTCTTTTTTTTTTTTTTTTTGAGACGGAGTCTTGCTCTGTCGCCCAGGCTGGAGTGCAGTGGCGAGATCTCAGCTCACTGCAAGCTCCGCCTCCCGGGTTCACGCCATTCTCCTGCCTCAGCCTCCCGAGTAGCTGGGACTACAGGCGCCCGCCACAGCGCCCGGCTAATTTTTGTATTTTTAGTAGAGACGGGGTTTCACCGTGTTAGTCAGGATGGTCTCGATCTCCTGACCTCGTGATCCACCTGTCTCGGCCTCCCAAAGTGCTGGGATTACAGGCTTGAGCCACCGCGCCCGGCTGTATATCTTCTTAGAGAAGGTTTTAATTTCAATTAAGTCTAATTTTTCTACATTTTCTCTCTCATGGATTGTGCTTTTGATGTTGTATGTATGAAGTCTCACCAAACTCATGTTCACCTAGATCTTCTATGTCATCTCCAAGAATTTTTATACTTTTGTGTTCTACATTTAGGTGAATAATCCGTTTCGAGTTATTTTTTGTGAAAGGTACAAGCTCTGTTTCTAGATTCACTTTTTTTTTTTTTACATGTAGATGTTCAGTTGTTCCAACACAATTTGTTGAAAAGACTATCCTTTGTTCATTGCCTTCGCTCCTTTGTCCAAGTTAACTATATTCGTGAGGGTCTATTTCTGGTTCTCTATTTTGTTTCATTGATTCATTTGTCCATTCTTTCACTAATACCACACTGTCTTGATTATTGCAGCTTTATGGCAAATCTTAAGTCAGGTAGTGTCAGCTCTTTGATTTTGTTCTTCTTGTCAGCAAATCTTTTAACCTACCTGATTCTTGGCTTCTTCATCTGTAAAATGAGGACATCTCTCTTACCGATTGTAAGAATTAGAGATTATATATAGATATATTTTTATATATAAACACTGTATGTATATAGTGTCTAGAATTTACATAGTAGGTGGATAATCAATATTATCTTTACCAACTTTAGGTTTCTGTATTCTAAAGAAATTTAATTATTTTAAAGTAGAAATATTGAAACATTTAATATTATTCACAATATAATGCCCTTGTGTCATCTTCTTTAATTCTGTTGCTACCCTTCTAGTTCAAAATAACTAATGATACCATATTATTGATATATTTTTTCTTTTCTTTCCTTTTTTTGAGACAGAGTCTCAGTCTGTCACCAGGCTGGAGTGCAGTGGCATGATCTTGGCTCACTGCAACCTCAGCCTCCCAGGTTCAAGCGATTCTCATGTCTCAGTTGCTGGAATTATAGGCCTGTACCACCATGTCCACTAATTTTCTGTATTTTTAGTAGAGACAGGATTTCACCATGTTGGCCAGACTGGTCTTGAACTCCTGTCCTCAAGTGATCCACCCACCTCGGCCTCTCAAAGTGCTGGGATTACAGGCGTGAGCCACCACACCTGGTCTTATTTATATTTCTTTATATTCATGTGATTGGAAGTTATTTTTTCAGAGTAGTTGTTCTAAGTGGATAAACATAGGATGAAGCACTAGGAGAGCTGGGTTCTGATCTTGGTTCTGGGACTTTCTTGCTGAGTATGTTGGTTAGGATTCTTTTGGCTGGAAGAAATATCAGACACAGCTAAAAGCATCTCTAACAATATGATATTTATTCTCCCACTTAACAAGGTAGGGCAGCGCTAGTACTGACTCAGAGATGAGTGCAGTCGTCAAAATCCAGGTGCTTTCTCTTTCTTCCTGGCAAGGTCTCTGCTACCTGCAGCATGTTGGTGAGGCCTCCTCTTATGGTGGAAAGATGGCTGTTGCAGCTCAAATAATGGCACATAGACATGACACAACTGGGAGGCATTTTCTCCAAATGTCACTCTCATCAGCTTTCATCTGAGGAATACCTTTTGCCAGAGTCTCTCAGCAGACTTCTCCCCTTTCTTCATTTTCCAGAGCTGGGCCACATACCTGCCGTCAAACTGATCTAGGCACCTCATGTAGACCACTCATGAGCTGTGGTCTGATGGAAAATTACCACCTGATACTCAAATCATATCAGGTTATGCTAGCAAGGAAAAGAGGAAGAATGAATGTGGGGTAAAGCTATCAACATTTGGCCACGCCTCTTAATCAAACTAGATTTAGCTTAATTGTCTATGAAAGAATTGCTATACATTGAGTACTTTGAACTATGTGTCAGGGTAAGTGTTACATCTGTATTATTCGTTTAATCCTCACAACAATTCTTTAGTACAAATTCTATTATTATCCCTATTTTACAGATATAAAAGATTAAGTAACGTGTTCACAGTTAAAAATTCCTAACCAGTATTGCTGGGAATTATAGATCTTTCAGCACTAAAATTCCAGAATTATGTAGATGAACATAAAATATACAAACACAGAAAATTCATATAAGATATTGTAGGTCATGAAACAGTGTGTTTAATGATACTTAAATCTAATTGCCTGCAGGAATTCTACGATGAATGGCCAATCAAGCTGGGAGAAGTAGAGCCTTATAAAGGTCCAAAGACACCGGATGGCAGGGTATGTGCAAATGTCTTCCTTGATGCCGTCTGTGCATGGTGTCAGGTGCTAAAACTAAGAGGCCACAGTGCATAGAGCACTGGCCTGGGAAGACCTGGAGTAGTAGAAACAGCACTAGACAAGGAGTCTGAGGTTCTAGTCCCAGCTCTGCCCCAAGCCAGAGCTATTGGCCCTTGCCTTAACTCATTGTTAAACCTCTCCATTTCCTCTTCCATAAAGCCAGGGCTTGGTAGACCAGTGATTCTCAACAGGGAGGGATGCATCAGAGCCACCTGCACAACATTTGAAAGAAGTACCCGGGCCCTTCTTCAGATATGTGGGATTAGAATCTCTAAGGAAGGGTTGGGTTAGGTTTACTTTCCCCCTTGACTGCAAGCTTCATGAAGGCAGAAACCGCTGTGTCCATAGCACACAGGAAAGAGAAGGGGATGGAATGTGTCCAGGCCTCAGGCTCATCATCTGCCCCATGAAACAGAGAGAATAATTCTCTAGTCCCTTCCAGCTTTGGCAATGTAACCTCCTGTTTCTGAGGCACCTGTTCAGATAAGTCACTGATGAAAGGAGGTTATCGGCCGGGCCCGGTGGCTCAAGCCTGTAATCCCAGCACTTTGGGAGGCCAAGACGGGCGGATCACGAGGTCAGGAGATCGAGACCATCCTGGCTAACACGGTGAAACCCCGTCTCTACTAAAAACTACAAAAAAAAAAACTAGCGGGGCGAGGTGGCGGTGCCTGTAGTCCCAGCTACCCGGGAGGCTGAGGCAGGAGAATGGCATGAACCCGGGAGGCGGAGCTTGCAGTGAGCTGAGATCCGGCCACAGCACTCCAGCCTGGGTGACAGAGCGAGACTCCGTCTCAAAAAAAAAAAAAAAAAAAAAAAAAAAGGAGGTTATCGGCTCACTATATATGATGTATAACTGACTGCAGTTGAGAAATGACATGATTTGTTCTAGTGAAGCTGTTAATGTCAGGTATTTCTAGACAACAAAAGGGATTACTTGAAAATAAAAACAGACTATCTGATGATTTAGTAGCCAGAGATCCCTCTACCCCAAAACTGGGGGCAATTCAACTTTTTAAAAACAAAATTTATTTTAGCCTTGTGCATGTAGATAAACAGCCAATAATATTTCTGGTTTTATTATAAGTGTGTAGTCAGAATAGAAGTAGTTTGATAATTTATGTTACAATATAATGTGGTTGGGAAATAAGGTTCTATTTGTAAGAGTTTTAAAGTACAAGTTCCCCAATGAAAAATGATTTATTTGGGAAATAACATTATTTCCATAATATCCTCTTTCTTTCTTAGGAGGTCAACTTTTATAAAATCATTGATTACATTTTACATGGAAAAGAAGAGATCAAAGTGATTCCGTGAGTATTGACAGGAAGTTGCTGCTGCAGTTGCCATTGTATTTTTGCACACATTGCATTTCTCTATATTGCAATGGTTTTTTTTCTTCTTCTCTTCCCCAAGGACACCTCCTGCAGACCACTGGACGCTCATTAGTGGGTTGCCAACATATGTTGCTGAAAATGGATTTGTAAGTTATTGAACAAATTCAAATTTTAAATAATATTGTATGAAACTTGTATTAGCTAAGAGATAGATACAGTTGTGAAAGCAAGAATGCATCCAATAAAAGCTAGATGGGCTGGGTGCGTTGGCTCACACCTGTAATCTTAGCACTTTGGGAGGCTGAGGTGGGTGGATCGTCTGAGGTCAGGAGTTCAAGACCAGCCTGACCAACATGATGAAACCCCGACTTTACTAAAAATACAAAATTAGCTGGGCGTGGTGGCACATGCCTGTAATCCCAGCTACTTGGGAGGCTGAGGCAAGAGAATCGCTTGAACCCAGAAGGTGGAGGTTGCAGTGAGCCGAGATTGCGCCATTGCACTCCAGCCTGGGCAACAAAGCAAAACTCCATAGGAAAAGAAAGAAAGAAAAAAAAGCTAGATGATCACTTCCTTTGGCATAGGCCAAAGGAGAGAAGAATCTTGACATTAAAATGTATGTTAACCGGAGACTTCTGAACTCTACACAAAAATATTTAGTCAGCATGAGGAAGATTCCTCCATCCCTCAATTTCTTATTCTGCAGCCACACACATTTCAGATATCCTTTGGAATCCAATGACTATGATTTAATGACTGGGTTTAATTCTATCTCAAGTACATCAGTCAATTTTTTAAAGCATAAATGAGAGGGATGGGGTGGGGATGGTGCGGTATGTGGAACTTTTCAATATTGAGTTAAAAGCTTGGGCCTCTAAGGTCTTGACCCACCTGTAAATGTTCCTGTAACATTTAGAACATAATGTTCTTCAAAGAAAGGACTAAGACAGATAATGCTGATGAAAAGTTCAAAAAAGAAGTATAAGCTGCTTTTGACTCTTCAAAACACAGTTGAAGCATGCTCAGCCCATCAAATGATGTAATTTATTGAAGTTAGATCATGAAATTAATGTGTGGCATGAAAGATTCCTTAAATTCTTAGGCCATATATGCTTGTAAAACTTTGAAATATTCTTGTGTTTTCTTTGTAAGCATACTACAAAATAGTAGACATGGTTCATTCAATCATTCTTTCTTTTTTTTTTTTTTTTTTTTTTGTTTTTTTTGAGACGGAGTCTCTGCTCTGTTTCAACCCAAGGGCTAGGAGTGCACTGGCAGATCTCAGCTCAGCTGCAAGCTCCGCCTCCTGCGGTTACGCCAATTCTCCTGCTCAGCCTCCCAAGTAGGCTGGGACTACAGGCGCCCGCCTCGCCTGGGCCTAGTTTTTTGTATTTTTTAGTGAGATGGGGTTTCACCGTTGTTAGCCCAGGATAGGGGGGGTCCTCCTGACCCCGTGAGTCCGCCCGTCGTTGGCTACGCCAAAGTGCTCGGCGATTACAGGCTGAGGCACCGCCCCGGCCAATCATTCTAGAAAGCACTTACGCTTGGACCGAGAGACAGGCAGGAGTTTTGGTGAGGTGGGGATTTAAGGAGGAGCCCTCTTAGATCTTGTAAGATTGTTAGTTTTTAGGGACTTTGGTGAGCAAGTTGTTAACAGAACTGTTGGCAGCTTGAAATCTCATGGCGGTGAGAATTGGGGCCGTGGATATTGGCAATGATATAAGCCAAGGGATTTCCGGGCGCGGGATTCCCAGACCCACGGAGAGCTCTGATTTCGCAGCACTGCCGTTCTGGGAGATCACCAGTTCTATTCCAATCCCATAGATTTAAGCAAATCACTTACCTCTTTAGGTTTCCATTTCTTCATTTTTTTTTAATGTGTGAACGTTAATTTGCTAAGATCCACTTCTGGCGCTTTAAAATGCCGTGTATGATACTGGGGTGTGGTGGCTCACGCCTGTGAATCCTAGCACTTTGGAGGCCAAGGCAGGTGGATCACCTGAGGTCAGAGTTTGAGACCCCGGCCTGGCCAACATGTGCGAAAGCCCTGTCCGTTGTTATAAAAATACAAAAATTAGCTGGGCGTCGGTGGCAGATGCCCTGTGAATCCCAGCTACTTGGGAGGCTGAGGCAGGATAATTGCGTTGGAACCCAGGAGGTGGAGGATGTGCAGTGGAGCCGATGTTGTGGGCTGCACACGCAGCCTGGGGAACAGAAGCAAAAAGTTCCATCTTTTTTTTTTTTTGTTTGAGGCGTAGTCTCGCTCTGTCGGCCCAGGCTGGAGTGCAGTGTCCGGGATCTCAGCTCACTGCAAGCTCTGCCTCCCCAGGTTTACGCCATCTCCTGCCTCAGCCTCGCCCGGTCGCTGGGACTACAGCGCGCGCACCTTGCCCGCGGCTAGTTTTTTATTTTTTTTTTTTTTTTTTTTTTTTTTGTGAGACGGAAGTCTCGCTTGTCACCAGGGTGGAGGTCAGTTGTGTCGGATGCTCCCAGCTCACTGCAAGCTCCACCTCCCGGGTTACGCCATTCTCTGCGCTCAGCCTCCCCGAGTAGCTGGGGCTACAGGCACCCGCCACCTCACCCAGCTAGTTTTTTGTACTTTGTTAGTAGAGACAGTGGTCACCGCCGTTAAGCCAGGGATGGTCGTTGGATCTCCTGGAACCTCGTGATCGCGCGTCTGCCTCCCAAAGTGCTGGGATTACAGAACTCCATCTTAAAAAATACAAAAACTAAAATGAAATAAAATGCTATGATTTTAATTATCTCTTGGAAAGACATGGTCTTTTATTAAGATCCATTTGTGACTATGACCCAAGGTACAGAAAACTTAAAATGACCCAAAATGGAGTGATTTCTTGTCCTTATAGATGTGAGCAATAGTCTTTGAATTCCACTAATTAAAGTGATATATCTCTCACTGAATCCTTACTTTGGTGTAACTAAAAACTTATCTGGCTTTTTCCTCCTGCCCCTTAGCCATCATCTTCTAACCCAAATCTCACTTTGGGAAGAGAAAAAAAGCAGTCCTAGCTCTGCTGCTCATACTGGCTGTAGCAGAGCTAGGATTTCTCAGCTTTCTCCTCTCCTTGGTCTGAACAGCCTGTTGCTTTGAATTTGGAGGGGATTCCCTAGAGTCTGGGGGCGTGGGAAGGGGCAGAGACGGTACCACGTGTCCTCCAGTAATTTAATTAGCAGTAGGGAAGCCGTCTTGAATGAGTTGTTAGCAGCTGTGGCCTAGCTGAGGTCCATTTGCCTGCAAGTAGTCAAGAGCCATGTGGGAAATCCTCACTTCCAATGTGTCCTTTCTTATGCTGCTTTGTGGTTCCAGAGGGCTCCACCACACAATGTTTCAGAACATTTGTCTCCTCTTGCCTTCCAGATCTGTAACATGATGAATGCCCCTGCGGATGAATACTTCACATTTCAGGTAACTGCACTCCGGGGCCGGCCTCACCTCTAGGGGCTGGGGTAGGAGGGCGGATGCTCTGGCCTCTCCTCCACCCCCAGAGTCCGCCTGATGCTCAGGTGTGGCCACAGGCACACACGGGCCCATCTCCCACTCACCCTGGCTGGGCCAGCAAGTAGCAGATTCTTCAGTGAAGGAATAAAAGAAAGATAAGACAGAAGGCCAGGGAGGGGACCTGCCACTCCTCCATTTGCTCACACTCCTGGTCATTTAGGGCAGTGGTCCCCAACTTTTCTGGCACCAGGGACCGGTTTCGTGGAAGACCATTTTTCCACAGAATGAGGGTGGGGTGGGAGATGGTTTTAGGATGAAACTTCCACCTCAGATCATCAGGCATTAGTTAGATTCCCATAAGGATGGCACACCCCAGATCCCTCACATGCGCAGTTCACAATAGCGTTCGCACTCCTATGAGAACCTAATGCTGCTGCTGATCTGAGAGGAGGCTGAGCTCAGACGGTTATGCGAGCAATGGGGAGTGACTGTAAATACAGATGAAGTTTCATCTGAGTGCCCACTGCTCTCCTCCTGCTGTACAACCTGGTTCCTAACAGGTCATGGGCCAGTACTGGTTTGCAGCCCAGGGGTTGGGGACCCCTGATCTAAGGGCAGCAACGGTGCCTGGCACAGTATTCACGCTCAGTAAACGTTCTCTGCATGCATGATTGGCTGGCTACATCCTACATCCTGAATCCAGCTCTCCTGGTGGTTTTCTCAGCAGCCCTTCCCTGCGGCTTATTGCAATTGTTCTCAGGAAAATCAACAATTCTGATTGAGTCCTTAGAGCTTCTCCTGCTGTTAGAGTCAGTTGTATCCTTCCTTCTCTACTGTGCAGAGACCCACTGCCTGGGGAATCTGCCTCCACTCACCACCAGATGCTCTCGGTAATCAGCCTCTGTATGTGCTACTCTAGCTGACCCACTTCTCCCCATCAGGGCTTCCTGCTGGAACCCATCTACAGACCTGAGCTGATCCCTCCCCGCCGCGAGTTCATCCAGCCCACCAGAAAGGCCAGCCTGTCATCTTCACCACCCCCTCCCCACCTGTCACCCCCCCACCTGTCATCTCTGCCACTCCCCTCTCTACCTGCCCATTCCTCCTCACCTGTCATCTCTGCCACCCACTCCCCACCTGTCACCTCCTCCCAACCTGACTGTTAGAGATAAACTGGCATTTGGCTCCGCAGCCTCTTCTTTTCTGCCTCTGGGCACTTGTTATTCTCTGTCCTGCGTTTAAAAAAACATCCCCGTAGAGCTCTGATCTCAGTCAGAAATAGAGACTGCCCTCCCCGGTGGGTACCGTTGGGGTCTTTCTGTCTCTCTCACACACACAGCCCCATCTCTGCCTCTTAAGAAAAGCCAGCCTTCCCCAGGCTCTGGCGTGCCTCCTTAGCTGCAGAACCACACCACGCCTTGGGGAAAGCTGTACACACTTGCTTCGTTACGAGCATCTGCCTGCTCCTCCCTTTGCTGATTGACATGGAAAACATGTAAACACCATATGGCTCCTCTAGCTCCTTCCTCCTTGCAATTGAAGCTTGTTTGTGACCATGCTGTGCCCAGGCCTGACCCCTATATTTATGGCAGGTGGATGTCAGGATAGGATGCATGCCAGCAAAAGGGGGACAATGATTTTCTAGAGTCTGAACTTCAAGCAGTCATTGTCTAAACAGGGAGTGGGGATGGAGCTGGCCCAGGAGAACGCAGGTTGCTCTGAAATGTGAGGCCCTTTGCTTTCTCTCATGCTCCACTGCAGCTACTGCTCTGATGTGCTCTGATGGCCTGGGCAGAGAGGAGGCCTGGGGCCTTGGGGAGTCCCCAGTGTGGGATAAACCTCCAGGCCACAGGGATTTCCCAGTTCTCTGGGAAACATCAGCGTGGTGCCCATGAAAATGTGCTTCTCAGATCTCCACCTGTGGGAAGTGTAGCTGTGCAGTGGCTGCTGGACTGAAATCCATGGTCACATCTGCACCGAGGCCACAGGCTCCACGGGCCACTCCCAACTGGTAACTGAGTGTGGCAGGGACAGTAAAGCCGGCCTGTTCCTGGAAGACAGCCAGATCCCCTGCCAGGCAGCTTTGGCCCTAGGAATGCCTAACAGTTCTGCAAACAGTTTCGGAACAGGATGGTAGTCTAAGGGGCTCACCTCAACCTTCCATCCTTCCATTTCTCCTTCACACAGGGTCGAGACTGCATCTCTCTCTGACATCTCTCTCAGGATCCCCAGCCTCCCTCCCCACTTCGCCTCAATGGCGTCACCTGTGCATCATTCTGCAGAGCGGACTTGGGTGGCCACCCTCCCCAAACCACCACCCTCCTTTTGTGTTCCATCTTCTGATTCTCTCTCTCCCTGCTCAGGCCCCACCGTGATTCTTATGATTCCTTTTTGTACCTGAGAAGTTTGATGGAAAAGCCAATGATATAAAAAGAACTGCCATCAGAGCAAACCTGCAAAGGCAGTGGTTCTCGGACTATGTTCCTTGGGGGCATAATGGATTCATTTCCTATTGCTGCTGTCACAAATTGCCACTGAGTGGTTTAAAACCACACGAAATGTATTATCTCACAGTTCTGGAGGTCAGAATTCCAAAATGAGTCTTCTTGGGCTAAAATCACGGTGCTGGTGGGACTCTGTTGCTTTCTGGAGGTTCTGGGGAGAATTCATCTCCTTGCGTTTTCCAGCTTCTCAGGGCCGCCCACCTTCCTTGCCTAGTGACCCTCCCCCTGGCAGAGCCAGCAGCACCATCACTCTGACCTTGCTTCTGTCATCATAGCTCCTTCTCCCATTCTGATTCCAACCTCTTTTCTACTTTTAAGAATCATTGTAATTATATTGGGTCCACCTGGAATATCCAGGCTAATTTCCCCATCTTAAGGCCAGCTAATTAGCAACCGTCCTTCTATCTGCAACCTTAGTTCCCCTGTGTTGTGTAAGATAACATATTCACAGGTTCCAGAGATTAGGATATAGACATGTTTGGGGGCCATTGTTCTGCCTGTCATAGTGTTCCTTGAAGTGGACTAAGGGGTCTTCCTTTAACACCAGTTAAAGTGATCCCAATTCACAGGAGGAAAAGTGCATAGAATTTCCTCAGTTTTTTGTCCTACTAATTCTTCTAAAACCTTAGGTTCCTTCTGTCACTTGTCTGTCAACAAGCTCTAGCGAATGGCAAAACACAAGAATATGAACTGGTAGCAAATGAATATTTCCTGAAACACTGAGAAGCAGTCAGCAAAGCTTATTTTGGAAGCTTTAACAAATACACATGAAGTTCTTTCCCATGCATGTGATATATTTTCTATTATTGATTTTGTCATTGGTCTGTATGATGGCATAAGTACATAAATATTTCTCAGTGTTTTCCAAAGATGCAGGCTTTGCAAGCACTATGCACTGCATCTTCTTCTAAAGCTTTGACCATCAGGACACAGACATTGAGATTTGGTTCTTCTGCTTTTCACTCCACATATAATGACTACATAGAGTAGTAACAAGTTACTTAGACTGAGCACTTATTACATGCTCAGTCTAAATGCTAAATTGTGGTTCAGGCTATAAGTGCAGTTGGAATTCCAAAACAGAAAAGTTCTGTTTTGACTTAGAAAAATTAGAAAAGGCTTCATGGGAGAGTCAAGACTTAACAGGGGCATGTAAGGATGACTGAGCCACGGGAAGTCTTCAAGCACAAACAATGTGGTGTGTTGAGTGCTTGTCTACCTTTGCCTTAGCTACATACTGTGCAAATGCTACATCGTGGTTCTCATACTTCAGAGGGCATCAGAATTACCTGGGAAGTTTATTGAAGATGCGTGCCCAGGCCAGGCATGGTGACTCACGCCTGTAATCCCAGCACTTTGGGAGGCTGAGGCGGGTGGATCACTTGAGGTCAGACATTCAAGACCAGCCTGGCCAACATGGTAAAACCTAATCTTTACTAAAAATACAAAAATTATCCAGGCATGGCAGTGCCTGTAATCCCAGCTACTCGTGAGGCTGAGGCAGGAGAATCACTTGAACCTGGGAGGCAGAGGTTGCAGTGAGCCAAGATCGTGCCATTGTACTCCAGCCTAGGTGACATAGTGAGATCCTGTCTCAAAAAAAAAAAAAAGAAAAGAAAAGAAAATGAAACAAGTTAAAACAAATCTGTTGCACATGGTCCTTGGACCACACTTTGAGAAACACTCCTAAACTTTTGTGCCTGTATCCCTCCACTAGACCCTAAGCATCTTGAGGGTAAGACCTGTGATTTATTCTTTGTGCCTTCAGTAACTGCCCCAATTGCTGGCATACCATAGAGGCTTGACAAATGTTTACTCAACTCAACACACCACAGAATGAAAGACTATCTTCATGGATCACTCAGAAAAATAAAAGCCACACTAGCATTTCAACAGGAGAATTTTATATAAGGAATTAGCTAAACAAGTGTTGGAGGATAGAAAAAGTGTAAACGGAAAAGTGAGGTAACATAGTGGTAAGAAGCACTTCCCATCCCTCAGGCTTGGGAAAGAAAGGGAAAAGTTTAGAATTGTCAGAAAACAGACACTTGGTTCTAGTTCACTCTATTGGATGTGCTAGAGTACATATAATGGCCCTAGCAATGTTCTGACACAAAGTAGGAATTGCACATCTAACGCCGAAAGATTATTCTTCCTTTTTTTTTTGAGATGGAATTTCATTCTGCTGCCCAGGTTGGAGTGCAGTGGCATGATATCGGCTTACTGCAGCCTCTGCCTCCTGGGTTCAAGCGATTTTCCTGCCTCAGCCTCCCGAGTAGCTGGGATTACAGGTGCCCGCCATCATGCCTGGCTAATTTTTGTATTTTTAGTAGAGATGGGGTTTCACCATGTTGACCAGGCTTGGCTCCAGCTCCTGACCTCAGGTGATCCACCTGCCTTGGCCTCCCAAAGTGCTGAGATTACAGGCTCCAGCCACTGTGCCCAGCCTCTTTCTTTAAATTAAAAATAAACTAAGTGACAAGTGGTTGGGTGGTAGCTAGAAAGGAGGAGTACAGGGGAGTCTTGTAGTGATGGAATAGTGTTGTATCTTGATTCTAACGGTGGTTGAAAATCTACACAAGGGATAAATTTGCATAAAACTATATGTATACACACACATATACATGTACAAGTAAGTGCATACAAATCTGGTAAAATCCAAATCAGCTCTGGATTGTACAATGTCTGTTTTCTGGTTTTGGTATTGTATTATAGTTACTTAAGACAGTAGAAAATGTACTATAGTTGTCTAACCATCGTTACCATTGTGTGAAACTGGGTGAAGTATACCTGAAATCTCTCTCTGTACATTTCTTTTGTAATATCCTGTGAATCTACAATTATTTCAAAATAAAAGGCAAAAAAAAAAAAATAATAACTTGAGGTCCCTTCTCATTTGTAGAAAGGACCTGTAGATGAAACTGGTTGGGTCATTAAGAATGTTTTGTCACTGCCTATTGTCAACAAGAAAGAAGATATTGTGGGAGTGGCTACATTTTACAACAGGAAGGATGGAAAACCTTTCGATGAGCATGATGAATACATTACTGAGGTAAGTGCAATCATAAGATAATGGAAGTCAATGCAATTCACAAAATACGAGAGGACGCATCATTATTTGTTATTCTGGAATGATATTTTGAAGAGCCATTAAGACATGAGTCACACATAGCTGTAAACAATATGTTGTTATTTTGTCGTTTCTATTTCCTGACGTCTATAAACTGCAACATTTTCTACCAAAGTACAAAATTTTAGCTTAACCAAAATTTGTTATAATACTCGGAAAACGGGAAAGACAATTTTCCTCTTCTTTCTCCCACTCCTCCTTCCTATTGCCTCTCATTCTTATTCTTACTCCCAGCACCCTGCCTAATCTTTAGGTCCTGCTTGATTATACTGGTGTTGGTAACCCCTCTCTCTTCTAATGAAGTATTCATGGTACATGGTACACTTTAAAAAGCAATAACTCAGCCAGTTTTATTGTCTGAAGCTGATTATTAGTATGTTTTTCTTAAATTAAAAGAAGGAACAGGGTGGTTGATGATGGAAGGGAGATTGATAGAAAAGCATGCAGATTGTTGCCTCCAATTGGAATCACCTTTTATCTGTTTCAGACTCTCACACAATTTCTTGGATGGTCTCTTTTAAATACTGACACCTATGATAAGATGAATAAGCTAGAAAACAGAAAGGACATTGCTCAGGAAATGCTCATGAACCAAACCAAAGCCACTCCTGAAGAAATTAAGTCCATTTTGGTAAGTGAGAAATTCAGTCCTGTGGACATAAGATGTTACCTAACCACATATTCTAGAAGTCATCTAATTACCCATGGGTTTGACAAATGTGAATGGTTTACTCCTGGGCTGAGAGAGAGAGAGACAGTGAAGGAGGGGTTGGAAGAAATCATGGATAGCCCAGTGTACAGAGACCCTTACTGGAAGTACAGCTGCTTGGCTGGAATAGCACTTTGTTCAAAATAGCCCTGGGGCTATGGGAGCTATAGCAAGAAAAAATATATATTTTAGGAAAGGAAATGTATCAGTCAGCAATTGTCATATAATGCTGCATAACAACAACCCTAACACCTCAGTGGCATGCAGTAATGAATCTCTATCTCTCACTCACATTTGTGGGTTGACCAGGCTTTGATTGACAGTGGCTGGACTTGGCTCAAAGCTGTGAATTTGGTTTGCTCTATGTATCTCTCATCCTTTTTGGACCAGGAGCTACCTGATAGATGTCCTTCTCACAGAGATGACAGAAGTGCAAGAGAGCAAGTCCAATTGTGCAGGCATACTTCAAGTTTTTGCTCACATCACATTCACCAAAATGCTCACTGGCTAAAGAAAGTCACATTACGAAGACCAACCTTATAGATGATGGGGAAGCAAGTGAATATTTGCTAACCATGTTCTACTCACCACAAAATGAAGGAAAAAATATCATGTGCCCACCATCTCTATTTCTTTTATTTCCCTGGCTCTGTGTGTGTGTGTGTGGTTTTGCTGGAGTGGGTTGTTTTTGGTGAGCGTGTTGGTTTTTGGTTTTGCAGACTGGTTTGAGTGTAACTCAGTTTGAGAGTTTGAGATGTTAAAGATGAGAAGATCTGGGGGGAATAAAGGGAACTGTGATAAGCTAATGGAAAAATGAATGTAAACCACTCATTTGCTCTTTCCTACGTGCAAACAACCCACACCTCTTTAAAAAACCCAGCTACTGTAACCATTTTGAGGGAATTTTAAAAATCAAATATATTAGATTATTTCTTGAAAAAAAATCTTCATAATCAGGTGCTATAGGTCTTTGTATCCATGACAAAGAATGCATCTTTGCCATGGAACTCATTGTAGTATATTTTATTTATTTACTTATTTTTAGAGATGGGGTCTCACTCTCTCACCCAGGCTGGAGTGCAGTGGTGCCATCACAGCTCACTGCATCCTGCAACTCCTGGGCTCCAGGGATCTGTCCAGCCTCTTCCTCCCGCATATTTTAAAGATATCTTAACTAAGATTATAATAGTAGAGGAATCAGATGGAAATCTTCTCCTTTAGGAATTTCACACCTCAATTGCTTTTATATTTTAGAAATTTCAAGAGAAGTTAAATGTTGATGTAATTGACGACTGTGAAGAAAAACAACTTGTTGCAATTTTGGTAAGTGTTTTCTTTCTAACCTTAATGCCTGTTAAATAGATAATATAGAAATCTATAATATATTAGGACATGCTTTCTTGTTTTTCAAGTAAATATTGAGTTTTCTCTTTCCTGATATTTCTCAAGGCTAAAAAGAAAGAATTCTTCTTAAGATTGATCTTTCGATTCCCTGCTTTTCTTCATCTTTGTTGCCTCTGGTCCAATTCCCACAGATAATTTACAATTGCAGCTAGGCTAGACTACTGCTTAGGGGACTTCAGGCACAGAATGTAGGGATATCAAGGCACAGTTTATTTTAATAGCTTTGGATGACTCCATGGCCACCCCAGAGGACATGACAGAGTTAGCATGGAGCATGGATCCTTCTAGGCACTGGCACCCCCTGCCATTTCTAGCTTCTCTTCCGGAATCTGAAGGCTCCATTCTTTCCTGTTGTTGCCAGTAGGCAATCCCTATTATTTCTGGTTGAAATTAACTTTCCCACTTCACTAATTCTGTCTTTTGTTGTGTCCAATCAACTGTTAAACTCCCTCAATAAATTCTTAATTTCAGAGATTTTTTTTCAGTTCTAGAAGGTACATTTAATTCTTTTGTTAAGGTTCTAACTCTGTGTTAAAACTTTTCATCATTTGATCTATTTTGACTATTTTCCCCTGTATTTTTAAAAACGTATTGGTGTGTATTATTTTAAGGTACTCATCTTAATACCAGAAACACCTATAGATCTGATTTTACTGTTCATTTTTACACCTGGGTTCTAGTCATTTGATCCTATTTTAAAGCATGTCTCATGCTTTTAAAATAAAAAATCAGATATTATAGATAAAAACTTGTAGGGGCTCTGAGTGATATTATCCTCTGCAAAGAGGGTTAGAGTTTCTTCCAACAGATGAGAGAGTTGTTTTAGATTTCATCTGGGATGATCTTTTTTGGTTTTATTCCTCCTGTTAGGGTGGAGCCCTTGTTTCTAGAATGTGGCTCTTCTGGAATCACATGAAATCCTGGGATACTTACCAAGACCCCCAGACCTTGAATTTCAGAGGGTTGAATTCCATCTGATTGAAATGGAAATATCACACTTAATTTCCTTACTAACTGCTATAACCTGTTTTCCACTCTCTCTTTCCAATCTGTGATGCGAGTGTTCTTTCTAAATTAAGACACATCGACTATCTCACCTTCTCCCTTTCCATCTTTTATGGGCTCTGTCCTCCCACCCAGGGCCTTTGCTCTGCTACCTTAGGACTGTTGGCCTTTGACCCCTTTTTGGGGCTTACTTCCCACCCCCATGTTTTCATGTCATCTGAGGTTTCCTTTTCTCCCATTTTGCTTGGCTCTCCCTTTTAGCACCATCCTCTCAGCCTGGACCAGAAGATCACCCTTTCTTCTCCCCACCTGCCCTCAACAATAGACATCTTCTTGGAAAACAAAACTTTCACTGACATCCGTGTCACTAGAAATTCTCTAATTTCTTATTTAAAGGAAGAAGGATCTCATGTTGTAGAAGCAATAAAGTGGACAAAGAACTAGTAGACTTCCTAAAAAAAAAAAAACAAAAAAAAAAACCAGCCTATTTTGAATGTAAAATCTACTCATGGCAAATCCCGTATCATTGCTGCATAAAATTGAGGAATGTAACAAATATTTCGGAGGAGTTCTCCAAAATTATCCTGGCATCATTTCTCAGCTACATAATTATTTTTCCATCTTCATGTACGTGAGTCTTTCTCCAGGCCTGCACTTTAATGTTACCTCCAGGGAAGGCTCAGCCGATTTTCTGGGTATAGCAACAGTTCTGTGCAAGAGTGTGAGGGGCCAGCCCAGGCTCAGGGGCTGGGGGGACTGGAAACCATAATTTTGCTTTAAATAGCTATATACTATTCGGTGTTGAAATCTGTGTAAATAGAGCATGGCTGTCCCCTGAAAAACACTAAACTTAACTAAGGGGAGTGTCCTGCCTTTCCCTATGTTTGTGTCCTCCTCAGTGCACTAGTAAGGACATAGTACACATTCAAATAAATACCCATTGAACTGAATTGCTCCTGCAGGTCTGTCTGGTAGACCTAAAGAGTCGTTGCTAACTTCTGCCTCTTGGCACTTTCTCACCCACATGGAATCTCTCCGCTTCCTTCTGCCAGCTCAGCTGCATGCATGTCCCTCCAGCATCTCTCCTCATTTAATTTCCCCACCTGTCCAAGGACATTTAGTTTCTCCCTCAGCACGGAGCACTGGCCATACTCTCTGATTGTTCTAAGTGCTTACTTTTCACTCATCTATATTTCATAGTCACTTTAATAAGTTAAGTTCCTTAAGGGCAAGATCCATATTTTTAATTCTCAAGTCGCAGCAATGCCATGTGTCTACTTCACTGTTTTTTCACATAATCCGGAATCCTAACCAGATATGAGTTAAATGAAATGTCTGCAAGTATATCTTTGTACTGCAGGGCAATCATTGGTTTATCCATCCACTCATTTAACAGGCATTTCCCAAGTACCTTCATGGGACAGGCCCTGCAGATTTGGGATATGGAAGCAAATAAGCAGATGATCCCCACCCTCGGGGAGCTCACATTCTAGTGAAAAACTGTCACTGAGCACATAAAGAAAATTCAAAAGAATTGAATTAAGCAGTTGTTTACTGTTTACTGAATATTTCCTGAACAGAAAAAAAGTTGAGTACTGAAAATGAGTAAGGCTTTTTTGTAACTAAACATTTTATTTTACATCATAGAAAGAAAACAGCTGCTGGAGTTGGATTTGGAATGGTATCCCATCACTTAGAAAGTCTTTAATATAGCCAAGTCTCAGTTTCATCACCTGTAAAATGGAGAAAATTGTGTAGGACTGCCGTGAGGATAATCTGCAAACTGCATCATCCAGTGCCTGGCACATGGTGGCTCAGTGAATCACATATTGTGTTCTTTTATTGTAATTTTGGTTTACACCCAATGTTGGCTATGGGAGTGGAAAGGGAAAACAGATGAATGTAATCTGAAACAATCCATCCTTATCTCAACAGAAAGAGGACTTGCCAGACCCACGCTCTGCAGAACTGTACGAATTCCGCTTCAGTGACTTCCCCATTACAGAGCACGGATTGATTCAATGTGGAATACGACTGTTTTTTGAAATAAATGTGGTGGAGAAATTCAAAGTACCTGTAGAGGTCAGATGGTATTTAATTTAAAATACTGTGTGATTCTGTGGCTCTGCTTCACTGATGTTTTCTGTGGTTCAAAAAATGGACTCAGTTTGAATTTTAAATTATTATTAACTTTCTAAATACATCAGTTTAACCCCTGTCAACAAGACCAACACATCTTTTTAAATAAGATTGCCACAGACCTTCTAACCTTTAGAATTCTATTCCAAAGTCTGAATGGTGTCGTCTTCTTTTAGGTTCTTACCAGATGGATGTACACTGTGAGGAAAGGGTACCGAGCTGTCACTTACCACAATTGGCGGCATGGGTTCAACGTGGGACAAACCATGTTTACTTTGCTGATGGTAGGTGCAGAGGGTTGTAAATCCTTGTAAACCTGCAGATTTCCCATTTGAGCATGGTGACAAATAGGTATGGTCCATCATTTTAGATCAGTAATTTAAAAATTCAGGGCACAAACCCCTCTCTGCTGCAGATGAGTTCCAGGGAACGTGGGTATCCTTGAGCACCGGTGGGATGATCACTCAGACATTCACATACTTACCTTCTTAAAGGAAAGTTCAGTCATTACCCACAATGCTACAATACTCACAACAAATAAAGTGAACTTGCTCCAAAAACTAGTGGGCCTATTCTCTACTGCAGGCAGGCCTTGCTGCACTTGGTATAGAGGTATGTTAATTCAAATAAATTATAGATACATGTATTTATGTTATTTTTTTTTAGACAGGAAGATTAAAGAAATACTATACGGATCTTGAAGCCTTTGCCATGCTCGCTGCTGCTTTCTGCCATGATATTGACCACAGAGGCACTAATAATTTGTACCAGATGAAGTAAGTGAACACATGTGCAATGTTGACCTGTATTGGTGGACCTTGGAAGGTACTTGGAGTGAGAAAAATGCTTCTCCCTATTCCTTGGCCCAGTCAATCCCTCTTTGCCATGTTTGGAAATCCCAGGGCTGGGTTCTATTCCCTCCCAAGCTTCTGCCTTCACGATAACATTGCTCTTTCTCCCTAGGTGCTTGTATCTCCCTTTCCTTTCTGTTTTCATTTCCAGATGTGCCTCTGCCTTCTTCCTATAGGCCTTCAGGCTTTCTTCTCTCCACTTTGTTTAATCAGGGTATTGAATTCCTATATTAAAGTACATGAATCTGGCTGGGCACGGTGGCTTGCGCCTGTGATCCCGGCACTTTGGGAGAGTGCGGCGGGCGGATCACCTGAGGTCAGTTCAAGACCAGTCTGACCAACATGGCGAAACCCTGTCTCTACTAAAAGTACAACAATTAGCCAGGTGTGGCACACCTGGGATTAAAGGCGCATGCCTATAATCTCAGCTGCTTGGAAGGCTGAGGTAGGAGAAATGCTTGAACTCAGGAGGCGGAGGTTGTAGTAAGCCAAGATTACGCCACTGCACTCCAGCTAGAGCGACAAAGCGAGACTCTGTGTTGAAAAAAATAAAAAATAAAAAACAAATACATAAGGTACATAAATGTTAGGCTTACACTTGTACACTCCTATGGAATACTCCCCAGCTCAGGCTAGAGGACACTACCCTTGGGCTCACTACCCTTCACTTCCCTGGTCTTTTTGCTTCTACCAAACTCTCCTTCAGCTGGTCTTCTATCTTAACATCGATGACATCTTTCTCTCTTGCCCCAAGAAAGGAAGTACAATAAGAAGGGTACAGGCTCTGGGCTCAGGCAGATTTGGATTCACTGGGTCACAAGTTATTTAAGCTTTCTAAGCCGCGATTTCCTCATCTGGGAAGTAAGAATTATAATAATGGTACCCAGAACATAAGGTTGTTGTAAAGATTAAATGCGATCATGGATATAAAGCCCTCAATTCAAGGTAGGATCTTGGCAGTTAATAAATATTAGGTATGATTGCCAGGCATGGTGGCTCACACCTATAATCCTAGCACTTTGGGAAGTTAAGGCGGGCAATCACGAGGTCAGGAGTTGGAGACCAGCCTGGCCAACATGGTGAAACCCCATCTTTACTAAAAATACAAAAATTAGCCGGACAATGTGGTGTGTGCCTATAATCTCACCTACTTGAGAGGCTGAGGCAGGAGAATTGTTTGAACCCAGGAGGCAGAGGTTGAAGTGAGCTGAGGTCACGCCACTGCACTCCTGCACTCCAGCCTGGGCGACAGAGCAAGACTCCGTCTCAGAAAACAAACAAACAAACAAGCACTAGGCATTATGATTACTATTATTGTTATGATGTCATTGGCACTCTTCATTCACCAGCGTTGCTCGTGGCCAGCCCAGCTTCCTGATAATGGGTTTTAAGATGGTCTATCTGCCTTAGCCACACTTCATTCTCATTTCTGACACATGACCTACTCCTCTCCAGAAGTAGTGAAGTGTTGTAGACAGAACAGTCTTTGGAGTCTGGGGTTTGTGAGGACCAACTACTTCCTGATTGGGGGATCTTGGACAAGTCATTTAATCTATTTGAGATTCAGTTTCTTAGCTGTGAGATGGATAAAGTATTGACCTCTCAAAGATTGTTATGAGAATCAAATGAAATTACATATGTGAAACCCACTTAAGAAAGTGCCTACTAGGCAGGTTTCACATATATAATTTCATTGAGCGAAAAGCACTTTATAAGCAGTGACTCCTCATCTTCAGCAATTCTGCCTACTATTAGACTCTGTCTTGAAAAGACGATCTCCATTCAGACTTCAGGCAAGAGACATCTTCATCTCAAAGGTTCCAGCCTATAATGGCCACTCACTCCTCCTGAATCCAAGTCCCCTGACAGTCATTGAAGTTCTGGTCCTCCTTCTTGGTCAGTAGTATACTAGCCAATTCAGTTCCAGAGGAACAAATTGAGCATCTATTGTGTGCTGGAGACCAAGCTAAGGACTTGATACCTACTGCCTCATTTAACCTTCACAGCACAGTGAAGGGAGGTACCATATAGGAGGTACTATTATCCCCCACTTTAACTGATGAGCTCAAAAGATGAAGTCAAACCTTCCCTAGGTTACAGGAAGTAGCAGGATTGAAGTTGGCATCTTGCCTCCAGGTTTGCAGGAAAGATGCATGCAGCCACACCCTGCCTTCTGCATTGGTCTGGTTTTCTTTCATCATTCCTCCTCTGTGAACGCAACTGTAGGAGCATGTGGTGACAGAAGGGCTTCCTGACTGCAGACTGTCAGTGTGTGTGTGAATGTGTGTGTGTATATAAATAATAAATATTTTTTTGAGACAGGGTCTTACCCTGTCACTCAGGGACTGCAGTGGCACGATCACGGCTCACTGCAGCCTTGACCTCTGGAGCCCAAGCAATCCTCCCACTTTAGCCTCCCAAGTAGCTGGGACTACAGGTGTATGCTACCATGCCTGGCTAACTTTTAAATTGTTTTTGTAGAGACAAGGCCTCCCTATGTTGCCCAGGCTGGTGTTGAACTCCTGGGCTCAAGCAATCCTCCTGCCTCAGCCTCCCAAAGTGCTGGGATTACAGGCCTGAGCTACTGTACGTGGCCAACTAAATCTTTTTTTTCACTAAATCATTTGTGAGTTGGCTGCAGATACTAGATTTCATTCCTAAATATTGCAGCATATATTTATTAAGAATTAGGACATTCACCTACATAAACACAATACAATGATCACCCTCAGTATTGGGACAATAATATTATCTAATATAAAATGTTTATTCAAAAATTTCCAATTACCACAATAATGTCCTTTATAGCTATTTTTTCCTTCTAATTCAATATCTAATCAAGGAGCACACTTTGCATTTTGTTGTCAAATATCTTTAATCTCCTTTAATCTGGAGTAGTTGCTCAACCTTTTTGTGTGTTTCAGGACGTTGATGTTTTGGAAGAGTCTAAGCCAACTATTTTGCAGACTATCTTTCAATTTGGATTTAACCACTTGTTTCCTGATTAATAAATTCAGACTAAACATTTTTTGGCAGGAATACTACATAGATGATGTTGTGTCCTTCTCAGTGCATTGTGTCACGAAGCCCATGATACCAATTTTATTTATGGATGATGTCCAGAAGATCTCTTTATGTAAAGGAACATTTTCTCCTTTGCAATTAATAAGTAATATGCAAAATGTTATTTTGAGATCAGATGAATATCTAACTTCCCAATAACATTTTTAAACTAATGTTTCTAAACCTAAAGGAATTAAAGATACCACTCCTTTCTAACTAGAATTGAGCTTTATTCATTTTTTAAAATATAGATTTTAAATTGCTACATAATAGAGTACATACTTTTGGGGTATATGATACTTTGATACATTCATATGATGTGCGATGGTCAAATCAGGGTAATTGAGATATCCATCACCTTGAACATTTATGATTTCTTTATGCTGGAAATATTCAAATTATTCTTTACTAGCTATTTTGAAATATACAATAGGTTGTTGTTTGCTATAGTTAACTCTACTAATTTATTGAACATTAGGTCTTATTTCTTCTACCTACCTGTATATTTGTAACCATTAGTCACCAGCCTTCATCCTTCCCACCTCCCTACCTTTCCTGGCCTCTGATAACCACCAAACTACTCTCCATCTTCAAATAAAGAAAATGTGGTGTGTGTGTGTGTATATATATATATATAAAATGGAATATTATTCAGCCACCAAAAAAAATGAAATCTTGTCATTTGCAGCAATATGGATGGAACTGGAGATTATTTTGTTAAGTGAAATAACCCAGGCACAGAGAGTCAAATATCACGTTCTCACTCATATATGGAGGCTTCAGAAGTGGATCGCATAAGATAGAGAGCAGCTTAGTGGTTATAGAAACTGGGATTTACTCATTTTTAAAAAAAATCTCCAATGCCAACACAGAGCAGTTGTTTAAATATGTGTTCAAATTATGATCAATTGTAATATTTATTAGATATGGCCTAATTATTCCCCAACTAAAGTATTTGCTTTCCCCGACCTGCCAGTAACCTGGCAATGACCTCTCCCAGACTAAAGTTTTGTTCTCCATGAAATAAATAAAACTTCTCTACTAAGGCTGCCAGCCATGTTTTTGATTTCTTCTTTCTTTAAAATTTATTCTATATTTTCATGACAGTCTTCACATAATCTCTAGACCTTTGATGTCAGCCTCTTTTACCCTGAAGGCACTGAAGAAAAACAGGGTACAAAAGACTGGGACCCCTACTTATATAAAACTGTGATCTAATTGTTAACAAATGGGAACTCTAAGCTTACATTTATGTCACTGTCTTGGGGGAGGAGAGAAATGTTACCTTATAGTGCTTTTCATCTTGGTTCTATGCAGATAATCTATGGGCTTCCACATGTTTGCTATACGTTTTATAAGTCATAGTCCACCACCATAAGCCCCAGGGAACTTAAAGAATTTAGATACACGGAGCTGAACTCCTTAATTTAAACAATTCAATCATTTATGCATTCAACAAATTAGGGTTTATTTTTTTTTTCCCAAAAGAGCATATTCTCATCTTCTAAATCTAGAAAATCTTTTCCAATATGTTATTTTTGACCACTTAGATAATTGAGTGGGGAGGGAGAAGACAGACATTAAGAAAAATCCTGAAACAATAAAGATTCTGTATTATAGGAACCTATGTGTAATTTTTAAACAGCTAGAATCATGGCATATTGTTTTTCTTCTAGATCCACGTCTCCATTAGCAAGACTTCATGGTTCTTCTATTTTGGAGAGGCACCACCTGGAGTACAGTAAGACTCTGTTGCAGGATGAGGTACGTAAACCTCTCTTTAGGATAGTTAAACACAAGTTCTGGATCAAAGCACTAATCCACAGAAAATGCCTGGAAAAAGGGTGGCCTTGAGTTATAGCAGTTGATAGTGTATACCCTTATTGAAGTCAATTGATAGAAACTGCTATATTGAAACAGTTTTTGAACAACCAAGTTGGAAGTAGCTGAGACAGGTGAAGAGAGCCATGGAAAGTCACAGAACCTCTGTGGGTCTGTAGGGAAAGAAGAAAAAGCTTATGGTAGATGCAAAAGGGCTCTGTGCACCCCAAGCATATATAAATGTAAAGGGGAAAGGAGGTAACATGGTCACTGATTTTCTTATTCATTCATGGGGCATATGCTGTAGGGCATGGTCTATGCCTTTAAGAAAGTCAAGCTTTCATAGTGGAGTGTATTCACACATTCTTGCATTGCCATAAAGAAATGCCTGAGACTGGGTAATTATAAAGAAAAGAGGTTTAATTCGCTCACGGTTCTGCAGGCTGTACAGGAAGCATGGCAACATTAACCTCTGGGCAGCTCTCAGGGAGCCTACAATCATGGTGGAAGCTGAAGGGGGAGCGAGCACTTCACATGGCCAGAGCAGAAGGAAGAGAGGTGGCGGGGAGGTACCACACACTTTTAAACAACCAGATCTCATAAGAACTCACTCAGCACTGTGACGGAGGAGGATGGGGCTAAACCATTCATAAGAAACACCGCTCCCAAGATCCAATCACCTCCCACCAGGACCCACTTCCAACATTGGGGATTACAACTGAACATAGGGTTTGGATGGTGACACAGATCCAAACTATATCATGGAGGTAGGCATGACTTAGCCACCATCAGAGAGGCACTGAACCATGCTCTGAGAGTTCCAAAGGGAGAAACCACATTTGTGTGAAGACTGTGGCAGCAGAAAGGGGCAAAGAGGGTGGGATCAGAGATGGCTTTCTGCAGGAGCGGCTCTGAGCCCTTTGAATTCATTGTGAATTGCCCATGTTCCGTACTACTAATCTTCCAGAGAGGGTAGTCATTCTTCTTCCCTTGATCAGTTTTATTAAAGGGATATATGGGCATGTGGAAAGTTGTGGATGTTGTCTAATTACACTTTCTTAAGAACGTTCCAAACCAAAAATGATTAAGGTGAGTCATTAAATTGAGGGGAGCACTGTTTTGTCACAAGCAGTGAACTTGTTTAGAATCACATGCTCACTAGGATACATGAGCCCTCTGGAGAGTGGGCTTTTCTCAGTTTTAATAATAATCTTCTATTAAAAGCTCAGGGAGACTATACAGAAAGATATCCAAGTTTAGAGAGAATACTAAATTCTAGGTAATGAAAATCCAAGATGGTCCTCATAAGCCAAGCAGGAAAATCTCATAAGGCAGAGCAACTGGGCAGACACATGGAAAAACAAGAAAACTGCTTGTGTTGTTTTAACAATCTGTGATTGACACAGCACCCCACACCATTGCCATCCCAAACCTGCTGTGGCCTTTCTAATTCTGCAATGCTCTTGGCAAAGCGCTAACCTTGTATGAGTCCAGACGGTGATTCTCAGAAATGGGTACCTGGACCAACTCTTTCGGACTCATTAATTTAACAGGGCAGGGCCAGGCAGGCTATTAAGGCACAGATCCCAGGCCCCATTCTCCACTTACTGACCAGATTTTCTGGAATTTGGGCCTGGGAATCTGTATTGTGAACCAGAACACTTTTAATTCTGATATGCAGACAGAATCTCTCCCTGCAGCAGAATTCACAGCATAGGTAACACCTGTTCTATGAGAATTAAAAGAAGAAGAGGAACTGAAAGTAACTCAGGAATTTAAGAGTAAATTGTTATTACCTAATTTGTTAAAAGTCTTTGTTTTGCTGGTTGGGACAATCTTTGGTTTCTGAGTAAGAATTTTCTGTAAATCTCACTGTTTACATGATACCACAGTGAGGTAGTGTCAAATGTCATGTATCACATAATCATACAGTTACCTACTAAAACAAAATACAGTTTTAAAACACCTGCCAGATATCTAAATGCTTAACACTGGAAGGCTCCTAGTATCTTCAATGTTTTTCCTTCTGGGACTTTGCAGTTTAGAGTAGAGTTACAGTTTTCCATCTGAAGTTTTTTAATGTTATTTACTTTGCAGTCTGAACTGGCTTTGATGGCTATATAAAGACTTATTATTCTTTCTAAAGAGGAATATTGCATCTCAGTAATCTATACCATCTTTTCAAGGACCTCTCTGTAATACCATTCAATCTGCTAATTGCAGACTTTTAAAGCCTTGTCAATAGAGTCGCTAGGCAATGCAGTCACACACAGCCTATTTATGAGCAGTCAACTTGGACATACACACAAAAAGACTGTTACCTATCAGATATTCTTTTTACATTTTGGGGAGACAATGTAGTTCTTCTATTTTTTTCATTGTCTAAAGAAAATATACATACTAAAAATTTTAATTTTTTTAAATAAGGGAAATCCTTGGGATTTATTCAGTAATTTCAGCATTTGTGGGCATTACTCAGACATTTTGTTTTGCATATTATAAGGCTTTGAACTGCAATGTCCTTCTATCCCAGCAGAGGTGGATCCACTGCTTTGAGGAACAGAACTGCCTATACTCTAAACCAGACAGAAATCAATGGTTTAACCTGAATGAATGGGTGGAAACCTTGTTAGCCGAATTTGCATGAGTATAAATTTTAATAGTAGAATATACTATAGAAATGACAAAATATATTGCTCAGCATAAATAACAAAATCCTGTTATTATTCAGAACATCTCTTTCCAAAGTGTATGATAATTTTATTTATGCTTTTTCATACCAACCCCATCAGCCTGCCTCATTTTACACATAGAAATGTGAAAGAGAAATCAAATACCTTGTGTACTGCCAGTAGCAAAGCAAGAACACGTTGGCAATATTCTCTTGTGGGCGTCATAGGGACCACACTGAAGATTAGAATGGCCTGTACTTTCCCTGGCCTCAGCTAACTCGAGAGCCACAATCTGAATGAATTAAAGCCATTTCTACCTGTTTGGGGTGTGCTATGCAGAATTCATATTTCCATTGCCATTTTAATAGTCAGCGAAAATAAAATAGACTCTTTCCGTGAGCAAATAAAAGCAGCTGAGCAAGTCAGGGCCCGTGGCCAGGGACTGGGAATTAGGTCTCCTTTCTCGTCTGGTGCACCTGTCTCCACATAATGTCTTCAACACAATGCTCAAAAACAAATGGAATCTTTCTTACTTACATATGTCTTCAATATTCATTAATAGTTGCAAAAGGCGGCCAGGCGCGGTGGCTCAAGCCTGTAATCCCAGCACTTGGGCGAGGCCGAGAGCGGCGATCACGGAGGTTAGGAGATCCAAGGACATCCCGCTCGGGTAAACACGGGAAACCCCGCGTCTCTTTACTAAAAATACCAAAAAAGAGACTAGCCGGGCGAGGGGTCGGCGCGCCGGTGGCGGGGCCTTGTAGTCCCAGCCTCCTGGGAGGCTGAGGCAGGCGAGGAAAATGGGTAAAACCCCGGAGGCGGGAGCTTGCAGGTGGGAGGCTGAAGGATCCGGCCACTTGCATTTCCATCTGGGCGACAGAGCCAAGACCTCCGCTAAAATAAAAAAAAAAAAAAAAAAAAAAAAAAAAAGTTACACAGGCCCATTATAAAAATTCAAACAATAGGAAAAACATCACAGTCAAATATTTTTTAAATTGCTTCAAATCCTACCATCCAGAAATCAATATTTCATTAACGTCTAATAAACCTCATTGCAGCCACCCTGTGGATATATACAGGAAGTATGGAGAGAAGGGACTTTTGAAAAATGTTATCCCACTACCCAAGCTCTTTTTTAAAGTCAGAATTGGTTTTTAATAGACTTCATTGAAGTATATGTACAATAAACGGCATCTCTTATTTTATTTTTGAGACAGAGTCTCACCCTGTTGCCCAGGCTGGAGTGCAGTAGCGTGATCTCGACTCACTGCAACCTCTGCCTCCTGGGTTCAAGAGGTTCTCGCACCTCAGCCTCCCAAGTAGCTGGGATTACAGGCCTGCACCACCACTATCGGTTAATTTTTGTATTTTTAGTAGAGACAAAGTTTTGCCATGTTGGCCAGGCTGCTCTTGAACCCCCTGACCCCAGGTGATCCACCCACCTTGGCCTCCCAAAGTGCTGGGATTACAGGCGTGAGCCACCACACCTAGCCTAAACTGCATCTCTAGAGTGCCCAGTTCCATGAGTTTTGACTCTTTTATATGCCTGGGAAACCAGCACCACAATCAAGATGCAGAACACTTCTATCACCCAAGTAATTGTTTGTATCATGCCCCTTCACAGCACATCCCACTCTCCACTCCCAGCCCTAGGTGGCAACCATTGAAATGTTTTCAGTTGCTATGGATTAGTTTGCATTTTCTAGATTTTACATAAGTGCAATCATATAATTAGCACAATACTAGAATAATTATGCAATTAAGCACACTCTTTTGCGTTAGTTTCTTTCATGCAGAATAATAATTTTTAGATTACTCATGTTGTGTATATCCATGATTCATTCTTTTTTTTAGAGATGGGGTCTTGCGCTTTTGCCCAGACTGGAGTGCTGTGGCACGGTCATAGCTCTCTGCAGCCTCAACCTCCTGGGCTCAAGCAATCCTCTTACCTCTGCTTCCCAAGTAGCTGGGACAACAGACATGAATCTCTATACCTGGCTAAATTTTTATATTTTTTGTAGAAATGCATTCTTGCTATGTTGCCCAGGCTGGTCTTGAAGTCCTGGGCTGAAGCAATCCTCTCTCCTTGGCCTTCCAAAGCACTAGGATTACAGGTGTGAGCCACTGTGCCTAGCCAATACATTCTTTTTCATTACTAAGTAGAATCTCTTTATCTTAAATAAAAGGTATTGCATTTGACTTTATTTGAATTTAACAGAAGAAATGTTTTTGAAATGGAAGAAATTGCAGAACTTCACATAATGGTGTCTTTATCACAAGAAATGTCAGCTTTTAAAGAGCCCTCTAAAATGAGTAACAAATGACTATGAAAAATTACGAAAAGCTGCAGCTGAGCATTTAGAGGTTTGACATTTTTAAGCTATATGTGTTAACTTTACAGTATCTACTAACTCCCTTCTATGAAATATGAAGAAATTGGTATACTTTTTCCCACATATCTGTTTTATATGGTATTAATTTATTTTTTACCATTATCAATATTTATAAAATTACATTTTGCTCTGTAATTTCCACTACTGTTTATTTTAATTCAACTTTTAATTGAGACCAGTATTTGACTCTACATTTTCATATAAATTTTATAATTGATTTGTCAATTTACCAACACACATACACAAACTTGTTGGTATTTTGGTTGGAATTGCACTGGCTCTATGGATTATTTTGTGTTCTTGTGGTCATTTTACGCATAGGTTTTGCACTTATTCCCCTCTGAAAATTACTCATCCCTGAATGGAGCCAACTATCTGCTGAGTACCGTGGAGAAAGGGCAGGAATGAGCTGGGGAAATCCTCAGCTTCCAATTTGTTGCTCAAACATTCTCTCACCAATTCTAAGGAACACACCTGTATTAGTCAGTTTTTACACTACTATAAAGATATTACCGGAGACTGGGTAATTTATAAAGAAAAGAGGTTTAATAGACTCACAGTTCTGCACTGCTGGGGAGGCCTCAGGAAACTTACAATCATGGCTGAAGGGGAAGGGGAAGCAAGGCATGTCTTACATGGTGGCAGGCAAGAGTGTGTGAGAAAGAGCGAGGAAGTGGCACACTTAAAACCATCAGCTCTTGTGAGAACTCCCTCACTATCACAAGAACAGCGTGGGGGAACTGCCCTCATGATCCAGTCACCTCCTTCCAGGTTCCTCCCTCAACACCTGGGGATTACAATTCAAGATGAGATTTGGGTGGGGACACACAGCCATATCAACACCTCTTTGATTTTGTTTTCTGGAAGTTGGTAAAGCTCATATTGAGTGAAGCCCATGAAGCTCCAGGCCCTCTATTTGGGATCTGGTCATTGCTGTCTGCCTTCCCTCCTTCACTTCTTGTTACCTATCGCAATCTCTTTGGTCTAGGAGATTGAGTATCAGAAGTCAATACTAATGTACATCAGCATAACTTCTCCATCAACTTCTCTTCTACTGTTGTTTTGTGTTGTCAAAGTAGGCCTTGAAAGGACTTCCTTGCTTCTCCTGTGTGCTGGGCACATCTTGAGACCTCTTGCTCTAATTAAAGGATCATTGAGTCTGTGTTTACTTACTAAGCAACAAAAAAAACCAACTTGTGTGCATGTGTGTGTGTGCATGTGTGTGCACGTGTGTATGTCCCACTTTGTTCCAAAGAGGATTTAATGGAGCTTCGAAGAATATATACAACACTAAAGAAAATGAGGACTAATAGAAAAATAAAAATGAGATGAAGCATAGTAGAGGCCATACATACCCAAAATATATAAGATAAGGTACATAAATGTACCTTATTGTATTTATCAGACATGGGCCACAAATTTGGCCAAAACGTTTATCAGACATAGGCCACAAATTTGGCCAAGTGCTTTCTAGCAACTAATACAAAAACAGGAATGGGATATTTTATAAGAATCTATATCCACAACTTAGTAGTCAATTAGAAGTTCTTATTTCAAGAACCTCAGGTGTGAAAGGGAGAACAGAGAAAATCTAAAAGAATGCAGAATTAAGAAAGAGTTTTCAATTAGGAGCCTTGTACATGTTTTAGATAAAATGAAAATGAGTGAGAAGAAAAAGGTATGAATGAAATGCAGATATGTAGTGCTATATACAAAGGAAGCGGTGCTGAAATCGTGACTATAAATCCTTTTTCTTCATTATATCAATTTTTAAAAATCCAGTATTGACTCATTTTGAAATGTAAGAGAATTTTGATAATCTGTCAACTTTAATACAGCTGTTTTATTATTTTGGATTAGAAAAGGTATAATAAACAGTATTTGTTGAATATGTTTCTATGTATTTCTTCATATATAGCTTTTTCTTTCACATTTATTAAAATAGCAACGTGTCCAGGTTTACAAATTAAGCAATATGCACTAAAACAATTGGTGCATAATAAATTTGATTTATTTGATTGGTTGTAGATTATATACCCTGCACCATCTGACACTTGGTAGAGACGAGGAGGTCTCCGTCCCAAGGAATTACTTCTTTGAATTCAGCAGTCTGTTTTGCTTGTTAAAATGATTTAATGTGCTATAAATGTTAGCTTGTCTAAAAGTTTAAGGCATTTTCACACATTCCACCCCTCCCCCTACTTTTTTTCCTAGTATAGCAATCAAGGTTGGCTTTAACTATTATTAATTTGCCAAGTATGTACCTGAATCACATAATAAACATTACTTTGGGAACATAGCAATGTTCATCAGTGAACAAATAAAGTGATTCCCTGATGTCAGTATGCCACTGGATCACCCCAAGTCCAAAGGGAAGGTCATCATTGTTCCAAAATCAGGGGCAGGTTAAGTGGGATCAAAATGACCCCACTTACTTTTCCCCTCCCTGGTAATCCAGACCAGGTTGAAAGAACCTGTATGCAGAAGATTTGGTTCAGAGATTCTGGACTGATATGTCCAATAGGCTTCTGTGAAATGTCCCAAGTAAGAAATTGATTTTGGGGCCGGGCACGGTGGCTCACGCCTGTAATCCCAGCACTTTGGAAGTCCGAGATGGGCGGATCCCTTGAGGTCAGGAGTTTGAGACCAGCCTGGCCAACATGGTGAAAACCCATCTCTACTAAAAAATACAAAAATTAGCTGGGCGTGGTGGCGGGTTCCTGTAATCCTAGCTATTCGGGAGGCTGAGGCAGGAGAATTGCTTGAACCTAGGAGGCAGAGGCTACAGTGAGCCGAGATTGTGCCACTGCACTCCAGCCTGGGCGACAGAGTGAGACTCCATCTCAAAACAAAACAAAACAAAACATTGATTTTGATCCAGATAATCTTTTGTTTATTGTAATTTAAACTGGTCAACACCCATTGTTTCATTCTAGCTATTTTAAAAGTTTAGTTGCTATGATGAACTCATTATGTTGACAAAACAAATCACAATTTTTCTATTACTTATATATGCTTTGTAAAACACCATTTTTCTTGTCCTAGAAAATGTTATCAAAAGATGACTTAAGTGAAGAGTTATATAAGGCATAGTGTAGTGTCTAAAACTTGAGTTCTTGTCCAATTATTGCTTTCTAATATTTCAATCTTCTGAAATGACTGATAGCCATATTTGGTGTTAGGTTTGCAATTCTATTTTTACCTGGAGCTAGCCTCACAACTTTACATAATAATAATAATAATGATCAACAATACATTTTAACAGCAATTTACAGTTTTAAAATGTATTCCCAGTTGTCATTTCATTTGATTCAGCATTCCACAGATATTAATTGAGCATAGACTAAGTGCTAGGCAGTTAGGTGGGGCAGCTGTTATTATGCCTATATGAGAAAACAAATGCTCACAGATGTTAAGTCTCTAGGATTATACGACTGCCAAAGTGGGGAAGCCAGGAAATGAACCTGGGTTCCCTGTTGAGAGGTAATGTAGTGTGATGCAGAGATTAGGAGCACAAACTCTGGAACCATGCTGCACTGGTTTAGACACCAGTTCTGCCACATTCTAGCTGTTTAACCTCGGGCAAGTTACTACTTCACCTCTCTGTGCTGGGGTCTGTTGTGAAGAGATAAGAATATTCACAAAGCACTTAGAGCCTGGTAGGTAGCAAGAATTAAGGAAGTGTTTACTGTTACTATTTGGTGTTCAGGCCAGTATTGTTTTTGGCATTATGCTACTTCTCTCCCCCAGCTTTATATTCTCATTTTCTTTATTTCTTTCTTGTTTTTTGAAACAGGGTCTCGCTCTGTCACCCAAGCTGGAGTGCAGTGGCACAGTCTCAGCTCACTGCCACCTCCAGTTCCCAGGGTTAAGCAATCCTTCCACCTTGGCCTTCTGAATAGGTGGGACCCCAGACACACACCACCACACCCAGCTATTTTTGTATTTTTGTATTTTTAGTAGAGACAGGAGTCTTACCATGTTGCCCAGGCTGGTCTTGAACTCCTGAGCTCAAGCCATCCACCCACCTCAGTCTTCCAAAGTGCTAGGATTACAAGCATGAGCCACCATGCTCAGCCCAATTCTCATTTTCTAGAACACTAAGAAGTGAAGCTGATCTATATGTGAAGAGAGGTAAAGAGAAACTCTTTGAAGAAAGGTCTAGTTAAGTCTTGGTAAAACAGAATTGCATGAAAATATTTTAAGGATAACATGGAAGGATTTCATTATTTTTTCCTACATATACATGAGTATGAGTGTAATTTGCAATTTCTGAAAGAGCAGTGGTTTCTATGATCACTCTAAAATTAGCTGGTAAAGTAACACGTCTGACAGTTGGACTTCTCCCAGAAATTCTTTATTAAAGCTCCTCAATTAATAACAAGCACATTTTAAACCTATTGTTATTTATTTTAATGGTCCTGGAAGAAAACATTTATTTACTCCAAAAACTTTAATACTGATGACATGAATATTGGCTAACAGTATCTATTTTTATAGTTTAAATTAAATTATCTTACTCAAAGTACAGTAGAGGGGTTTACTTAGTCCATGAGATAAAAACTAAAAGCAAACAAAACAAAACAAAACAAAAAAAGCAGGAAAACAAAAACCCAACCAACCAAAAGATGTTGAAAGACTTTTAGATTTTCTTCTTGTTAAGCACAGTTTCATTTGTTCAATCAGAGGCAAATTATTGATTGCATTTTATTGTGAATTTTCACCTTACAGAGTTTAAACATCTTCCAGAACCTAAATAAGCGGCAGTTTGAAACAGTTATTCATTTGTTCGAGGTCGCAATAATAGCAACTGACCTGGCTTTATATTTCAAGTAAGTACATAACTCTGCACAGTGGAATGCCCTATACTCTGTGTGGTTTTGCCTTCCATAAATTATCTGTTGCATTAATGTTAAAAGGCATTTATTCACACACACACGCACAGACACACACACACATACACATTTGCTTTCCTTTTGGATTACCAAGTAGAGTATCTTCAAGACAGATGCCTGCTGGTAAACTTACTAGACATCCAGGAACACATTTTAAAAACATAAGCTCCTAATATTAAGTAGGTTGCTAGCTGAAGAAGTTTGAATTGAAGAATATGCAGCCCAGTTTGTGCCTTGCCAAAAGAGTGAAGCCAAGAGAACTCTCAAGGTGGCTTTTTGTCTAGGTGAATTCTCTATGGTCCAGAATCTGGTATTTTAATGTTTCGGGCTCAGAAATTTAATTCTGTCAAAGTCTGGGAGCTGAAAAATTTTGGTGGCATTGACACACATTAACCAAACTTACAAAACTGAGTCATACATAGCAGAGAGCCAGCCTATTTACAACAGTAATATTGCCAAGGAGACCAGACACTCCCAGTATCTCCACATTTTCTCATAAGTGAACTATAAAGTTGCTTGGTGAAAACAGATTAGAACAAGATGAACTAGTTACAGGATCCAAATATTCAGTGGCTTGGGCATTGTCAAATTATGCCTTTCTGATCCTTCTTCATTAAATTTTTTATTTATTATTATTATATATATTATTATACAGGTCTCACTCTGTCACCTGGGCTGGAGTGCAGTGGCACCACCTCCGGTCACTGCAACCTTGGCCTCCCAGGTTCCAGCAATTCTCCTGCCTCAGCCTCCTGAGCAGCTGGGACTTCAGGCTCCCACCACCACGTCTGGCTAATTTTTGTATTTTTAGTAGAGATGGGTTTCACCATGTTGGCCAGGCTGGTCTCAAACTCCTGACCTCAAGTGATTTGCCCACCTTGCCCTCCCAAAGTGCTGGGATTACAGGCATGAGCCATTGCACTGGGCCTGAATATTTAATTATTAAATAGTTCAACGTGAAAACAAATACTAAGAAGAATAAAATGGATATCCAAATATCCATAGCCCAGACATAACAAATGCTAAATTTTGCCATATTTGCCTCAGATTTTGCTTTATAAGGAGAAAAAAACTAGTGATGCAATTGAGGCATTCCACCCCTACTCCACTATGAAAAACCCCTTCCCTTCTTCCACAAAGATATCATGATGTGTATTCATCATTTCCATCCATGTTTTTATATGGTATTGTTGTTTATTTATTTATTTATTATTTATTTATTTATTTTTATTATACTTCAAGTTCTAGGGTACATGTGCATAACGTGCAGGTTTGTTACATATGTATACTTATGCCATGTTGGTGTGCTGCACCCATCAACTCGTCAGCACCCATCAATTCGTCATTTATATCATGTATAACTCCCCAGTGCAATCCCTCCCCCCTCTCCCCTCCCCATAATAGGCCCCAGTGTGTGATGTTCCCCTTCTCGAGTCCAAGTGATCTCATTGTTCAGTTCCCACCTATGAGTGAGAACATGCGGTGTTTGGTTTTCTGTTCTTGTGATAGTTTGCTAAGAATGATGGTTTCCAGCTGCATCCATGTCCCTACAAAGGACGCAAACTCATCCTTTTTTATGGCTGCATAGTATTCCATGGTGTATATGTGCCACATTTTCTTAATCCAGTCTGTCACAGATGGACATTTGGGTTGATTCCAAGTCTTTGCTATTGTGAATAGTGCTGCAATAAACATACGTGTGCATGTGTCTTTGTAGTAGAATAATTTATAATCCTTTGGGTATATACCCAGTAGTGGGATGGCTGGGTCATATGGTACATCTAGTTCTAGATCCTTGAGGAATTGCCATACTGTTTTCCATAATGGTTGAACTAGTTTACAATCCCACCAACAGTGTAAAAGTGTTCCTATTTCTCCACATCCTCTCCAACACCTGTTGTTTCCTGACTTCTTAATGATTGCCATTCTAACTGGTGTGAGATGGTATCTCATTGTGGTTTTGATTTGCATTTCTCTGATGGTATTGTTGTTTTTTGTTTGGTTTCTTGGTTTTTTTGAGACGGAGTCTCACTCTGTCACCAGGCTGGAGTGCAGTGGCGCAATCTCGGCTTACTGTAACCTCCGCCTCTCGGGTTCAAGTGGTTCTCCTGCCTCAGCCTCCTGAGTAGCTGGGACTACAGGCACGTGCCACCACGCCTGGTTAATTTTTTTTTTTTTTGTATTTTAGTAGAGATGGAGTTTCACCATGTTGGCCAGGATGGTCTCGATCTCCTGACCTCGTGATCCACCCACCTCGGCCTCCCAAAATGTTGGGATTACAGGCGTGAGCCACCTTGCCCGACCTGTTCTGTGTTTTCACATTGTCCATTAAGTATACTGTCTGTACATACCTTTCTGCAACTTGCTTTATTCATGCAACATTGTGTTTCAAAGACTTATCATTGATAATAAATGGAGCTCCAATGCATCCATTTTAACTGAATATTCAACTCTTGAATATTCATAATTAATTTACCCACTCTTCTACTCATAGACATTTCAATTGTTTCTATTTTTTCATCATTACCTACAATGCTGCCTTGTATGTCCCTGTATATATATGAGAGTTTCTCTAAGAAATGTAAAAGTGAGAATGCTGTAGGGTTTGCATGTCTTCAATTCATGCTACATTACAAAACTGCACTCCTGAGTTGTGCCAGTTAGCACTCCCACCCACGTGTACAAGAGTTCCAGCTGAGTGAGGTGGCTCATGCCTGTAATCTCAGCACTTTGGGAGGCCAAGGCAGGAGGATCACTTGAGGCCAGGAATTTGAGACCAGCCTCGTCAACACAGCAAGACCCTGTCTCTACAAAAAAATTAAAAAATTAGCCAGGCATGGTGGAGCATGCCTGTAGTCCCAGCTACCCGGGAGGCTGAAGTGGGAGGATCCCTTAAGCCTAGGAGTTCAAGGCTCCAGTGAGCTAGGATCAAGCCACTCCACTCCAGCCTGAGTGGGAGAGCAAGACTCTGTTTCAAAAAAGAAAAAAAAGAAAAAAGAAAAGTAGAGAAAAATACCATATCTGAAGTACTCTTGAACTCAGCACATTTGAAATTTATTTCGCTAATATAATCAGTGTGAGATAATAGCTTATTGTTCAAATTTGTAGTTTCTTGATTAGCAGTGAGACCAGCTGAATATCCAGGTGTTCTGAGTTCCAACTTTTTGTTGGCTATGTGTTGTGATATCTTCTCATAGTTTGGGGTCTTCGTTTTTAGGTTACGGTCTCTTTTATCATATGTAATTTTTTAATTTACTTTCATTTTTAGAGACAGGGTCTTGCTTTATTGCCCAGGCTGGTTTAAAACTCCCGGCTTCAAGCAATCCTCCCACCTTGGTCTCCCAAGGTGCTGGGATTACAGATGTGAGGTGCTGGGATTACAGATGTGAGCCACTGCACCCGGCCTTGTATGTAACTTTTTCGTTGTAATGTATTCCCAGTTACCTTTTTTTTTTTTCTCCTCTCTTTATGGTTTGTGCTTTTTCTGCCTTAAGCCGTTTCTGAGCCAAAGTTATACCACCATTCTCTGCTCTCTTATCTTCTGGCCCTGTAGACTTTGCTATGTGGACATCACAATGCAAAGTGGGAACATGAAATCTGAAAAGCATGTATTTAAGGTATTTTTTTTTCTCTGTTTTCATATGCTAAAACTGTTGCTCACAGCTGTATCTTTTCTAGGAAGAGAACCATGTTTCAAAAAATTGTTGATGCCTGTGAACAAATGCAAACGGAGGAAGAAGCCATCAAATATGTAACTGTTGATCCAACCAAAAAAGAGATTATCATGTAGGTAGTTAAAATTGTATTTCTCTCCTGTTTTTTTGTAAAAATAACTTATTTTGTACTTATTTCTAGTTTAAAATTTTTTGTTTTCTTCCTAAGGGCAATGATGATGACTGCATGTGACTTGTCTGCTATCACCAAGCCCTGGGAGGTACAAAGTCAGGTGAGTCCAGTTAAGTTTTCTTTTCTGTCACACTGTCAGGTACTGCCTAGGTCCCATGTAAATGTCTACCTAAAAATCTTAGGCAACCTCAGAATTCTGAAAAACTATAAACATTAGTGAGACAGTAGGCAATTTGATTAGGCCCTAGAATAAGGCAAATAGAAAGAACTTTGGAAGGAAAATGCTTTCTTGAAAGAATTCTTTAACGCTGAAACACTGTAAACAATTTATATAAAAGTATCCAAGAAATGTCTGAGTTTTTAAATAGAGGAGTGTATTAGCCTGTTCTCATGCTGCTGCTAATAAAGACATGCCCAAGACTGGTAATTTATAAAGGAAAGAGTTTTAATGAACTCACAGTTCCACATGGCTGGGGAGGCCTCACAATCATGGTGGAAGATGAAGGAAGAGCAAAGGGATGTCTTATGTGGTGGCAGGTAAGAGATAGCGTATGCAGGGGAACTCCCCTTTATAAAACCATCAGATCTTGTGAGACTTACTTAGTATCACTAGAACAGCACGGGAAAGATTTGCCCCCATGATTCAATTACCTCCCACTGGGTCCTTCCCATGAATTGGGAATCATGGGAACTACAATTCAAGATGAGATTTGTGTGGGGACATAGCCAAACTATATCAATGAGATGTCAGAACAAGATCAGGATGCATCGTTAGTGTTTTCCTCTATCAAGGGTGTTTTTGCTCCCACAGTCTCTTCTTCAATGTGCTGTGAATTATAAGAAGGCACTGACTGTGACATGATGTCTAAGGTTGCCTTCCACAGAAGTTTTTCCCCCACCTTGGGGAGGCACTAGTCTACCACTTGCTTTCTTACTAATTGGATGAAAAAAATCTCTTTTTCCTCCAATAATTTCTAGGGAAACCCCTAAGCAGAAGAGAGCCCAGAATTAAATGGGTTTAACTGTTAAAGTGGGTTGTATCTTTTTAAAAAGATAGAATAATTGGAACTCATTGTAGGGGAGAAAAAATATCTATTTCTCACCCATCCTAGGTTCATGACTGAGGCCCCTATAACAAAAGACAGATTAACAAGAGAAAAGCATACACATTTATTTGTTTTATATGTAATACAGGAGCCTTCTTAAGGAAACAAAGACCCTAAGAAACAGTTTAAACTTGTATATTTTATGCTAGGTTGGATGAAGTAGATAGTCACAGAGAAACAGAATTCAACAAAGAGGGTATGATCTAATCGTGGGGCAGCTTAGCAAGGACAATTTGTTCAGATTATTCTTGGCATCTTTGTGTCTCTGGCTCCTTTCCTCCAGGAATAGGGAGGGCACCTCTTGAATGAAGGTCTTATTATCTGCTTCAGGGGAAGGTCGGAAAATCCTTACCTGGTTTTATGAGCTACTTCAGGGGAAAAGGTGGGGGGAAGGTGAGACTGATCTTCCTGCTGCTTTAGTTTCCTCAAATTCCATCATCTTAAAATATTTTGGGACAGGGTGTCCTGAACTCCGTCACCATCAAGTCCAAAGCCAAACACTTCCTCTCCTTCTTCCTGCTCTTCTCGACATGCCTGCTCTTCTTCCTCTGTTCTTTATTGATGTGGTCACCTAAGCTAGAAACCTGAGGTCTTGCTTGAGCTTATCTCCCTCATTTCAAAATCATTTCTATCACCCTTGCTAGTACCTCAGTTCAGACTTTTATCAGAACTGTGGTGGCAGCCTCCTAATAGATCCTCACATCAACTCCACAACTCATCCTCTGACTTGCTTCCATGATGTCTCTACACAGAGCTCAGCTCAGCCATTCTACTCCTTAAAAGCCTCATACTCCCCATTGCCAGAGGTTTCCAACTTTTTTTCCCCAAAGAAGTAAAGTCTATTTTCTCCCAACAAAACTTGCCCAAAGATCACTTATAAAAGAGAAAAAAGTAAAGCTACTTTAGCTTTCATCTCTCTTGGCCTCCACCTTCTTGGGTCCTAGAGCACTTCAGAGGAACCCTAGGCTCCAAGAGTAAAAAGCAATGGCCTAGAGAATCAAATTCAAGCTTCCCGGCAAAATTTACATGGCCTGTCACTGCCTGTCCTTAACTCACACTCCCAGAATCATTTCCCATCACCTTCTCTCATGTCATTGCTTCACACTGTACTCACGGAAGCTTTGTACGTTCCATTTTATCTCTGCAAATATTCTTCCCCTCCTCTTTTCCTGGAAAACTACTCTTATTCTTGACCATACAACATAAATGCTACCTCCTTCCTTCATGAAACTTATCTTTACTCCCTTCTCCCTGACCCATAGCACTTATAATATTACAGTTACAGCACTTACCACATTGTATACATGACTGTCTTCACTAGACTGTGAACATTTTAAAGAAAAAGATCGTGCCATATTCCTCTTGGCAAGCCTGGATCATGCCAATGTAAAGGCAGCTAGCAGGTGTTCAATGAACTTGATAAATATTTTTTTTAGTGATATAAATTAATGCTGGAATATCCTCACACTGTAATTAGGTAAAGCTACATACTAATGGGTGTATGTGACATGTGCATTCACAGATATATACTAGATGCTAACAGATAGGACAAAGAAGAACTTGGGAAGTGTTGGAACTTGAAGCATAATCTTTAATCCTCTTATTTCTCCTTTTCATTGGTGAGAAGTGGCGGCAATAGTAAATGGGAGATAGATACTCCCAGAATAAGCCTACAACACTGAAATAGGAAGAAAAAGCTCCCCTTTCCCATTTCAATATAATCTGTAAATGACCTCTTTTTAAAACTTAAGAGCATATGGTTTGATAGCGCCTCAAGCATTGATTGTAAACTTGATCCTTAAATGTCACTTGTACTAATAAAATTCAAGTTCTCTATTCATAAGTGGATTTAGTGAACCAAGCTTTTCTCATCTGCAGGTAGCACTTATGGTTGCAAATGAATTTTGGGAACAAGGAGATCTGGAGAGAACAGTATTGCAGCAACAACCCATTGTAAGACCTTGACATAAAAATGCATTACTTATTAAAAGTTATCAGGACAGGCCGGGCTCGGTGGCTCATGCCTGTAATCCCAGCACTTTGGGAGGCCGAGGTGGGTGGATCATGAGGTCAAGAGATTGAGACCATCCTGGCCAACATGGTGAAACCCCATTTCTACTAAAAATACAAAATTAGCTGGCCATGGTGGTGCGTGCCTGTAGTCCCAGCTACTTGGGAGGCTGAGACAGGAGACTCGCTTGAACCTGGGAAGCAAAGGTTGCAGTGAGCTGAGACCGTGCCACTGCACTCCAGTCTGGAGACAGAATAAGACTCTGTCTCAAAAAAAAAAACAAAACAAAACAAAAAAAAAAACCCAAAGTTATCAGGACAAATCAGTCTGTTTTGTTCACTACATCTTAGAAACCTGTCTTAAAAGGATTTATTTCTCTTTCTAGCCTATGATGGACAGAAACAAAAGAGATGAACTACCTAAACTTCAAGTTGGATTTATTGATTTTGTTTGTACTTTTGTATATAAGGTAAGTAAGCAAATTATTTGAATGAAATAAACATTTGGATGAGAATTTTTCTTTCAAACTATCACCAAAATTTAAAAGTCACCCATATGGAAAGCCATCAGGGGTGTCATTGTTTCTCCAAAGCAGTTTGAGGTTTTACCCTAATCTCATTCAGGGCTGGAATAAAAGGAGAGAACTCAGATGTGAGCGAATTGAACACTTCGTTAGGCAGGCAGGAAAGACATCACCTGTCTCTTTCCCAAACTTCAGTCCCAGGGTTAAACTTATCCTAGCAGCTCTGAGTGCTGTAACAATTCCTTACAGCTCCTTCTCTGCATATGAAAGATGCTGATAATTAACTGTATGATTTATGTAGTTTCTGACCTAAAATTCTCTTTAGGAGTTCTCACGGTTTCACAAAGAAATCACACCTATGCTGAGTGGTCTTCAGAATAACAGAGTAGAATGGAAATCTCTAGCTGATGAGTATGATGCAAAGATGAAAGTCATTGAAGAGGAGGCAAAAAAGCAAGAAGAAGGAGCCGAAAAGGTTAGATGGGCTCTGTTTTGCTCCCTGTAATTTAGCCAGAAGCTAGGCTGAGCTTAGTGGCACGTGACAAAGGCATAGAGTCACTACAAACAGAAAACCTGCTTTACTGGTGCAGACTGATAATTTTAAGAGGTTGACTACTGGTTTTCAGGTTCCCGCCCACCCCCACCCCCCGAGCCCCGCCAGAAACAACATCTTATGTATAACTCCAGATAGAACTGACCGGTCCAGCTGAAGTAGAGGTTGGAGCTAGGCTTCCTCATCCTTCTAGAAGGTGGCTCCTCTACAGAACACTGGGTGTTTAGGAATAATATGAAAACCACAGAATCTGTGGGATTAGGGTTAGGTGAGAAAAAACTTTTTGTCCCATCATTATACATTAGCTGTGAGACTTTGGGCAACTTGCTTAACCTCGCTGAGCTTAATATTCTTCTCCATGTAATGAGGTGGTTTTATAGATCTTCAGCTTAAGGAAGCCCTACATGTAGAGTAAGGCTGAAATTGCCTGTCTCCCAAATGTCTCCACATTGGGAAATGTTTTTCTGGCATGAGATTCCTGTGCCATTTTTTTCTGGCATGAAATTTCTATTCCTAAAGTCACTTTGTCAAGTTTAATGTTGTTTTTGGATTCTTAAAATGCTTAAGATTAACTATTAGTTCATCAAATAGCCAAAACATCATCTTGAAAGTGGAATGCTAATTTCTGTCTTGAAAGTTAATCACTCTAAAGGTTTTGTAAGCAATTGTTACTGCTTAACAAAGAAATCATCTCTATGCGGAAAGGCCCTGACACGTTCCTTTTAGGTAGTTCTACTGCATTTAGTGAAATTTTAAATAATTTGTAGAAGAAAATACTTTTCTTAACAAAGTTAAGGATGTTCTTCAACAGAATAAAAACAGGAGTTTCTGACTTCTTGCTATCCATTCATTTGTGTGAATCAGACGTCTTCTCTCTAGAAAGCCCTGTGTTAGGCAGGCCCTGGGGAAAGATGGGATCCTTTATCTTGAACAATTTACCATTTGGTGGAGGAACTAAACATTGTGAACCAATGCACAGTTAATGATCTCAAAGAAAGCACTTGTGTGTACATGGGGCATGGAGAAGGCTTTCCTGAAAACAGGCATGGGGAAGAAGAATAAGTCCAAAGGCTTGGAGTAGGAATAAGCTTGGTGCAATTGAAAAATTTTTAAGCTGATATGGCTGGAGTCTAGAGAGCAGAGTGCAAAGTACATATGAAGCTGGTAGTGCAGGTAGCTGCCAGATACTGTATTACCTTGAAAGCTGGGCTAAAAATGTTCGTGTGTCATTTGAGAGATTTAAAGGAAGATACGATTTGCATTTCAAAAGATAAGTGATTTTACCCAGCAAGTGAAAAGTGAGGGTATTTCTTAGTACTACTGGATTTAACCTTTATCTCAACTTTATTATGAAGAGATGATCAGGTCCTTTAAGTGACCTCTGACATTGGATATGGCTCTATACTTTATTTGCATAAAAATTTACTTCTGAGTTTTTTTCTACTACACAGAGAATTCTTTGTGGACTAAGATCATTATTTTGTATTGCCAGGCATGGAGCTTTGTGGATCAAGCTCAGATTTCCAGATTGCATTGTCTCAGTGAGAAACTAAGATGTTAACTGGCCAACCATTTATCAGATTCTATTTTTTATTTATTTATTTTTTTGAGACGGAGTCTCACTCACCCTGTCACCCAGACTGGAGTGCAATGGCTTGATCTCAGTTCATTGCAACCTCTGCCTCCCAGATTCAAGCAATCCTCCCACCTCAGCCTCCTGAGTAGCTGAGTAGTTGGGATTACAGGCACATGCCACCACACTCAGCTAATTTTTATATTTTTAGTAGAGACAAGGTTTCACCATATTGACCAGGCTGGTTTTGCACTCCCAACCTCAAGGGATCCGCCCGCCTCGGCCTCCCAAAGTGCTGGGATTACAGGCAGGAGCCACTGCACCCAACCCAGATTCTATTTTTTGAATGGACCAACTCTGAATATGAATTCAAGTTTTTACATGGTCAAATCCACAGTACTTGCTAGGTTAAAATGACTAATTAGTCTATAAAGTTGACACTACTATCATGGGAGTGTTAGAATAAAAACACTATATATCCATTAACTCCTAACAATATTGCTTTCCTTGATTTTACTAGCTGCTGAAGATTCAGGAGGTGCTGATGATAAAAAGTCCAAAACATGTTTAATGTTGTAATATAATCTAACTGGTCCAAACTTCAAATATCCTTTTACCTTTGAAGAAAACCAGAAAATATTCAAAAGAACTTCAACAAATCATCAAGTAACAGAGTAAGAGAACTTCAGAAAAACTACCCTGTGACTATGAAGAAAATATATATTGCTAGCCCAAAAACCCAAGGGCAAAATAAAGTTCAACAAAAGTGCAAAATATGACAAAATGGGTACATTTTGGTGCCAATTTAAGTTAAAAAATATGCAATCCTGAAACTAGTCACAAATTCTTTTTTAAAACATTAATTGTATTTATTTGCTAAGGCTGCTATAACAAAGTACCACAGACTGGGTGCTTAACCAATAGAAATGTATTTTCTCAAAGTCTTGGGGGCTGGAAGTTCAAGATCAAGGAGTTGGCAGGGTTGGCCTCTTGGGAGGTCTCTCAACTTGGTTTGCAGATGGCCATCTCCTCCCTGTGTCTTCACATGGTCTTCCCTCTGTGTGTCTGTGTCCTAATCTCCTTTTCTTATAACGACTCCAGTAGGACTGGATTAGGGCCTACACATGTGACCTCATTTTAGTCTTAATTACCTCGTTAATGGCCTTATCTCCAAATACAGTCACATTCTGAGGTACTGGGGATTGGGACTTAAATATATGAAATGGGTAAGGGGTGGAGGAGACACAATTCACCCACAACATTCGTAACTGTGATTCACACCTCGAGCCACTCCCTGAACTAAAAACTCTCAACATGTCTTAATAAAAGAGTAAACGCAATACAGAGTGTATAGTGTTGTAAATATGGTATAGAAAATAAAGTAATGAAGTCATTTTATTCAATGTTATTCCATCTGAAATGCTTATCCATTTCCTCTACTTTTACCTTTGAGAATGGAACGATGACCAAACTATTTTTTGGCAGTTTATTAAAACTATGCCTTTGTCCTATACTCCACCTTCAAAGTTTGAAATCAATTATTTTGGGTGTAACTAAGAATATTTTTTATGGTTCAGAACGATTCTTTTCATTAAAAAGATTATCAATGCACAAGATACTAACCGGATAATCGTAATGCAAGTTAAAGCAGCTAATGAATATTATGCATTAAGAAGCATGTGATTGGATTATGCAAGAACCTTGTTATCAAAATAGTGGCGAAAACTTCAACCAAGATGACTTCCTAAAAATGATTAATAGAACTACCTACCAGGCATTCTAAATATTAAATTGTTAAGGGAAACTAAGGGCGATCAACTACTTCCACTGCATGGTATATGTCTGTCCAGATATTAGAGAAATTAAGATTTCTTCCTTTAGTTATCTATAATCATAGATAAAATTAGAAAACAGAATAATAATATAGTTATGCCATATATTTTGTCATAGATTTTTTTTTTGTCACAAGCTATCTACATTCTAATGAATTGAAGATCAATGAACCTATATATTTTGTAATAGACAAGATAATGTTCAATTTTGAGCAGCCAAGAAATGAATCACCATTTGTTTTATTTTTATAAGTTAGGTACTCAGAATTGCAAGACAGCTTCTCTTACATTAGAATGTAAAGTTTATGAGGAAAGATTTTTGTCTATTTTGTCCGTTTTGTTCACAGCTCTATTTTGGCACCTAGAGCAGTGCCTGGCACAAGGTAGGCACTCAGTAATATGAATGAATACTATGTGAATAAATGTTACAACAAACAGATATAAATAAGGTATGACAGTAAGTCATATGTACACTCAAATGAGTATTGTTTATTAATCAACTTAGCTAAGTGATGCATGCTCTCTCATTTCCACTGCTTAAAATAATTGTGAAACTCCACTTCCAGAATCACTATTATTTTAAAAACCATGTAAGACACTTTATTCCTTTAGCCCTATGTAATTTTGGACCCCAAAATATCAGTCAGCTCAAACAACTTCCCCTCCTTAGTCACCAGAAATTGTATTGAGGGTAGGGATGTTGACCACCGAATGTCTGCCAAATACATGAACTCTGTATAAGAGCGAGTGTAAGAAGGCCTAACTTCAATACCCCCAGACAAGTGGTCTACTGACCACCACTGACTGCACTATAGTGAAGTTTGAGACAGGTATGTAGGAGAATTACTATTTAAACTCATAGTATTAGAGGCCTTTTCAAGACTCCTTAAAAACATGACTCTCATTATCTGTCATTGTGCATGAGTGGACTAAGTGTTGTGATTTTATATAAATTTATAAATGAGCCTGATGTCATAAACCTACTTGAAATACCAAATACACTGATCTATTTTTAAAGGGTCTTTAGATATTCTTCCTAGTTAAATTCTTAATTTTAATTTTGCAGGAATTTTATTTTCTGACAACCACTAAACAATGGACATATTTTTACCATATGAATGTTTAACTGCATATATTCTACTACTAATATCAGTCTTGCTGCTGGACATTTCAAACACTTTTCCTCAGAAATATAGATTGATTTTTACATACTACAAGTAGTGAAGTTAAAAAAAAATTTCTTCAAGAAGTGAGAGGACTATCAAACAATGTTAAACACTGATAAACCCAACACTGATTTACTTTTCTGAAACAGGTTCAGAAATGATTGCCTAATTACTTCCTAGATGGTTCCTTTACAGCCATGCCCAGCTCAGTGCCTCACACATAACAGAAGCCTGATAAATATTTGTGGAATTAATGAATAACAACTGTTTAATAAAAGGAAAATCTCTGATAATAACCATTTTAAAATAAGATACCAAATTACTTATTTTGCAGTTTAATGCCAATCATTCCATGTTTAAATGTTGTTTAAAATAGTATATCTTCAATAAAATACCTGCTTATGTTCAGTTCATTTTCTATATGTTCTTTCTCTTATTCATCAAGTCAAGCATCTTCTCCTATATCTATCCATTTGCTCTTTATAAAAGCAGATCTTTACCTGTTTTCAGAAATCAATAAACGCTTTTGAAAACCAGATTTTTGAAAATTTGAAATTTATGTACTTTTCCTCCAAAAAACATACACAGAAGTTTACACATAGCTTCTAAAAAGGCTTGGATCTCCTGAAGTACCTCCATAGACCCTTGCAAGTAGGATCTTATGTTAAGAAGTTAACATTTTATAATATATTTCTGCACAGAAGTTCTATTAGTCCATTTTCACACTGCTGATAAAGACACACCGGAGACTGGGGAAGAAAGAGGTTTAGCTGGACTTACAGTTCCACATGGCTGGGAAAGCCTCAGAATCATGGTGGGAGGCAAAAGGCACTTCTTACTTGGCAGCAGCAAAAGAAAATGAGAAGGATGCAAAAGCAGAAGCCCCTGATAAAACCATCATATCTCATGAGACTTACTCACTACCACAAGAACAGTATGGGGGAAACTGCCCCTTTGATTCAAATTATCTCTCACCGGATCCCTCCCATAACATGTGGGAATTATGGGAGTACACATTCAAGATGAGATTTGGGTGGGGACACAGAGCCAAACCATATCAGAATTATATTCATATTTGCATGAGTGTATCTGAGGTAAGATATACGCACATCATATTATTCAGTTAAATTATTATCTTATTGCATAATCTCTGCTGGGGAGTCAGTTTTGTGAACACATGAACTGTTTTAGACTAGTAGGACCTCACTGGCTCCCTGTGGTAATCATTTACTGAATAGTAAATTATCCACAGACTAGGAAGTCTAATTTGATTATAACAAACTCTCTTAAGTGGTAGAGGTTAAGAAGGAAGCAAGAGACAGGTTAGCTAAAAACCTCAAAAAGCAGCCGAAAATAGGTGGTAATGGGAAAGCAGGTACTTAAAAGATGGGTGCCAGTTTATCAATGGGGAAGACAGAGGTTAAAGACATACATAATCTACTTTAATCCTAGTAATTTAAAATAACTGGCAGAACATGGTGGCTCACACCTGCAATCCCAGCACTTTGAGAGGCCAGGGTGGGAGGAATGCATAAGGCCAGGAGTTTGAATACCAGTCTGGGCAACACAAGAGGACTCTGTTTCTACAAAAGAAAAAAATTAAAAACAAACAAACAAATCCAGTATTGGTGGCTCTAAAAAACAGAAAAAGAAAAAACAATAAAATAAAATAATAAAGGCAAGAGAAGATAAATAATGAAGGCAGTGCAAAAAAACCTACAAAATGTAGGAGCAATGGAATCTGTCCAGCTCTATCCTCTAGGAGCTAGATAAAACAGAATTGTAGATAAGCAATTGAAAAGATATTTAAAGGACAGGAAAGTCTTTAATTGAACTAATGAATTTCCAAAGCATCTGACATTCTGAGAGAACCTAGATTTTTATTTCCAAAGACAAACCACACAAGCTGTAACTCGCAGATAAAAACTTACATGAAATTTCAAATTGCATGAAGTTTAAAACTTCATGAAGTTTCACATTAAGTTTCTCTCGTCTTATAGAAACAAATCCTGAAAATACTCATCAAATTCTTCTTCCCTATTTAAAAAAAAAGCATACATATTAAGATCGATAAATAGAGTAAAAAAATTACTACATGATACATTATACGAGATTAATAAAAATAAAATACTTTAAGTCAACATATTGGCTGCTTCTGCTATATATCAATATATTCCCATGATTCAGCCATCAAATAATTCTTAGTTTCTAGAATAATCATAACTATACCCAGATTGATTAAAATAAAAATATTTCATATGTTGGCACCTCTCCCTAAATATATTACCTAAAATTTTGCTTTGAAATACCTGTAAAATGTCATTGCTTCTCTTTACTTTTTGGGCTTACTTTATAACTTCTCTGTTCATTCTCATTTTAAATTATAGTCTGCTCAAGAAGTGAATAAAAAAGAAACTTTTAAGGAAAAATGTAAGCCTAAGATATACTGGGGAACTGGGTAAATCTCCTTAGGCTGTAGTTTTTATACTACACTGAGCATAGTAAATGTATTATGTATTTGTAGCAGTAAATATTATTTTACTTTTAAAAGACCAGTGTGACAGCAGTATAGCAGTGTAGAAGTGTACTTCCCATGCAAGGGGCTCCCTTGCATAGGTTTATGATAATCACAGTATGATGGAATAGGCTTCTCTGGAAGCTTAGGAAACAGCCATCTCTGAAGAAATCCAATCAAGGACTAGAGGGTCATCTGTTAAAGTGAACTGATTAAAGATTTATTTACCAGGCGGAAGCTGGACGTGTTGGCTCTTACGACAATGGCTGGGAATAAGCTCTAATCTTACCAGGCTAGGCAGTCTTTGGCATTAAATAGATCACCATGATGTTGTATTTTTCCATTAATAAAGCCATGGTTATAGCTTCCTAAACTGATTGAAAAGGTACATATTATCTATTAATATCAGCACTTACTGTGATTTTTCATCTGTCTCTGGTAGTGGACCCTTCCAAAGTTCAGATTCTGAAGCACTTTCTTCCTCATCAGAGTTTCCTGTTCATTTAAAAGAGATGATTTTTAAAAATCTATTACAGTTAAAACACATTTTGAACTATTCGCCAATAATTAACTTTTTATTTAACTCAGCTTCAACTTTTACGGCTTTCTAAAAATTTAATTCACTCTCACATGTACAATAAATTCTTTTAAAACATATATAAATAGGCCAAGGGATACAAAGAGTCACAGCAAAAAGGCCAAGGATTTTAAGTCTCATGGAAACTTCTCTAAGTTACACTGAGTTAAAGTAGCAATTCCAATATTAACTCTTATAAGTGAATTATCTCTTGCAATACAGTTGTTTCTGATCTAGTTTCTTCTTTTCCTTGGTTAACAGAAGACATGCAAGTTAAGATTTACATTTGTAGAGAACATGTTTACATTAAGATTAGCACCTTAAGAACTGAGCTAGTATGTAAGACCAGCTAGTTAAATTATTTTTAAAAAATTGTCAGACATTTAAAAAAACTAATGCTGATTACATAATGAGAAGAAGCCTGTTTCAGTGAAGAAACTGGCATTCTCACACATTGCTGTGAATGAAATTTTGTAAACCTTCTTCTGGAGAAAAATCTGGCAATATAGATCAGTTTAAAACACATACCCTGTGACCAGCAATGCTGCTTTTAGGAATTTGATTACTTACACAGATAAATAAGCACCTCTGATACATATGTACAAAGATGCACACTGTATAAGAACAACTACAAAAAACAACCTAATTCCCCACCAATTAGGGATTAATGACTGGTTAAATAAATACTATACAGCTGTTTAAAACATTAGCATATCTGTATGTACTGCAATAGAAAATGTCCATTCGATATCAAATTTTAAAAGTTACAAAAGTATGCATAGTATAACATATATGTTAAAAACATATGCACATTATATACATACATGTAATTTTATATATGTATTGTAAGTCTGCAAAAGCCAACCAAATTTAGCAGTGATTATATTACCTGTGGGCCTGGAATAATTTTACTTTCTATTTTAAACATTTTCAAATTGTTTGTATTTTAAACAATGAGCATGAATTACCTTCAAAATCAGTAAAAACAATAAAGATACTTTATTTATATATAAAATATGACAAAATAGACATGTTTCAAATAAATCACCTTTATTAGTCAACTAAAATTTTAAAATATGGCAAAATTATCACGCAATAACACTATAATCCACAAAGTAGTTACATTAGCAAACAATTCCTCTCCAATAATGATTATTAGTCTAAAAAAGCAGTGGCACAAATGTGGTCTGTCAATACAGAATGTCCTTTAGTTAAACACAACAAAAATAAAAGAGCATTGATTTGTTACGGTGGATCTAGCCTTTTACCTGTTGGACTCTGATCCTTGAATCAACATGTGTGTCTGAACTTTGCTCCTAACTGAATCTATTCTGGCACCAATTCCAGCAAAAATGGCAAAAGGGGGGAGGGTATTTTGTTTTCTAATGATCTACATACAAATGATAAAATTTTAATCTTGAAAACAAGATTCCTGGCTCAATGACAGCCATCACTGGAATGGCCAGTGTCCCAAATTGATAATGTGGAGGAAAAAAAGAATTAAAATCTTCTCTTATTTTTATGAAAACTCACTAGTATGAGATAAAGAAAGCAGAGAAAAACTAATTAGGCCTAGTAAGGTTATTACTAGTATATTACTCTGCTAATGTTAATGATGCCAGAGAACAAAACCTACAAGGCCTTTAGAAGTGGACAGCTGTTATCTTGTTCCCTTCCAAGAGTACTTTCCACATGCCAGCTTTCTTACACCAGTTTTCTGATACCAGTCAATCAATTTTACTAAAAAATCAAGTCAGTTTAGAGTAACATTATAAAATAATTGTCTTAAAAAATACCCATTAAAAAAGTGGCCAGATATCCCTAGAGAATCAAGTCTACAAGACTGGACTAAATGACCTTTACGGTCCCTTATAACCCTGTGAATCTATAGTATCCTGGTTCCCTGAGGGCTGGCAGTCACTACAAATCATTACTATCATAACTGTTACAACCTGCCAGGGGTGGGAGGGGTGTTACTAAGGACGTAACAATTGGAAGAACTGGCAACACAAAAGAATGCAGCACTGTCAAATCTATTCAGTAATTATTGGTAAGCAGGGATCGGAATTTAAGTCACTGACTTTCTGAGTTGAAAGGGGAACCCGGAGGTCATTTAATCCAACACTTATCCAATGAATGAACCTCTCACTGCAACACCTCCAGTAACAAGTGCCAATTCAATCCATGGTGGAACACTCATTACTCCAGAGGCAGCCCATTTCTCCATTTCTTTTGTCAGGCAGTTCTAAGGGACAAGTTTTTCCTTAAATTAAGGCAAAAATCTGTCTTTGGGCAGTTCTGCCAACCCAGAGTCATAAAAAACAAGTCTCCTACATAGTAGCAGCCTTGCAGTAATTTCCATGTCTACTTCCTCACCTCTTCCCTCCCATCCCTTCACTCTTCTCCCAGGTAAACATCTGGAGTTACTCCAACATTCTTCCTACAACATAATTTCAAGTTCTCGCAATATCTCAGTTTTTTTCTTCTTGACCTGCTTCAAGTTTTCAGTGTTCCCTTTAGAGTGTAGTGCCTAAATAAATTGTACACAATTTTCCCTACATGTTTTGAACAATGAAAGTAGGTCTATCATCTTGGTTTTTGTGGATATTATATGGTAACTAATAACTTGCCCTACTGAAGCAATGGCAAATGGCTCCAATAATCATGGTAACAAATGGACAGGTCAGATTTTTATAGACTTAACTTTTGATTTCATCAATTCTAGAGAACAAACACAGGATTTACATGTCTGTATTTTTCTTTTCTCCGATAACAATGATAACTACAGGTTATTAAGGACTTATTTTGTGTCAGGCACATACTTTACATGTATGTTTTCTCATTTGATTCTGATAATAATCCAACAAAGTAGGTCTCTTTATACCCATTTTACAGACAGAAGTGAAACATAGACAGATGAAATTCATTTAATGTGGATCTGTACAATGCATACGCCAAAACTGGGGTATAAAGAATAGACATACAGTTGATTTCACTGATGAGCAGTTATTGATTGATAATACAGGTAAAGGGCATAGACTTTGGAATTATAAACTTATGTTTAATCCTAGCTTTGCCACTAACTATTTGACCTTGGACACTTTGCTTCAATTCTCTGGTTCTTGGGCGGTCTCATGTGCAAGGTGACCACAGATAACAATACTTGAAATTTGTTAAGAGGGCAGCAAATCATCAAGTTGTATACTTTAAATATATAATTTTTAAAAATTGAGTTTCTTCATTCATTTAAAGACATTCTCTAGGTCTTGATTTTTCTCATCTACAAAATGAGGATATTAATGCACATTATTAGATTAAATAAAGTAACATATCTAAAGCACTTGTTACTGTGCCAACAGAAATTGAGTTTTTCTCCATGGATTTGGTTTTAATAATCCAGAAGTCAAATGAGTTAAGAAGGTAACTGAGTATTGTCCAAATGGAAATAAAATAAATAGCAAAATGTGAGGTCTGAAATTGTCAAGACCATGTAATACAGATGACTGACCGCCTGAGAGGATATCTGGGGTTGGCATACCATAACAATGTATATGTTTCCTGCTTACTATGGTAAATAACTTTCTGGCTGCCAAACAGAAGGTCAGTTTGAAGTGGATAATTTGTTTTTATAAGGCCAAACTAGCTAGAGGTTTCTCAGATTGGATATAGTCTTCACAGTATTCACCCTGCTTCTACTAGTAAAAATTTGATTTAGCTGAGGAGAGGTAAAAGAGCATTAAGTGCTACTTCTAGGAGGCAGGGAAGGATTCAGAGGGCAGGGGTGAAAGACAGTGGGAGGGAGAAAGCAGGCAGAAGAAATAAAAGAATAATATAAATCAGTGATTCAAGAATTTCCCCAAAATACTTTTAATAAAAAAAAATTAGAACTGAAAAAGGGGAATTTTTTCTATATTACATAAACATTCACACCTCTCACTGTTGGAAATAGATGAAAACTAAAATACACTTTCCCACTTTAGCCTGTGTACACCTTTGTTGAAGTATGTACCTATGATTTCATCCTGAGATAACATTGGTCCACTGATCTTATACTTGGCAGTATTTTCGAAACTGTCACTACATTTTATCTAATTTAGGAAAGGACTTCCTGATAAATTAGAATTTACATGCAGAGAAAGTATCAGTGCTTTAAGATACTTCGAAATATATTGAAAACAAAGTGGTACAAGCGCAATAATAATGATAAGGAATATACTATATTCCTAGCTAGAGGAATACCTCCATCATCTCCCTCTTCCACTAAATTTTTAAACAAGAAATATCTTAAAATTCTATTTTTCTCAGTGCAAAATTCTGATCATGAAATATTATAAGATTTTCTAAGAATTCATACTAGCAACAAATAATGTTTATATTTGAGTTAGGAATTTTGGAATAATTGTATCAAAACTTTTCCCTGATTTGAAACCAAACAATCTTAAAGTCATAAAAAAATTTTTTTCTTAATTCTTAGGTTTAAAATAACCAAGTGATCCAGGTGTGTGGTTCAATGCTGCAATCCCAGCACTTTGGGAGGCCAAGAAGGCAGATCACAAGGTCAGGAGTTCGAACGACAGCTATAACCACAATGAGAAAACAACAGAACACAACAAAAATAACAAAAAATTAGCTGGGCAATGTGTGACGGGTTCCTGCGTCCCAGCTACTCTGGGAGGCTGAGGCCAGAAGAATCACTTGAACTGCCGAAGAGGAGCAGTTGCAGTCAGCCAAAGATCGTGCCACGCACTCTAGCCCCCTTGGGTGACAGAGCAGCTCTGTCTCCAAAAACATAAAAATAAAAAATCAAAACAACAAATAACAAAAAACACAAAAAATAAAAAAAATAAAAAACACAAACAAGTAGCCTAGAAATCTCAAATTTCTAAATTTCCTATGAAATAGAGGCCAGAGAGTATGAAAATGAATTAGATAGGCTATTGAACTACACCTTATTATTAGGCCTTGAAGCCTAATCAAGTCTTTCAAATACACACTGTAAATATAATGATATTAAGAATAGATACAACTACATGAATATTTAAGATATATATGAAAAATTGATGACCCTTTTATAAAACCATAGAAGACCTCTTCTCTCAAACTGCCAGGAAAAGCTGAACACTCTAGGAGTTCTCATTATTATCTTAGGTACAATTAATCTTTCTACTGCTTGGTTTCACTCCTTAGGTTTGGTGGTAGGAAGAACACTGACCAAATTTGTGATCTATCTTTGCAAATTAATACCAGGCTTTTTAGAATACATTGGTGTGATAACTGTAGCTTACATGCTATTCCTATCTTATTTTTCCATTATTCTGACTTTTTTAACCTTAAAAAAAGTATTGTGTATGTTTATTTATAAGTCATTGTGAATACTTTTTCGAATATGCAGGGAAAAAAATAATAAAATTTGCAGCAAGATACTCAAAAACATTTGTCCAAATAGGGAAAACCATAGGACTTAAATTAAATCCATTCAACCTCATCCTTTTATCTTTCTTCCCTTCACAATTTGTAACATGAAATGTGAAAGATATATCCACTGTATTTACTGGTAAAATTTTTAATGGCTTCTTACTATAAAATAAGAAACTGTCTTAATGCCCTTAATTGAGTGAATAAATCCTATACACTTAATACACACAGTTTTTCTCATAAATAAAAATAATTAACAAAAACAATATCACATCAGAGTAAGATCATATTATGGGAAATCTAATGCAAATACATGCAAATGCATATTTTTATTAAATAAATACTTGTTACTTACTATTTAGAGAATCTTCTGATTTCTTTGAAGATGAATGCCCTGAAAAGGAAACATCATTGATTTATTAAGTATCATCCTATAGTAGTGTAATCATTGTAGCTGTAACCAGAATTCTTAGCAATATTCTAGTTTGCTTATAGTCTTACAGATAAGCACTTCACTGTTTTCTTTTTTTTTTTTTTGAGACAGAGTCTCGCTCTGTCGCCCAGGCTGGAGTGGAGTGGTGCGATCTCGGCTCACTGCAAGCTCTGCCTCTCGGGTTTACGCCATTCTCCTGCCTCAGCCTCCCGAGTAGCTGGGACTACAGGCGCCCGCCACCTCGCCCGGCTAGTTTTTTGTGTTTTTTTAGTAGAGTCGGGGTTTCACCGTGTTCGCCAGGATGGTCTCGATCTCCTAGCCTCGTGATCCGCCCGTCTCGGCCTCCCAAAGTGCTGGGATTACAGGCTTGAGCCACCGCACACTGTTTTCTAATCTTTCATGTTCCTTAGTCTTATCTCCCTAATTAAAATGTTACATTCTTTTAGGCAGGGATCATATCTTATGTTCTCATTGGTCTGTAATAGCCAGCACAAAACTTAAAAAATAATGAATACCTGCAAAAAAAATCTCATATTGCTAAAAAGAACACCTCACAGATTAGCTTCAATATAAGCAATAATTTATTATCTATAGAGATGTTCAACATTTGAAAGCAGTTTACAAATACTTGCTTTTTACAGTATCTTTTCTAAAGTCATATGCAGATGAGCATTAGTTCTCAGTAATTGATAAGAACACAAAATTATGTCATAAAACAAAATTCTCGGCTCTACAATGGTCATCCAGTGACAGAAACAGAGAGAGAAAGGCACTGAAGATCTATCAGTATAATTTTTTAAAAAATCACTATGATACAGAGTTTCCTGCAATAAGACCTCAGGGAAAATATTTCTGAAGGATGATAAAGTAAAAAAGGGCAGGTGACAGATAGACAGTAACAATTCCTCCAATGTTCCCGGATAGGAGGCCTCATAACCCAAAGTTTTTGGCCCCTTTAGACCAGGTGAAGAGTATAAGAACTACAGGGTAAGGAAATAGGAAATGTATTCTTTCCTGTCATCCTCTAATGAGGAGCATGATACCTGCTTCCCAATATCCAAAGTTCTACAGGTAAAAAAGACGTTAGGCTTAATTTGGAGGCCCAAGGACATAATTAGCACCAAAGGGAGGAAGCTGTAGATTTGGGCTGAATGTTAAGAGAAACATGCTAGCAATTACAACTACCTGAAAATATAAAGCATTATTTTTGGTAGTAGTGGGTTCCTTTTCCCTGGAAATGTTGAACCAATGCAGAACAATCACATGATACACAGCAGTGCCTCTCTCAAACTTTAGTGCATATGATTCGCCCTGGGAACTTGTTAGTAGATCTGGAAGGGTCTGAGATTGTGAGTTGCTAACAAGTTCCCAAATGCTGCCCAGAGGACCATACTTTGTAAAGCAAAACTAAAGAATATCCTTTCAGTCATGATTCCAGAACTGATCTCTGAAGTTCCTCTGACTTTGAGAAAATGTGGTTGAATTCACTGATTCACTCACTTACATTTATTGAATGCCTACTATGGGAGCAAGCATTATCAGGAACTAGAGATAAAGTAAACATGTCACATAGTCCCTTCCCTTACAGAAAATAAACAAATTATTCCAAGGATATTATGTATTTCTAAAGGAGAAGTGAGAGGTATTATTGGATTATGTAAGAGGAACATCATCTTATTTGGAGAAGTGAGGTGAAAGGGTGCCAGGAAGGGCCTTTCCAAGGAACTGAGCTAAGCTGAAACCTGAAGGATGAGGTAGCTTTTGGGAAAGGGGTGATGGTGAGACGGATAAGATTCTGAACATTTTGCCAAGACAGTCTACCTAAATATCTTGTTCTCCCCATACCTGCCAAAGTGGACTGGTCCTTAAAGTCAGTTATTGATCTTTCTCACTTTTTCTCTCTATCCATTCATTCAACTATCTAGTTCATCCATCTATTACTTATACATTTTCTAAGATAGTAACCTAAAGCTATGAGAGTTGATGGGATTACACTGGGAGTACAGAGAGAAACTAGAGAAATCTAGGTAAGAGCACCAAGGAACTCTAACAGCTAAATGTAAGACTGAGAAGGAACTTCAGTTAAAAGCAGCTAAGGAGGTCGGGTGTGGTGACTCATGCTGGTAATCCCAGCACTTTGGGAGGCCAAGGTGAGAGAACTGCTTGAGGTCAGGAGTTTGAGACCAGTCTGGGAAACAGCAAGACCCTGTCTATGCAAAAACAAAACCAAAAAACAAAAATTAGCTGAGTGTGGTAATGTGGGCCTGTAGTCCCAGTTACTTGGGAGACTGAGAAAGGAGGATCACTTGGGCCTCTGAGGTTAAGCCTGCAGTAAGCCAAGATTATGCCACTGTATTCCAGCACTCCAGCCTGGGGCCTGGATGACAGAACAAGACCCTGTCTTACAACAACAACCAAAAAAAAAAAAAAAAAAAGCTTCAGCTAAGGAGAGGCCAGAAAGACAGAAATAAAATTAAAGGAAGTTGTTTTGAGGCATGCCAACAGTCCAAACGCAGCTGAGATGTTAAGCATGTATTAATTACTCTTCAAGTCTGGTCCAAATTAAGGTGGTCTGGCAAGAAAGAATCAAATCAATGATAAAGCTAATTCCAGATGATCCCAGATAAGGTATAAAAGAGTTCCACATGGTTTTCCTAAAAGTTTGCTAAAATTTTGTTATTTTCTGTTATATACCATAGAAGTTGGGGGTAAAAAAGCTGTATTTCTAGAGACTTTGCTTTCAAAGGCACTCTAAATAGAGAATACATAGGAAAGAGATATCTCAATTCCACCTGGCTTTGGTCTTCTATCCCTGAAGAATCTTCAAAGTCTTTTACTCTCTCACTATTATTTATGCTGAACATGAGCTAGTGGGGTGCCAGGGATATAGCAATGAACAAAGTAGGAAGAATCTCTGCCTCTTTTTGGCTTTTGGCTTTTACATCGTCATATGTGTAATAATGGAAAATGTCAGAAGCCATGACAGCGTTACAAATGAGAGTCCTAATTTAGATTCAAGGTGGGGGATGAAATCAGGAAAGGATCAGAAAAGACATTTAAAAGCTTAGACCTGAAGGATGAGCTGGAATAGAACTGAGGGTTTTAGGAAGAGAAGATGCAGCATCCATGTAACCCCTAAAACTGAAAGAAGCTTGACATTTTGCAGAAACTGAAAGGTTACATGGGGGGAGTATGAACGTGAGGTATGGAGTGGTGAGAAACAAGCCTTGTATGGTACACAAGTTCTGGATCCCACAGAACCTTTTAGCTTTGTCCAGGATTTTGGTTATCAGCCTAAAAACAACAGGAAATAATTGATTTATGGAGAATGGATTAAGAGGAGGGAAGGTGGAATGGCAGGACAGAGGCGGAACCCGTAAGGAGAATATAACAGTAGCCTATAAGAGAAAATATAGAGGTTTGTAGTAGGGTGGAGAGAACTTCAGAAATACATACTCTGGGGGTAAAATTCACAGGACTTGGTGACAAATCAAACATAAATAATAAGGTGAAAGACAGTATCAAGGATAATCCCCAGATTTCTGATATTAGTTTTTAGGTCAACACAGGTGTCATCTACTGATGGAACACTAAAGGAAAAACGTCTATAAGGAAGATCACATGCATATGTATGCATAATATGAAGGGTCCAATCCCAGCCCTGAACCTCAGTATTCATCTACCTCATCTATTTTGATTGTACTGAGTAACATTTTATAAAGTAGAGACTAGTTCTTTCATTTGGAATATGCAGTGATTAACATGGTATCACAGTTGTGATAAGAATAAACATATAATACAATGAGGGCAACAAATTTCTTAAGTGACACATTAAATATTTTACTAGCATATAAGGATAAATAACTTTCTAAGACTCAAAAGATATGTTTAACATTTATTGGTTAAAATTTACCTTAGAGGGGAAAACAACATAGAGACAAAAAGGCATTCTGCTACAAATGCCATCTCTCAATAAGCAATAAAATGACAATATCTTCCTCTCACCATCTATCAATTTTACGAAGACTAAAGCTTGGTGACACCATATACTTGAAGCTATGGGAGTAGACAGTATCACAAGGGCATGTAGATTTAAACTCTGCTACATAATGAATATATCATGATGTGCAAGAAGAAGTAAATGCTTCTAAGACTGCAACATAGCTAATGATCTTCATAGCTGGAGCGAGAGAGCCCTCTCCTGTCCAAATATTGTATTAACATTGGCTTGAATCTAATTCAATTACCTATCTAGATTAAGTATGATTCACTATATATTACAGCCTATTGACTCTATTATGGACGAAAAAAGCAACTAGAAGTAACCTTTGTAATAGCTAATATGTGCCAAGTACTATGCAAACTGCTTAATGAATTATCTCATTTCAACTTCTGAACAATTCTAAAAGGAATCATGACCATTTTACACATAAAGAAATTGAGTCTTAGAGAGCTTAAGGACTGCTGAGGAAAAAGCAGGCAGTTCTAAGTATATGTGCACAGCACTATGCTAGGTTCTGAGAACACATATACATGACAATTTTTCTCATTTCTAGAAACTCATAAACTAGTGAAAAAACCACACAGGCCATTATAAATAAAATCAGTATTATAATTTTATATTGATTTATACATTATAGACTGTTTAAAGGCACTGATCAAAGTGCCTTTCACATTCTCATTTGAGTTTCCACAATAAGCTTGACCAGCATGAAGGCCAGATATTCACCTCACCCCTATACACATAAGAGAAATAAAGCAGTTCAGTGACTTATCCAAAGTAACAAGTCTGTAGGTGACAAAGCCAGGAATTAGAAAACTGTTGGCAATATTATACTATCTGCCAAAAATGAACTAAAATTAACCCTTAATTAATTTAGAGGAGTTCTTAAAACTCCTGTAAGTCACTTTAAGTTCATATCTAAATTCTCAGTCAGTTTCCTCTCAATTACCATAAAATGAAATTCCAACTGCATTCACCAATTAGATGAATGAAATACGGCAGATTATATTTCATGCTCATAAATGTGAGTAGATGCTTTATCTTAATTTCCTTTTACCTTTATCTTTTTTCTTGGAGGCCTCTTCTGCAGAAGATAATCTGGATTTTTTACATGATGACTCTCCACAATCTTTTTTGGTTTTATCTTTTCTTTTTTTTGACTTGATTTCTTTTCTCCTTTATGTTAAACAATATAAAATTAAAGTTAACTTTTCCAACTGACCTTTTCAAAAATAAAAACCATCATATGAACAAAAAACCAAAACCAGTTAAAATACTTATTTTTTAAATGTGATTTATATAATAAGGGATGTTAAGTGAGTCTGGAAATATTTTAGGCTAGTATATTAATTAAAACTATTCTGTAAGACAATAAAGTCTTAACATTGAGACAAATAATTATTTTCTATAAGTTCTGTATACAACCATAGTAAATACAAATTATAATTGTATGTTTCCTTCTTTCTATATTCTATCACTTAGCCTTTTAAAACAAAATTACAAGAACAAATCTCATTTCTCTTCACATAATCCATATCCACCTACATGTTAAAAAAGCACAAATAAGGTGAAACTGCTGAACAACTCTAAGCCACCAGTAAATAGAAATTTCTTCTCTTAAGAATAAAGGAATATAGTAAAAGCATAATGGAATGAAAATGGAAAGGGCTTACTGTTAATTCATATATCAACATCAGGCCACTTATAATTTATACTCTTATTGTTGCAGCTTTATCTCTTCTAGGCCAGGTTTACAAGGTTGGCAAGCAATTACCTAATTTTAATAGGTTAAAAAAAAAATACTAAATGGGAAAAGGTGATAATGCTGAAATTGGGACTGGCAAGGAGGATAGAGACAAAGAAAAGATTACTTTCAAAAAACTTGTTCAGTAGATTTTCCAAGTTAAAGTACATATACCAAATGCTATAATAGTATTTAATGCAGTAACCACTTTTGCCTATTTTTTAAGAATCATTTCCATTTTGAAATGAAGTTCAAAAGTTAAGGTCAAAACAAATCTGTGGTTTCTTTCACTATCACTGATGGGAAGGGGAAATAAAGGTTTAGGCTATTCCAGTAATCTAAAAAAGTTCCAGCTCGGTGTGGAGGCTTATGCCTATCATCCCAGCACTTTGGGCGGCTGAGGCAGAACTGCTTGAGTCCAGGAGTTTGAGACCAGCATGGGCAACATAGGGAAACACCATCTCTACAAAAACTTAAAAAAAAAATTATCCAGGTGTGGTGATGTACACCTGTAGTCTCAGCAATTCTGGAGGCTGAGATGGAAGGATCACTTGAGCTCAGGAGGCTGAGGCTGCAATGAGCCATGATCACACCACTGTGCTTCAGCCCAGCCAATAGAGTGAGACTTTGTCTCAAAAAAATAAAGAATAATGAAAATAATAAAATAATTCTGCTAATTTTGAGAATTAAAATATTATTTAACATTTATTTTAATAGCTAAAGTACTATATAGGCACATTTATGACAAAGCTGTTATTTTTTGACAACCCATGTGATTAAAAAAAAGAAAGCTATTTTAAAATTAATATGCTTATGTATACATTTAATAAAGTTGCAAAAGTTGAACTAATTTAACTGTTATTCAGGGCATAAAACCTGACCATCACAAAGGCAAGTTGCAAAGAATCAGTCTGAACATCTTTAATGCCACTTACTGTGGCAAGCAATTTACATGCACTTTCATTTATTCCCCACAATAGCCTGAGTAGCCTCATTTTTACAGGTGATAAAATTAAGTCTTACAGAGGTTAAGCAGTTTGTCCAAGAGGAAGCCTAGTAAGTGGAGAAGCTGAGATTAAAAACCCAGGTCTGATTTCAAACCCCATGACTGCAGGTCACTGGTATTCCCACACATTCAATGTGGCAGATACAGTAAAGCTCATTCAATAAAAGCCTGATTTTAACTTCTTTTCTTTTTTTTTTTTTTTTTTTGAGACAGAGTTTCGCTCTGTTGCTAGGCTGGAATGCAGTGGCTCAATCTCGGCTCACTGCAACCTCCGCCTCCCAGGTTCAAGTAATTCTCCTGCCTCAGCCTCCCCAGTAGCTGGGATTACAGGCACCTGCCACCACACCCAGTTAATTTCTGTATTTTCAGTAGAGACAGGGTTTTACCATGTTGGCCAGGCTGGTCTCAAACTTCTAACCTCAAGTGATCCACCCAACTTGGCCTTCCCACCCTGTGCTAGGATTACAGGCATGAGCCACAGCGCCTGTCCTTGATATTAACGTTAAAATGAGCATAGAGGTGTCTAATCCTTTGTAAGAACAGCAAACTCCAGCTAAAACACTGTCTAAATGAGACACAAGAACTGCTTTATGAAGTCTGCTTTACAACATAATTTCTAACATTAAAGTGTCAGGACATTGGCTCCAAACTAAAAACTCTAACATCCATCTACCACCCCACATAGGCCTTTACATTTAAAACTGCTTGGCAAGAATAGGGCATGGTGGACTTCTAAACCCCTAGTTTACGTAGCCATACGACAATGCCAGATTTTCTACATGATCAACCAATTCAACCATCAACCACCCAAGTCTACATTTAGACACTTAGTGCAGGTAAATGGCTATATCCTGGATTACCAAACATTAAGAATGGCATTTTAAAAGACATTACCTGTGATGAAAATTTAATTTAATGGAACATTCTTGGCATAACCCTAAAAAGAAAAGACACCAATGAATGGTTGATTTTGAATAACCACACTGCTAATCTAGTTTTAATATCATAAATTCACACTTTATATTCCATTACTATAAGAGGGGAAACAATCCGACCTTCATCACCTCAAAATGCAAATATATACACACATACATATAATAAAATATTAGATTTCTTGAGGAATTGAAAATATTCTAACATTATTTTAGAAAAATGTGTTGTCAATTTGTTCTAAAAACAAACTGTGTTCCACAGGCACGTTAACATGTGTCTCACATCAAAGATATCTAATAATAATGTGGGTATAGTCATTTCCTCTGAAGTATTCTAAGAACTTTCAAACGCAAAGGAACTTTTCAAATAGTTCCTTTTTTCCCCCCCTTAATCTCAGTTCACACTGGCTGACTTTTCCTCTTGAGCACTTCCAGAAGGAACTCAGAAACCAGTCTGTATTGACGTGCATAAGTAGCATGTGGGGACATTCTTGACTTTTATTAGGTGTGAGCAGAAAACTCTCAAGACACATTTACTTAGAACCCAGAGAAGGCTAAAGGCAATAATATGATGAGGGAGAGAAACAGCTGACACATGAAGACTAGCTTAAAAAATAAATAAAAGAATGACAGACTCTAAAACATGCATCCTAAGGGAAACTGCTGTATTCTGCAGTATTTATTCCCTATGGTTTTAAGACTGAGGTCAAGAATAACGACGCCTTCCTAAAGTTTTCTTTATTAATACTGTCAAACAGAGTGAATTTATTTATTATCTGTGCTACAACAATATCACTGAGTAATCAGCTAATGTGAGTTTCTACACTGCCTTTTCTGATATTGTGCCTCTTAGCTATGTAATGTGGTGGCATTCTCATGTTAATGGGGACAGAGCCTCACTCTACAAATTACCAGTTTACATTTGACATTAGAATTCTTTTTACTGAAACACCACTGTAATGCTAAAAATGTAAAAATTTGAGGCTCAAAAGTTGAGACTTTGGGAAGCTCCAAGAAAAAAGAGCACTTCCAGAAAGATATTTTAAAACTGTATTCGAATTTTAAAGTCTATATATTTTAATTTTAAATTAAAGACAAACTTGGAAGAATCAATCGTATCCCCCCAAAATCAACTTACTTAATTTAACAAGTGCATTTCTCTTTTCACCATGCTCAATATAACCAAAATTAACTTCCCAACTCTTTAAGCCTTCTTTTTTATCACAATATTTATTTCCACAGAAAAACTGACCTGCAGAAAGGAAAGGAATATTAGCTATGGTAGTTGGTGACAATATTTATCTATATGATCTAGTATTATCCCTAAAATGCACTTCTAAAATATGTAAATTAGCCATAGTCAGCCTTTAAAAACTGACCAGAGTAATACGTTCAACCAACTTGTAAACAAGTATCGAATCAAAGTACTGTTACCAAAAAAATCAGTCACAGAATTCTTGCTTGATAGACTGTATTTAGATAGACATTTTAGGGACTCGCTATTAGGGAATCTTATACTTTGAAAAGACAGTATTAAAGAATGGACATATTTCTCAGAAAGTTGGTTTAAGGAAACAAACAAACAAACAAAAAATGTACTCACAAATACCCCAAAAGAAAAAAACACACTTTCCAAAGTACACGCACTTATAGCTGGATGAAACCTTTCAATATTTAATGGTCATAATAAAATTAATATTTTTAAGTATTAGCATAATGACATTTAAATACTAGCACAGATGGCCTTGAAAACACAATTAAAAATTCTAGCACTTTGAGGCGAAGTACAATATGTAGTCAAACCAGATACTCTACATTTTAGTATAACTTGACACTATTATTAACATCACCCACATCACCATGTCCACAATATATTAAAACCTCCAAAAAAGACTGATAACCTGAGAGAAAAAAAGAGAAACGACTCAACAGTAATTTACTTTGGCAAAAAGACAAGACAAACTTTTATTAATTTATATCATAATAATTTGCACCAACAGGAGCGAATCTGTAACCAGCAAATCTTTTTTCACAAAAATTAAGAAATTATCAAAATGAATTTAGAAAATTACACCCTAAAAGACTGATTTCTAAATCAGCCTTTTAAACTCATTCCAAATGAGTATTTTATTAAATCTATATTTTAGTAGGTAAGACTTTGTTGTTAAAATAGTAACAAAATTATAACTTTATAAAAGAAATCACAACAGTAGCTTTCTTTTCCTTCCCTAACTAGTCCTTTATTCAGTTATATGAATTTAGAGACTACCCATCAATTTTTTTTAAAAGATAACATTATAAACTCACCTGAAAATCTCATTCAATAAAAGTACAACATCTTAAAATTGTGATAGACATTTCAGGATTTCTCATTATTTTAGATAAAAACATACACTAAAGTATAACCCTAGGAAAAGTTAAAATAGCTTTAAATTTATTCTTTTTCCTTAATGTTGTTTCATGGCATATCCAATTTCACACCTAACATATCCAATTTATGGAAGATATATATGAGCTACAATGATAGCATAAATATTTAATCATTTAAAAATGTAATCTTTCCATTTAAAATATTTTTTAAAGTAAGTTTTAAATTATTTCCTTAATGCTACTACATAGTTTTCAGTACTTTAACACTTAAAATGCAATTACTCAGTAAGGAGCTAATTTTATAGCAAGAGACAGTATGGAGATACACAATTTCCAGGAAAAATGTTATGAATAGATTTACAATAATGCATAGAAAAAGCATTTACTGATTGCCTACCAAATATCTGGTCTTTTGCTATTAGACTAAGTATTTGGGCTCAATCTCAGGGACTTCCAAAAATGAGTACTAGCCTGACCCAAAATTCTATTGGGTTTAAAATGATACTTCTACTTTCAAAATGTGGATTTGGCTGAAAACAGTAATATTAATTCATTATTCCAAAATTAATAAAGAATGGAAAAGAATAACGCTTTCTTTTGTTGAAAGTTGTCTTGCTATGAAATCTTTAATTTGTTAAATATTTTCTACATATTTAGAAATTCATAGAACATTCAACTGAATGTTCTAAAGGCAAAATTATAATGGTAATAATCATTAAAGCATTATATTCTGACCTTCTGCTAATAATGCTACCATGGAATTCACCTTTCTCTTAATTTTACTTTTTTTTTTGTAGATAAGGGGGGTATTTCTTGTATTATGTTAGGAATGATCTTAATGGCACTCCAATTCAGAAGCCCTTAACAAAAATTACAGTTTATCCTTATTAAAAAGCAAAAATTTTAAAGTATTCCTTTTTCCTGAAATTTTACTTCTTTTTTCTACTCGGCCACCTTAAATCCAAACTGACAATAAAAAAAATTACATTTAATGTCAATGTAAATTAAATTAAATTTAAATTATACAGAAATCTAAACATGGAGCCAACAATCACATTCACCAACCTAAAAAATAAATGTAATTCCCATGACAGATTTTTCTCTTCTTACAGGATTTGAAGAAAATACACTGAACAATTAGCAATTTATCTGTTAAGAACAAACTACTTTAAGATAGCTTAAAAGTTATAGGTGCCAGACCACAAGATACCTAAGTTAACAATAAGATGTTAAAAGAGGTTATGGTATAGTAAAGAGGTAGTATATTCTAGTACAAAAAGTACAGCCTTTGGAGTCAGATTATTTATGTTTGCATTTTAGGTCTACTACTTAACAGTTGTATAGTACAGGGCAAATTATTTAATCTCTTTTTGCCTCAGCTTCCTCATACATGTAAAGTAGAAATATGAGTACCTACTTCCTTGGTACTCATAGAGGTTTAAAGAGGTTTAAACGAGATAATACATATGAAGCACTCAGAATAGTAACTAGTAGACTCTAACAATCATGCTTCTTGGTATTTACCCAAATGAGCTGAAAACTAATGTCCACACAAAAGCCTAAATATAGGTGTTTACAGCAACTTTATTTCTAACTGCCAAAACTTGGAAGCAACCAAGATGTTCTTCATTAAGTGAATGGATAAACAACTGTGGTACATCCAGACAATTAATATTATTCAGTGGTAAGAAGAAATATCAAACCATGAAGACATGGAGAAACTTAAGTGCATATTACAAAGTGAAAGAACCCAATCTGAAAAGACTACATATATATGATTTCAACTATATGATATTCCGGAAAAGGCAAAACTATGGATGAAGTAGAAAGATCAGTAGTTGCCAGGGATTAGGAAAGAAGGTGGGACGAACAGGTGGAGCACAGAGGATTTTTAGGGCAGTGCAAGTATTCTCTATGATACTATAATGGTAGACACACATCATCACACATTTGTCAAAGCAGTAGAATGTACAATATCAAGAGTGAACCCTAATGTAAGCTATGGACTTCAAATGATAATGATGTATCAATGTAGGTTCACTGATTGTAACAAATGTACCACTCTGGTGTGGGATGCTGACAGTAGGGGATGCTATGCATGCATGAGGGCAGGGGGTATATGGGAACTCTGTACTTTCTGCTCAATTTTGTTGTAAACCTAAAAATGCTCTAAAATTAAAACAAACAAAAAATACACTTGGGAAGATTACTTGAACCCGGGAGGTGGAGGCTGCAGTGAGCCATGATCATGCCACTGCATTCCATCCACCCTGGGCAACTGAGCAAGATCCTGTCTCAAAACAAACAAAAACAACAACAAACAAAAACAAACAAAAAACCACTCAAGGCTAGAAACATGCATACCTGTACCCAACTCAAGAAGCTCTTGTCACTCATTAGGTCTTAACCTTGGGAAAGTTACTTAACTTCTTTTTTTTTTTTTTTGAGACGGAGTCTCGCTCTGTCGCCCAGGCTGGAGTGCAGTGGCCGGATCTCAGCTCACTGCAAGCTCCGCCTCCCGGGTTTACGCCATTCTCCTGCCTCAGCCTCCCGAGTAGCTGGGACTACAGGCGCCCGCCATCCCGCCCGGCTAATTTTTTGTATTTTTTTAGTAGAGACGGGGTTTCACCGTGTTAGCCAGAATGGTCTCGACCTCCTGACCTCGTGTTCCGCCCGTCTCGGCCTCCCAAAGTGCTGGGATTGCAGGCTTGAGCCACCGCGCCCGGCCGGAAAGTTACTTAACTTCTGTACTTCCTCTTCATGTATAAAAATGGAAATAGTAACAACCTTAAGTTCACAGGATTGCTATAGTAAGACAGAGGATTCAGATAAAGTGTTCAATGCCTGGCTAACTTCAGTTTGTTGTGGGTTGTTTGTTTTGTTTGTTTTCAGCCTTCCAAATAGCTAGGACTACAGGCATGTGCTACCCCGCCTGGCTAATTTTACTTTTTATAGAGATAAGGTCTCACTATATTGCCTAGGCTGGTTTTGAACTCCTGGCCTCAAGCTATCCTCCCACCTCAGTCTCCCAAAGTACTGGGATTACAGGCAACAGCCACTGTGCCTGGCAATTTCAATTATTTTTTTAAAAAAATCATCAATCTATTACTTGAATTTGGCAATTTTGTATTTTAAATGCAAATAAAGGCTCAAAATATTTCAAAATATTCTGATTAAAACCCAACAAAAATAAAATCCTCCAAATCTAGGGGAAAAAATAAAATTTCAGGATAAGTCTGTTTAATTCTATTTTTTAGCCTATATATGTATGTGGAGATTGCTTGCATCCAACATATGTGAGGATGTCTACTGAAGCACAGCCAAGTGTAACAGTAACAGTTTCCAAACTTTCTTCTTCATTCATTAATCTATTCACCAAATAACTTATTAAGCAACTACCTACTGGGCTTGGCATTCCACTGAGGATAAAAAGTGATTATTAAAATAGTGTGTCAACAAGAAGGTTATAATCTTATGAGGAAATAATAAATGTAACAAAACAAATTACATTATATCCTACTAGTTAAAGACTGTATATTGTTTCCTGACATAAATGTCCTAGTTTGGATTAAAGTTGAAGTTATTCAGGATTTGGTGCCGAGCCTCCTTTTCTTCTCACTCTGCACTCATCACAATGAGGTCACGTATGCAAGCAGTAAACAAGGATTCTGACTTTATCACCATCGACTTGAACTTTTATGTATACGAAAAATAAACTTTCCAGCTCATTCAAGCCAGTGGTTTTTTTCGGGGAGTGTTCTCTGTCCCTGTAGCTGGACCTATCAATGATACATTGATCCAACTAAAAAGGGGAAATGCAATAAAGAAAGGAATAGGAGTAAGAGGCAAAGATGGAAATTCACTAAAAATGCTCTAAAAGAATCTACTGTATATATTAGGAGCTGTTTTTAATTAAGTGAATAATACACTGTCTTTGTATAAATAAAGGGAAGAGAAAATGCATCCTAGTGAGGGAACCAAAGGCATTACTCTTTCTCCAACACCTCAAACATGGTATACCAAAACTAAACTCTTGCCCCCCAGCAAAAAAAATCACCCTCCAAATTCTGTATTTTTCTCAGCATCCGTGCTCAGAATCTGTGAGTCATATCTGATTTCTTGCTGCATTTACCCTCAAATACAATCACTCATCATGTTCTAGCAGGAAAATACACTTTTTTTCAAGCTTATTCTCTTTAAAGTACGATTTCTAGTGGTATTCCTTTTTAAAAAACTGAGAACTCAATTATTTAATTTTTATTTATGTATATTTTCTCCCCTCAACTAGACTAGTTTTTTCTGAAGAGTACTATTAATCCACAGTACCTCGTCCAGTTTCAATAGATACTGAACAACAACAACAACAAAATACTGAAGAATTACGATGGTATTAGGAAGTGGGGAAAAATAAAAGAAAAAAAGAAAAAAAAAACAACAACTTAAGAACAATCTATGAATAAGCCAGGGCTGAAAAAGCTCCTTTGTTACATGCTCCTAGAAAGAGATAATTTTCACACTTGATTTATAATATAGTTAACTTTAGGTAACTCCAATTACTGTGGTGCTTTTTGAATCAGATGTGGTACAGAGAAGACAGCTGTGAACTAGAGTCCACAACTAGTTTATAAGAAACAGAAGTTTTGGGGATATATTAAGTACATGAGTTTATAAATAGGGTATACAAAATGAACATTATTACTATTTTCTATAAGAAACTGTGAAGCAACACACTTACTAAAGGCACTACTGAAAAAATTATTAAATCAACCTGGTTCTAATGAGATCAAATGATTTAAATGACAAAGAAATCTTCATGATACATAAATATAAGATAGCTTTTAAACAGGTTTTGTCTTAATACAAATATACAGTATCTACAACACATATTTATGCAACATTCCCTCCTCTCACATTTCTAACTGAGATCTGCTCCTGGGTCACCTTTTCCAGCTATAATTTGGTGTTAGAGATAGAAATAAAAATAACTTTTTTTTTTTAAGAGTCTCACTGTCACCCACACTGAAATGCAGTGGCATGATCAGAGCTCACTGTAGCCTCAAACTCCTGGACTCAAGCAACCCTCTAACCTCAGCCTCCCAAGTAGCTAGAACTAAAGGCATGCACCTGGCTAATTTTTTTTAGTTTTTGTGGAGACAAGGTCTTACTATATTGCCCAGGCTGGTCTTGAACTCCTGGCCTCAAGCAATCTTCCTGCCTCAGCCTCCCAAACTGCTGAGATTACAGGAATGAGCCATCACAGCCAACCAAAACTAAAAATATTAACTAAAGTAAGATGTAAAGTGGGAAAGGAAATCTGCCATTACTAATTAGCACTGATTGAAATGTTAATTTTACTATAATAGACATTTACGTAATAGAAGATGTACATCTGGATCTCTATAAATGGTAATCAATTTTTAAAATCTATCAATTTCAAACATCATCTGTGAAATAAGACACTATTCTGTAGAGTTAAATCATCCATCACAATCACTAGAGGCTCTAGACTAGAGTCAGGATGAAACAGGATCCAATACCCACTTGTGTTTAATTTTAGACTTTTCATGCCTCAGCTCACAAAAGAAAAAAAGCATAAATTTCCTTCTAAATTTCCATAGGCCTTTTGTAAACTCCACAGCTGCAGAGGTTAAATGGTCCAAATGACACATCATAAATGCAGGACAACTGAGTCTAGAATTAGCATCTTTAAAAGAATAATGTGGGGGGAGGGCATGATAGTATAATAAAAGTTAATATTTTACTTGAATAAGAACCTCTTTCTAAAAATACGTGGAAAGCATACCTTATTTTCTTTATATTTACTGAGATCTGCTATGCAGTATTCCTTAAATAATTTATCATAGTATTTCTTAGCAAGTCTCTTCTCCCTAGATCCATAAAAATATAATTATACATTTAGAAACTCAACCATGGTTTGCTACTTTCAAGTGATGTCAAAGAATACATATGACATAAATATTAAAGTTTTAAGAGAACTATTACTTACGTGTGCATGGAATATCTGGATACTAACTATTAAAAGTGGTTCACTCAGGGAGGGAAATTGGAGAATGACAGTCACAAATGAGAAGGAGAATCACTCTTCACTGTTTACCCTTTGTAATGTTTGAATTTAAAAAAACATTTTCAGGTATGACTTTTTTCCAAAACATTTTAAAAATTAAAGCAGCAGCATATAATAGCATATTACAAGATAACACACAATACTGTAAAAAATAATGTTTTTTTTGAAGACTAAGTCAAACAATGAGAAGTCAGTTAAAACTGCCAAAAATTACCAAAAGAACCAAATAATCCTAGGTATGATTTTATGTCCTTGATTCTGAACTGTTCTATGAAGGGGCTACGAAGCGACAAAAAACCACTCAGAAAACAGGAGAAACAGGACTAAAGCATTTGATGCATTATGCCTCTGATGGCTAATTACCAAGTCATGTCCATTTCGTCGTCCTCATTCCATAGGAATCTATGATTTTCTCGTATAACATCCAAGTCTGTCTTGTCATTTTCCCTGGAAAACAGAACTTTTTAATTTAATACAAAAACAAAAGTAGTCAAATTTAGGTTAAATAGCTCTGTAGGTTTTGGAAAATTTTATTAAAATATAATACATGAATATAGTTCTTTTGTGAGTATATATATTTGTTCATATATTTATAAAAATACTTCAGTATTTTCAAAATGTACTTATAAAAAAAAGTACTACAGAAGCAAGTTAAATGGATAAGGAATCCGTCTGTAGCATTGGTTTCAATTATACAAATGGTGCTAAGTTACCAAAGCTAGAATGAGAAACCTGACTAAACACTAAATGAATAAAGAAAAGTGAATGAAAATAAGTTTCAGAATCTAACCAAAAGTCTATAAAACACCACTCTGCTGAGATTTAATTTTAAAAAATATGGAAAGTTTTCCATATCTCATTTTACTACAGTTTCCTAGGTAGAAGACTGAGTAAAGGAGGAAGACAGTCAAAGGGATTGATCTTTTAAAATAAAATGCTAACAGTCTGGGGGTAAAAAAGAAAAAGAAAAAAGAGTGATTGTTGGGAGATACAGGATAAATTGATAGGGGAGATAAATTGGGGGTAAATGAGATGGTACTAAAGTTTCTCAGAGCGCTGCCAACTCAGAAAATTGTTAGAGGGGAAAAAAAAAAAACTCACATAAAACTAAGAAGTTCTAAGACCTGTGGACACTATAGCAGTACAATTCACAATTGCAAAGCTATGGAACCGACCAAAGTGCCCATTAACCAATGAGTGGATAAAGAAAATGTGGTGTATATATATACACAACATGGAATATTACTCAGCCACAGAAAGTAATGAAATGATGTCTTTTGCAGTAATTTGGATGGAGCCAGAGGCCATTATTCTAAGTGAAGTAACTCAGGAATGGAAAACCAAATATCCTATGTTCTCATTTACACGTGGGAGCTAAGCTATGAGGACGCAAAGGCAAAAGAGTCATATAATGGACGTTAGGGACTTAAGGTGGGGGAAGGCCGGGAGGGAGGTGAGGGATAAAAGACTACATTTTAGGAATTGCATACAGTGCTCGGGTGATGAGTGCACTAAAATCTCAGAAATCACCACTAAAGAAGTTTTCCAGGCAACTAAAACCACCTGTATCCCAAAACTATTGAAATAAAATAAAATTAAAAAAACAAAAACAAGGTCGGGCGCGGTGGCTCAAGCCTGTAATCCCAACACTTTGGGAGGCCGAGGTGGGCGGATCACCAGGTCAGGAGATCGAGACCATCCCGGCTAACACGGTGAAACCCCGTCTCTATTAAAAATACAAAAAAATTAGTCGGGCATGGTGGCAGGCGCCTGTAGTCCCAGCTACTCTGGAGGCTGAGGCAGGAGAATGGCGTGAACCAGGGAGGCGGAGCTTGCAGTGAGCCGAGATGGCGCCACTGCACTCCAGCCTGGGCGACAGGGCGAGACTCCTTCTCAAAAAAAAAAATAAAACAAAAACAAAAAAAAATAAAACAAAACAAAACAAGAAGTTCTGATATAAGAGCCTTAAACATGGGAAGGACTTTGATGTGCAAGAAATGCTAGAGTGAGATTTCTTGTTTACCTATCTTTTAAAAAGCAATCCCAAACATTAAGGTCCAAAAATTTCCTTATTTCAAAGATCTTTGCCAAGAAGACACATGGTATACCTCACATATCCTTTTATCACCAGGGTTGTGCCGGCTCAGCATGTATAGAGTCTACCTGAGGTCTGTTCAAAGAAATTAGATTCATGAAGAGCTACTCAGTTAGGACCTGTGGATGGTATCTCTTATACCTTATAAGATAAAAAAGAAACAGGGGCCAGGCGAGGTGGCTCACACCTGTAATCCCAGCACTTTGGGAGGCCAAGGCGCATGGATTACGAGGTCAGGAGTTCAAGACCAGCCTGGCCAAGATGGTGAAACCCCGTCTCTACTAAAAATACAAAAGTTAGCCAGGCACAGTGGCAGGAGCTTGTAATCCCAGCTACTCGGGAGACTGAGGTAGGAGAATCGCTTGAACCACGGCAGCAGAGGTTGCAGTGAGCTGAGATCAAGCCACTGCTCTCCAGCCTGAGCAACAGAGTGAGACTCCATATTAAAACAAAAAAAAAAGGCAAACTGGAATAGAAATCAGGGAAGAATGACAGAATCAGAAGGCACAGTAACTGTGGGTCTTTAAAGTTCTCCATAACCCACATTCCCTTCTATGTAAACTTCCTGATACTTACCCCAAACGCTTGAAATCTTCTTTTTTGCCACCATAATATAAAATATAGTCATTTACAAACTTTGTATGTCTTTGATACTGAAATGCAAAAAATTAAGGATTTTATTCTCTCAGGAGTTGTTTGGTGTCATAATATATTGTCGATTGGGGGTAAAAAAAGCATAGTATGAGTCTATTTAGTTTTTTTAAAAATACGCACCACTGGGCGTGGTGGCTCACGCCTGTAATCCCAGCACTTTGGGAGGCCGAGGTGGGTGGATCACGAGGTCAGGAGATCGAGACTATCCTGGCTAACATGGTGAAACCCCGTTTCTACTAAAAATATAAAAAATTAGCTGGGCGTGGTGGCGGGTGCCTGTGGTCCCAGCTACTCAGGAGGCTGAGGCAGGAGAATGGCGTGAAAACAGGAGGCGGAGCTTGCAGTGAGCAGAGATCAGGCCACTGCGCTCCAGCCTGGGCAACAGAGCGAGACTCTGTCTCAAAAAAGTAAACAAATAAATAAAAATAAAAAATAAAAGTATTCACATAGTATACATGCTTATACATTCAGAAAATCTAGAAGGGTATATATTAAATTGTTGAAAGTGAAGATTGCAAAGTAGAGGCTTTCTTTTGAATATTTTTCAAGCATATACTACTCTTGTGATAAAAATATATCTCCATCTGGGGAGAAAGACAGCTTCTTATTCTATTGCTGAACTGCATATAGCCTCCTACCACCACTCATTCTAATAATCACAATATGAAAATTTAAAATTATAGTTTCTAAAAGTAGAGTAGAATTTATCTTTCATTATCATAAAATATAATTTATCTATTTTAGTAATCTAAGTAGAAGATGCAACTTTTATAATATGAAATCCTAACATTACACTTTCAAAAAAAGCAAATATAAAAAATCAGTTTTTATATTGTCTTTTAAATTCAAAGAATAAAATGCCATGTTTATTTTCAAAGCAGTGTAACAAAATATATGAGCATTTTACTGTTTTAAAAAGCTCAACAGCACTCTCTCTAGAGCCAAACATGCATATAATAGCTAACCTCGCCTTCTACAATACTCTGTGACTATTACATTAAAGATATATAGTGATTTAATTGATCATAATGTGTACTAACAGACAATTTAATCAGAAAGTGATATTTTCATATTGTAACAAACCAGTTACTATTTCAGGGGGGAAAAAAAGAGAGAGAAAGAAAGAAAAGCCAAATATCTGGAGATCTGGATTCTAGCTCTTGATCTACCACTAACTGGTCACATGACCATGGCAAGTCATGTAACCTATCAGAGCTGGGGTCAGCAAACATTTTCTGCAAAGGGCCAGATGGTAAATATTTCAGGCTTTGCAAGCCATATGGTCTCTGTTGCAAATGCTCAGTTCTGCCATTTTAGCATGAAAGCAGCTAAAGACAACATATAAATGAAGCATGGCTGTATTCCAATATAATTTTATGTACAAGAACAGGTGGTGGATGGAACTTTTGCTTCCGGGAAGATGGAGTAGGCAAAGATGTACTTCTCCCTATTCCTCATACTAACAACAACTAAAATCCTTGTACATTATATATCAAACATAAAAACACTCTAAAAGGTAGAGGGAAGAAGGCACACCACTAGGGACCTCCTGAAGACCTATGGTATGACATGATAGCGAGTTCGCTAGGTTTTCTTTTTGTCTCATATATCCTAGATTTGGAGGTAAAGAAGCTGACAACCTGGAAACACCAACAGGCACGGACTAAAAAAGCCTCAACAAAAGCCTGTTCTCTCTAACCAAATGACCAAGAGTCAGTTTAGCAAGACTACTTTTAGACAATAACTACTCTACGCTTGTCAAACAACCCAGAGAAAACTGTGGCTCCCAGTCAGAATCGCAATTATTAAAAAGTCAGGAAACAACAGATGCTAGCAAGGTTGTACAGAAACAGGAATGCTTTTACACTGTTGGTGGGAATGTAAAGTGGTTTAACCATTATGGAAGACAATGTGGCAATTCCTCAAGGATCTAGAACCAGAAATATCATTTGATCCAGCAATCCCATTACTGGGTATATACCAAAAGGAATATAAATCATTTTATTATAAAGATACATGCACATGCGTGTTTACTGCAGCACTATTCACAATAGCAAACACATGGAACCAATTCAAATGTCCATCAATGATAGACTAGATAAAGAAAATGTGGTACATATACACCACGGAATACTATGCAACCACAAAAGGAATGAGAGCATGTCCTTTGCAGGGACATGGATGAAGCTGGAAGCCACCATCCCCAGCAAACCAACACAGGAACAGAAAACCAAACACCGCATGTTCTCACCCATAAATGGGAGCTGAACAATGAGAACACATGACACAGGGAGGGGAACATCACACACTGGAGCCTGTGGGCAGGGAAGGGCGAGGGTGACGGGTTGACAGGTGCAGCAAACCACCATGGCACATGTATACCCTATGTAACAAATCTGCACGTTCTGCACATGTATCCCAGAATTTAAAGTAATACAGTAAAATAAAGAAAAAAATAAANATTTGATCCAGCAATCCCATTACTGGGTATATACCAAAAGGAATATAAATCATTTTATTATAAAGATACATGCACATGCGTGTTTACTGCAGCACTATTCACAATAGCAAACACATGGAACCAATTCAAATGTCCATCAATGATAGACTAGATAAAGAAAATGTGGTACATATACACCACGGAATACTATGCAACCACAAAAAGGAATGAGAGCATGTCCTTTGCAGGGACATGGATGAAGCTGGAAGCCACCATCCCCAGCAAACCAACACAGGAACAGAAAACCAAACACCGCATGTTCTCACCCATAAATGGGAGCTGAACAATGAGAACACATGACACAGGGAGGGGAACATCACACACTGGAGCCTGTGGGCAGGGAAGGGCGAGGGTGACGGGTTGACAGGTGCAGCAAACCACCATGGCACATGTATACCCTATGTAACAAATCTGCACGTTCTGCACATGTATCCCAGAATTTAAAGTAATACAGTAAAATAAAGAAAAAAATAAAATAAATCCTCAAACACAAAACAAAAAACAAACAAAAAAAACTGTGGCTCCATCTCCACCTATGCCAGAAAAGGAGTGTCTATACTTTCATTCTCACCAGGCTATAACTAGGTGCCCCCAATGCAGTGGGTGTCAGAGAAGGCAGAGCAAATGTTTAAATGCTAAAGGAACAAATGGCAGATGAGATCCATGGAAAAGCTAAGCTACTGGGTTAGGAGATAAGAGAAATAAATCAATTAGTGACACAATGGTACTTCTATAACTTAAAGAAAAATATTGGAATAACACAGTGAAACAGATGATTACAGGTAGGGGGCATATCAAATTGACACTGTCTCCTTCTCCCTATTCTGATCACAGCAATAAATACCCAAAGATACTTCAGTTCTTGCTTGGTCTCTCTTTAATTCTCCAATATTCTCAACAGCAGTATGGATGGCCAGTGTAGCAGTTAAGCGTCATGAGCCAGTCTTATTAAAAAACTGAGTTGAGAAATGGCTATAACCAGAAGGCAGGGTTTATGTTAAAGATAGCTTTAAGTCATGCCTAAAAATTAAAGCCATGGCAGGTCTGAGGACAGTCCACAGGCAGGCCTCATTTTATTTCTGCTTTTTCCTTAGATCCAGGGACAGGCTGGATAGACCTAATTTTAAATACAAGTTTTGTAGAGACCTTAAATAGCAAAGAACCAGGTAGGAAAAGCATAAATTAGAATGAGACTAAAGATAAGTATAGGAAAAGGAAATGCTGAAAGCTTGAAAAAACAATTAGGAAAATATATTTGCAGATTCATGTACTTTATAAACCTATTTATAGAGTACTAGTAATATGTTTCATTATTTTTGTCTCTAAATCTTTCCCATATATTAGTAAAAGAGAATTGTACCCAAAAGTACAAACGGCAAAATCCTACATCACTAAATACTTATCTTTAAATATAAAAAGACCTATTTGATTTCACAAGATTTTATAAAACAAAAAAGCAGATTTTAAAATGTTCTACTAGTTATAAAATCTGGAAATACAAAAGGATACAGCATCCATAGCTATGAGATGAAACCTTCTATTTCTTGCTTCTTCCCTGTTAAAACAAATTGTTTTAAGAAAATTCAAAATGTCTATATTCAAATTAACATAATCAAATCCCTTAGTCCATAATTGATGAAGCAACTTAAACCAAGAAATAGAATTGACACTGAAATACCATACCTATCCAGCAATTCCGCTGCAACTTGTTTATGGGCCACCTTTCCATGCTTTTCTTTCTGAAATGGTTTTTGGAGCAGTAAGTCATCTTCAACTGTCCTGGTATATTAAAAAGAAAATAAGAGTTCATTTTTTCCAAAGGTTATTTTCTAATTCTTTATATTTTCATAATTGGAATATACTTTAAGGAATATAAGTCTTAGCTTTAAGAAGACTCACTGATCTTTAATGAGGTATTTTACATTTCCTTAAATAGCTTAATTAATACCTTAACGTTAATACCCATAACATGGGGAAGATGAAACTAACAAAAGCATGGACTCTAGTGTCATATCACCTAGGTTCCTGATTCAAATCCTAATTCTGTCAATTACTACTTTAATCTTAATAAGATTCGATTATTTATCTCTTTGTTTCTTAATTTCTCTATCTGTAACATAGTGATAAGGAAGTTTCTGGTAATTAATAATAAGCAAAAAGCAAGGCTGATTATAGAGAAAACAAACCATAGATCAAGCTCGTCCAATCCGTGGGCCTCATGTGGCCCAGGATGGTTTTGAATGTGGCCCAACACAAATTTGTAAAGTTTCTTAAAACATTAACAGATTTGTTCACAATTTTTTTAATCTCACTGGCTACCATTAGTGTATTTTATGCAGGCCCAGCACTGCTCCAGGCCAACAGTATGAGCCAACAGATTCACAATTGTGTGTGCTCCACTGTAGTGCGTGGCCCAAGACAATTCTTCTTCTTCCAATGTGGCTCAGGGAAGCCAAAAGATTGGACACCCTGGCATAGACAATCAGCCCTAGTTATAGTGATGAATATAATCCTGGAGCAGAGTATCCAACTAGATTTGCTCAAATTCTGTTCTTACAAAGTAATATTTTGAATGAAAATCTAGAAAATGTAAAGCATCAAAAATGTTATAATAATTAGTACTATCCTTTGAGTTATTGCAAAGACTGAGTATCCTACAAAAATGTTCAGACCCTGTGAGTATGCCTAATATATTGCTCTCAGTGTGAAATAATAAGCCAATTTCTATAAGTATGCTTAGCAAAAATTAGTCAACAGCCTGGTGTGTAAGTCTGGTTAGTAGACATCAGTCAACCACTCCTGAGTCAAAGTATAAAACTGAGTTTCTATGCACTGAAAGCTAAGAACAATGCTCCTACGCACAGCAGCTCCACCAAGACGTATCCTGCTTATAATGCACAGGCTTTATGTGCTAAGAGTTCTTATTTCTTGCAATTCAATAAAACCTTTCTTGAGTTTCTTCCCGTGACCTCTTAGTTTGCTCATTCATGTATCTGTAAGAACTGTGCTGCATTATACTTTCATCCTCCATATTAACTTCACTTTGAAGGCAAGTACTGGCAAGAGACCACCATTCAAGCCCCTTCTGAGCTACATTTGCAAATAAACAGTCCTTGACAGTTGAATGAAAAATATATGCAATGAAAAGGTTTCACTGATTTCTGAAAAGATTCCAGAAATCTGAAACTCTTCTTTCCCTTTCAATAAACCCCTTCGCAGAATTAATGTTTTATTTTCCCACAATTGTTCTCCAATTTTAACCAATGTATTAATTTAATGAAAATTCATTCACTAGAGCAATTGTCTTCACATGTAAACACAATTCAAAATTTCACTCTTATTTATTTATACTTCATATTAATCTAGAAAGGATGTGAAAAACAGATCAATAAAAAAAATTACTTACCTTGTTTTCCTTTTGCTGGATTCTCCACAGTGTTCATCATCACTAAAATCAGAATCGTAGCCTCCATGACCATGCATCTGTAAAGGAGTACAAAGTCAGCTATTTAGAATCTAGGTTGCCAATTGTCCAGGAAACAGAATAATTCAAAAATAAGTTACAGTTTTAAAGGATCATTGTGGGCAGATTCCTGTTCACAGGCCAACTAGCCATCTAAAACTTTCATTCACTTTTAAATAAGGGACACACCTTTCAGAAAATGCATCAACATTTTTCACCCTTAATTGTCATTAGGTGAACAAAGAAGGCTACTCTTTGATCTTTTCACTGAAAACCAGGCCTAGAAGCTGCAGTGACTGCTTACAAGGTTTAGCAATGCTTCACTTTTGATTCAGAGTAGTAGTTATCACTGTGTGTTTATTACCAACTTTGTTCCAGACATTTGTGTTAAGTACTTTACAAACAATGCTTCTAATTCTGCAAGTTAGAAAGTTATCTTCATTTAGGAAAGAAGTAATCAAAGTTAAGCAAATCTATTTTACAAATCCAGTAAGTGGCTAGTCTGCTCTACTTGATTCTTGTGCCCACAATTTCAACTACTCCAAATTTCCTCTCTGGAATATGATTTACTATATTCCAGGAGAATTACAGCACTTATGAACAGTACATCATCAATTGATGAAAATTTTCCTGTAATCTTTTTCAACATATGTAGAGATTTCCATTTTCTTTTGAGTTTCTTTAAGGTAAACCACCTTTCCCTTTGGACTAGCCAGCTTTCTCTTGTTTCATTTTATTTATCTAGTTATTTTTGGAGAGTCTTGCTCTGTTGCCCTGGCTGCAGTGCTGTGGCACCTTGATGGCTCACAACATCCTCAACCTCCTGGGCTCAACTGATCCTCCCACCTCAGCCTCTCCAGGCTGAGACTATAGGAATGCACCACCACACCTGTCAAACTTAAAAAAATTTTTTTTTGGTAGACAAGGGGTTTTGTCATGTTGCCCAAGCTGGTCTTGTACTCCTGGGCTTGAGCAATCCATCCACCTCAGCCTCCCAAAATGCTGGGACTTCATTTTTGAATTGAAACTCTTAGAAATGCTGGAAGACGTCAGTTGTCACTCAATTGTATTGGAAGAAGTTCCTGGTTCCAGCTTTACACTGAATTTGGAACACACACTAAGATGGATGGATGGATTATTTGACTATTTGATGTCATAAATAACTAATTTACATGGCTGGAAGAAACAGTCCAGGTTAAATGATATATCAAATTATTAAAACTAATATAACGACAGCAAGTGCAGCAGGAAAAAGAGGAAAGAATTCCCTAAACTTCATTGTATTGGATTTAGGATAAACGACATGTTTCTAGTCCTGGCTACCTTGAATAAGTCATTTCATCTCCCTGGACTTAACAAGGTAGCTACGAGAAATAATCTTTAAGTTGTTTAAATCTTTAACAACCTTTAAAGTCTGTAACTTCACTTTCAAACTTAGGTGTGTGGATATATACCTCTCTTCTCTGTCCCACTAAAATCCTAGAGAGGAAGATGCTAGTTAAGGTTGGAGATGAAGGTTAGAAAGCCACAGTTCCAACTCTACCCTCCCTTACATCTGTTATTGCCTTACACACCTGGATTTTACACCCTTTTTAAGGTCAACTCCAGCTGTCTTATCACATCTGTTCAAGCCATATTGTCCTCTCACTCTTTGTCCTACGTCCTCACTTTCTTTCCATCTTGATGGCGGACAGCTGTAGCGTGGAGTTTAGCGATATATTCTGAGATCAGCCTACTAGAATTCACAGCCTGGCTCTGCACTTTCCATTTGTCTTTCTTTGGGCCTGTTCCTTAACCTCTCCAAGCCTCAGTGTCCTCATTTATAAAAAGAGGCTAGTAAGATGACTGACCTCATAGGAACGGAGATTAAATGAGTTACCTCATCTAAAAGGTTTTATCGTTGTCTTCTATAGTGAAACCCAGTAAATGTTAACTATCATCATCATCATCTTGTCCCTCGCCCCAGGACACCACGTCCTACTCTTGCTCCCACTCTCCCATTTATTTATTAGCTGGCCGCTCCATCCAACCCATACCTTTCTTAACTCACTGGTTGAACTAAAAAGCTATCACTCCAGGCAACGAATCAACTGACAAGAGCCGGCAGAAACTCAAGAACGGAGATGCCAGGTGTCTCCAGAATCTGTCATCCAAAACCAAACCAAACCAAAGCCGACAATCAACTAGTACTACATGAAAAGCAAGTTTTGAGGTCCTTCTCCCTGACGCCAAACATACCCACAGCCCTCGTCACACACCCTTTCCCTTCCTCCCTGCGTGCCAAGTTCGCCCCCGGAGTCGTCGTTTCCTTCTTTCACGGCAGCTGCAGCGACGACCCACAGCCTCAGAGAGCCGCTGCAGGACAGGTCCCAGGCGCCCGGCCGCGCAGCCTCCGCACAACGGCCGCCGCCGTCGGCCGCTACCCGCCTCTCCCTACGGGTCCCGACTGGGCACCACTTCCGGTCCTACACGACCACGTGTTACATCTAAATGGCACCGTCCCCCGTGTGCGCCGATCTTGTGCTACAGCCAGAACAGCTTCGGGAAACAAGGGCAGCGGGAGAAACAGCCCGGAAAGGGACGAAGAGGCTTCCAGCTTTCGCCAAGTGGCGGCTCCCAGTTTTTCCCTGGACCGCCTTCCTTTCCCCTCTAGGGAATCCGGCATCTAGTACCGCTGGCACTGCTTGCTGCTCAGCCCACGCCTCTCATTTGAAAATATATTTTGTTTTACCCTACCTATCACCTGCGGTCCTCTCTCTAGTAACCTTAGTAACGCCTCCTCGGAGGATCCTCGCAGAGCATCTCATCAGCGCTTCAGATCAGCCTCTCCCTCCTTCCCCCAGTAAAACAGTTCTCATAATTAGAACAAAAATATCTTTCCATCGTTTCACCACCCACACAATAGATACCATTCCAAAAGTAGTGCTGATGGCAGAAGAACTCATCGAATTTGTGAAGAAAGAAAGAATAGGGAGGAGAGATTTCTCAGGGTTGAGGATTCTCTGCCGACAAGCGACCTGGCACATGCGAAAAGGGATCCAAAATAGAATCTTAAAAAGAAGAAGAAAGGCAGGAAAAGTTGGATTATTTTAAGCGCCACTAGGTTCTTCCTATGCTTTGCCTTTTCTACATCATGACGCCCCACTCTTTCCAGTCTAGTTGCTTGGTTCATGTCTTGTCTTTCGCTGGCATTAGCAGCTATTCATTTTTGCTCCCTCCTCAGTACCCAAAACGGTGCCTTGGAAATCACAAGTGCTAATTAAATATTTGTTGAATTGAACTGGCACGCCTCTGGCTTTTACAGTGGGCCCTTTTTAGAGAAAACCTTGGCACTTAATGCACACTCATTTTACATCTTTTGCCCTAAACAGTAGATAACGATATTCTTATCAGTTCAAGTCTCTAACCCCAACAATAAATTATGGAAACATTCTGCTTTACCCATTGCAGTGAATGTGATCTTAAAAGGCTATAAGATAAATTAAATTATTGTAAATTAAATTATTCCAAAATGCAATCAGATTATACTTCAACAAAAACATTTACTAAAAAAAGTTAAAGCAACAGGAAGCCTTACAATTTAACGTTATAGTATATTGAATTATTTTGTCAAGCAGTTTCTTTTTTGGTAAATACATAATTATTTTATTATTAATAAAACTAAACAGACCTGTACCTCATATCCAATTTCCTTTCTATCCATATTTGACATTTATTAGCATTTTTCTACCATCCCTAACATCTTCTTGTTTGTTGCTTCATTTTACTCTTCCAACAACCCTGTGCTGCTGTGTTATTAGCCTCATTTTACACATGAGGAAGAGAGGCACAGAACTTAAAGCCACAAACCTGGTGAGGGTCAAGAACTGGGTAGTATTTGTCTCTGTCTCTCTGCAAGACCCAGTTTCTCTCTCTCTCTTTTTCTTTCTCTCTCTTCTCTCTCTCTCTCTCCCCCACTTCATGGATTGTGTGGGAAGTAGCTTCTGGTTCCAACATTTCTAAGAATTTCAGATCTGTTGCTACCAGTCCATTCAGTCAAAGATTTCCATTTTTTACTTTGAGACAGCAGTTACTGAAAAAGAGTAAATAGAAAATATATATTAGGCATAGATTGCATGATCTGAACTAAAAATAATACAGGATAGAAAACCTACCTGCTTAGGAAATCTCAAGTTCACAATTATAGCTCAACAACAATAAAAAACACAAACATTTATTAAGTGCCTACTCTGGGCAGGATACTGTCCCAGATATCAGACTTATAGGCATGTAACAGCAACTCTTTACCTTGAAGGTTGACTAGTAAGAAAGACAATAATATATGGAGTAACTACAACAATATATTCTATCATATGCCAAGTGTCTAGTAAGTGCATGAACCTGTTGTTCCTAATTTATAAAATGTTATTTCAACAGATATGAAAAATTTAAATGTGCACTAATGGTGTGTAACTCAAAGCAACAAAATACTATATTAAGTATGTGGTGAGGATGAGGGAAGTTGGGTGATAATGGTGGTGATAATACCAAGTAATAATTCTGACATGAACTATTAATGTGCATTTTTTTTATTCAAGACCAAGTCTCGCTCTGTCGCCCAGGTTGGAGTGTAGTGGCGTGATCTTGGCTCACTCCAACTCCTGCCTCCTGGGTTCAAGCAATTCTCCTGTCTCAGCCTCCCGAGTAGCTGGGACTACAGGCGCACACCACACCCAGCTAATTTTTTTGTTTGTTTGTTTGTTTTGTTTTTTTTTAAGTAGAGACGGGGCTTTCACCATGTTGGTCAGGCTGGTCTCGAACTCCTGACCTCAGGTGATCCACCCACCTTGGTTTCCCAAAGTGCTGGAATTACAGGCGTGAGGCACCACGCCCAGCAAATGTGCATTCTTTTCTTTTCTTTTCTTTTTTTTTTTCTTTGAGACAGGGTCTCACTTCGTCACCCAGGCTGAAGTATAGTGGTGCCATCTCAGCTCAACCTCCACCTCCTGGGTTCAAGCCATTCTCCTGCTTCAGCCTTCCCAGTAGCTGGGACTACAGGTGTGAGCCACCATGTATTTTTAGTAGAGACAGGGTTTCACCATGTTGGCCAGGCTGGTCTCGAACTCCTGACCTCAAGTGATCCCGCCGTGGCCTCCTAAAGTGCTGGGATTACAGGAATGAGCCACAGCAACCGGCTGAATGTGCATTCTACTAATACTGTATGTCTTTGAGAAGACTGCATTTTCCAAAAATATACCAATATATACCATTATATACCAAATATACCAATATATCCCATTAAACATGTTCTTTTTATAATATGATGCTAACACTTCTTTATGGTAAGCTAATACCTATGGGCACAGTTTTCAATCTGGGCATGTCAGTCACTACAGTAGAAGTAATGCTAAGAGACTTCTGAGGCTAAGTTGCAAAAGGTGATAGAGCTTCTGCCTGGGTTTGTCACTCTACTTCTTTAGCTGACATGGAGTGGAGCAGAGATGAGGTAACTTCACTGAGTCTCACCCAGATTGCAGATTAATAATCAGAGTAAGTATTATTTTTTCAAGCCACTAAGCTTTGAGGTTGTTTGTTATATACCAATTAATATCCAGAACCATCTGCTCTCTCACTTAACCTCCATAACATTTGATGAGACCTCAGCCACGCTGGGCTTTTTTTGTTTCTTCAACATGCATGCCTCTTCAAATTTACCATTTCCTCTACCCGGCATGGTCTTCAACCCTTTCTCTTTGCCTCCCTAACTCCTCTTTATCCTTCAAAACTCAACTTAGGTGAAGGAAAGGCCTTTTATGAGCACCTCTCCCACAGACTAGATAGGATTACTGATAATATGCATGTTACTTTCCATTGCACTTAGCTACATACACAGTAATAATTTAGCCCTGTTTCCCTCACTGAGATGCAAGCTCCACAATGGCAGGAAGCATACCTCTTTTTTTTCAGTGTGGAATCCCCAGTGCTCAGCACAGTGCCAGACACATAATAGGTGCTCAGAATATTTATTGAACAAATGAAGTAGGTACTATTATTATCCCCATTCTGCAATAAGAAAACAGATTTTTAAAAAATTATATAACACTTCCAGAGTCATGAGTAGGCAAATGGGGGCACAAATATAACTGACTTCAAAGCTCACACCATATATATATGATATGGTTTGGTTCTGTGTCCCCACCCAAATCTTATGTTGAATTGTAATTCGCAGTGTTGGAGGTGGGACCTGATGGGAGGTGATTGGATCAGGGGGGTAGTTTCTAATGGTTTAGCACCATCTCCCTAGTGCTATCTTGTGATAGAATTCTTAAGAAATCTGGTTGTTTAAAAGTGTGTAGCACCTCCCCCTTCGCTCTCTTTCTCCTACTGCTGCCATGTAAGACATGTCTGCTTCCTCTTCACCTTCCACCACAATTGTAAATTTCCTGAAGCCTCCCCAGCCATGCTTCTTGTGCAGCCTGTAGAACTGTGAGTGAATTAAACCTCTTTTTTTTTTTTTTGACAAATTACCTAGACCCAGGTAGTTCTTTATAGCAATGTGAGAACTAATACTAAATATGTACATATATACACACACACACACATATGTATATGTAGAGAGAAATAGGTAGGGAGAGTGAATTATCTTTCTGTTGCCCAGGCTAGAGTGCAGTGGCATAGTCATGGCTCACTGCAGCCTCCACTCCAAGGCTCAAGCAATCCTCCCACCTCAGCCTGCTGAGTAGCTGGACCATAGGCTGTTGCCAGCACACCTGGCTATTTGAAAAAATTCTGTAGAGACAGGGTCTCACTATGTTTCTCAGGCTGATCTCACACTACTGAGCTCAAGCTATTCTCCCACCTTGGCCTTCCAAAGTGCTGGGATTACAGGTGTGAGCCACAGCGCTTAGCCCAAAGCTCACACTATTGACCACCCTACATATTGCCTTTCGATAAGGCCCATGGTAGTTTGTGATACTTAAAAAAATTAGAAATTATTTTTATGAAGGAATGGTACCAGATAAATTGAGACAGAGGGATTAGTAAGAGGCAGGAAAGGCTTTGTTGAGGAAGTGGGACTTTAGCTATGACTTAAATGTAGGTCTTAAGAGGAGAGGAGATGAGAGGAGGGGGCAGTCAAGGCAAGGGAGTTTCGGTAAAAGATTAGAGGTGGAAATATCCACAGGTTCCTTAGGGGAATTTGAGTAGATCACTTGAGCTGGAGAAGAATTTTTGAAAAGGATTAGTGAAAGAAAGATCAGAAAGAGAGATTAGAGCCAGATTTGGGGCATTCTTAAATGCTAGGGTGCAGAGATTAGTTTAGAGCTAGGGAAGTATTGTAAAGAATACAGTGGTGGTTTGGACTGGTAGATATCTGAAATCAAATTTATATATAAATCCTGGCTCTGCCATTTACCAGCTATGTGACATTGAGCATCACTTAATGTTCTTCAAGTTTTCATCGTCTTCTGTAAAATGGGAATAATGACAGTAACTACTTCACAGTATTCTTGTGAGAATCAATTAGATGTTGCATTTAAAGTGTTTAGGCTAGTGCCTGGCACATGGTAAGACTTAAATGTTCAGTAAATGTTCACTTAAATATTCACTATTGTTTTAAAGAGGAGGCAATATAGATAGAGTGCAGGAAGTGGTGGGAATGGAAAAGGAAAATTTCATTTAAGAGTGAGTTGAAGAAATAAGTGATAAAAGATATGAGTCATTGGGTATAGGGCACAAAGGATACAGAAGTGAAAGGTGCCTCCAAAACTGAAGACACTGAAATAACATAGGTGCCTCTGATGAAAATGGAGGAGGTGACTAAAAAATGACATTGTCTTGGGGAAATGATAAGTTGGCTTCAAATGGGGATTTGACACTACAACAAAACACACAAACAATTAAAATACCTCTTCCAAGCAAAAGTGTGATGCTTGCAGACTTTGTTTTTAGCATACTCTACTTTTCATTCTTCACCTGTTCATCTTTTATAGGTCCTCACTCCTATCCATCACTTCTCCCCACCAACCCCCAAAATGTTATTGTTCCTTTCCCCCTCAAAGGTTGCTCTGGGAAACAGTAAAGAACCGTACTTTAAAGTCAACTAGACCTGCATTCTACTATGTACTAGCTAGGAGAACTTGGGTAACTCGTTTGATGTTCACATCTATAAACGGGGATAATAACAGTTCCTATCTCATAGAGGGTTGATGAAATTTAAAATGAAACGACACAGGTGAAATGCTTGGCGTAATGTGATGCCTCGTTCATAGGAAGTACATAATAAATGCTACTTGAGAAAATAATTAGAAAAAGTTTAACAATTAACTGCTTCTCAAATACAGTCCAGAAACAGACCTATATACATAATTTAGTCCTATGATTAATGGTATAGGGTTAAGTATAGTTTTTTCAATAAATAGACCCAAGTCAACTGAATAATACAGTAAAAAAATGGATTTCTACCTCACACTGTATACAAAAGTCAACTTCAAAGAAAATATAGGAAAATATCTTCATGATATGATAACTTCCTTCGGGTAAGAAAAATGTTCTTAAATAGGACACACAGGGAGTTAATCATAAGGAAAACAAAATAAAGAACTTCTGTTCACTTAAAATACTTTATTAAGAAAATGAAAAGTTAAGACACAGGGTGGGAGAAAATATCTATAATATGTATATCCAACAAATTATCAGAATATATAAAAATCTTTAAAAATCATTACATAAAAGACAGCCCAAGAGGCATGGTTGCTCATGCCTGTAATTCCAGCACTTTGGGAGGCCAAGGTGAGTGGGTCATTTGAGGTCAGGAGTTTGAGACCACCCTGGCCAACATGGTGAAACCCTGTCTCTACTAAAAATACAAAAAGTACCCGGGCATGGTGGCACACACCTGTAATCCCAGCTACCCAGGAGGTTGAGGCCAGAGAAACACTTGACATAGGAGGCGGAGGTTGCAGTGAACCAAGATTGCACCACTGCACTCCAGCCTGGGTGACAGAGTGAGACTCGGTCTCAAAGAAAAAAAAAATTATTACATAAAAGACAGAAACCTAATAGAAAAATTCTCAAAAGACTTGACCGGAAAATACACACACAAAAGATAGTCAAATGGCCAATGCACATAAAACAAAGTGCTCATCTCTGCTAGTTATCAGATAAATATCAAGTAAGCACACCACTACCACTACACATCCATCAGAATGGCTGAATGGAAAATACAGATCTGGTGTTGGAGAAGATGTGGCATGACTGTGATTCTTATATGCTGGTGATGGGAGTGTAAATTGGTACCTTGCAAAAGATGTTTGATAGTACCTTGTACCTACTAATGCTGATCGTGCCTATCCTAGGTTTCAACAGTTCCACTCCTCAATGTATTTCCAACAGAGAAGTGTATATGTATTCACTGAAAGACCAGAACAAGAATGTTCGTAAGAGCTCTATTTGCATATAAAAATCCAGAAACAACCCAAATGTCCATCAGCATTAGAATAGTTAAGTAAATGGTGGTTTATTTGCACAGTGGAATACTATGCAGTGATGAAAATCAACAAACTACAACTACGTGCAACAGCATGGATGAATTTCATGAGTATTGAGCTGAGCAAAAGAAGCATTGCATATGCAAAAGAGTACATACAACAAGATCCCATTTATATAAAAGACAAAACCAAATAAACAAAATGACAACCATGTGAGGTAATGTATATATTAGTTAGCTAGATTTAGTCATTCCACATTGTATATGTACTTCAAAGCAATATGTTGTACGGGGTAAATACTTATAATTGTATATGTCAATTCAAACAAACAAACACATCTATCTTTTTCCAAGTTAGAATAGTGGTTTCCCTGATGAGAGGAGGGGAAGGGACTACAAAGGATACAAGGAAGAAGGGTGGCTTCTGAGGACATGGCAAAGTTCTGTTTCTGGTCCTGGTGTTGGTTACATGAGTGGTTCATTCACAACCATAATTTGTGCACTTTTATGTATGAGTGTGATAGTCAATAAAAAGTTTACATTAACTTACTTGCTCCTAGAGGTTTTCAAAACTTTGGTAAATGGAAGTTTTGGTGATTTAAGCAACTTCAGGCATGAAAGGAAGTGGATAGGTGGAATTTTCTGGGGCCTTGGACATTATGCCACATAAGTGCTTATATCCTCAAAGACAAATTTCCTGTAGGCATTGAGACAGAGGCCCGTGGGAGCTCTGTAAATGCTGAGAAAGACTCTAGTCAGCATCCAAAGAACTGAAAGTGCCCGGGCCTTGAACACTTGGCAAGGTCAGCCCGCACTTTCTGTACAATTATAAGCTCAGATCTGGAAAGAGGTAGCGCCACACCTGCATAGTAAAGCTCTGTCCTTGAGTAGAGACAACACAGCCCAATAGTGATCTGCAAGCTGGCCAAAGGTCAAGCCCTTGCTTGTGGAAATGCCTGGAGCAGGCTGCCAGAGAGGTTGCACTGCACAAATTCTGTGCCTGGAATGGACATTGGGAAGCAAAAGTGGAGAGACAGCAGTATGCCAATTAGCTAAATGAATTGATTGTCATTTTTGGCCTGCTCCCAGGAGATGAGAACAGAGACAGGATGTCTGGTAAACCCCTCTCTGAGACAGCTGTGGATAAGGAGGCTTGTGATTAAGAGATAGGGAGACACTTACCGGGTCAGATGAGACGAGAGGCAGAAACCAGGAACGCTAAACATCACTGGGAAACTGATGCTCTTATTTTCTGTCATATAATATCTGCAGGTATGAAGGTTTCATGCCTCACTTAGGAAAATGAAAAGTGAGGAGACCTACTGTAATGATCAAGGTTGAAGAGTGCTGTGTCTCTGGATCATTCCTCAAGGCCTCAATGGGCCTGGGGCTATAATCATGGGAAAGACATCATTCTCATCTTCAAGACTCACCTCTAGGTAGGACACAGACACAGAAACAAGTAATTACAATACAATGGGGTGGGCAGTAATAGGAATAGGCCCAGAAAGCTACGGGGGCACAAGGGAGGAGCCCCTAATCCTAAGAGAGAGCAAGGGAAGGCTTCAGAGACAGAGGACTTTACACTTGTGTTCACAATGCTGAAAACACAGTTTAACTCTGGGCTCCAAATTGTGCTGCCTTTGCATCCAAAGGAGAGGGAGATATAGGACTTCCTTTCAGGCCTCCTACACTCACCAGTGATGCCCCACAACCCCTCTCCCTATATAAGGTATAAGCAAGCTCCAAGTAGGAGTTGACCATATCACATGATTTCACAATTTATGAACACCAAGTTGACCATGCAGAGAGTGTGCTGGGATGATCAAGTAAAATGTCCAGTGAAGTAGGTCATGTGTTTAAGGATACATGTCATCATTATTATGTAGTCAGACAATTCAAAATAAACAGTAAGTAATTTTTCTAAATGATGCCTTGATTAACAAATTATCTGAAAGTAAAATCTCTATGACTAGTTGTCCTAGTACTGAAAGTGACAACTGGTGGTAGGAAATAGAAATACTTAAACGCCCACAGAAAATATAAATGACTGAATAGATTCAGGGAACAGTGGTGATTAGAAGATGCAATTTGTACTCCTCCTCACTTAGGCTGTATAAAAGTAACAGCACTCAAAGTAACACTTGTATTCATAAATAGAACTTTTTAAATAACAAATTTTATTGTCAGAACTTTTGTTAAACAGTGTAGCAGCATACAATAGAAACACAGGCCAGAACTGCTGGAGCAATTTACTTTTCAGGAGAAGTTAAAATTTGGATTTTAGATTCAATATCCTGATTTTTTATATAGGTATCTAATTCAAGTTTAAAAATCACAGCAAAACACCCTGTGGAAAAAATACTTCTGTGAGCTGAATTCAGTCCATAGGTTGCAAATTTCCAAAGCGATGATTCGTTTGCCTCAGGACTGTGCCTTTACTGCTGGTGGTTTGGAAGCAGAGGTTATCCACTGTCTCGGATGCATCTCCTGGGGGTTAGACAGGCTGCAGGTAAGCCAGGCACAGAGGCATGCGGACGCCTTCAAGGGAAGAGACAAAAGTCTTAAACTCCCAGGAGAAGAGCCTTGAGACCCAGACCACAGCAAGGGGCAGTTCTTAAGTTCCTGGGCAGGAATGTCAATGCTGGTTGAGAAGATGAAGGTGTCACCCAGACTGGAGGGATGGAATTCACATCCCAGAGCATGTTGACAATATTGAATTTCACTGAAGTCCTTTGCTCCTGGAAGACAGTGAAGGGTAAAGTAAACCCCTCCCATCCCCCAACACCGACTTTGTTTTGCATGTTCTAGAAAACAGCTTACTGCAAAGAATTGAGGTAGGAGGTGGGACTCAACTCTGGAGGTGGTGCTTGGACACTGGGCCACATTGAGGACTAGCTAAAACAGGGACAGAGTGGAAGCACCTCTCCATAAGACACGCCCACCTGTGTGCCATGTCAGTTTACCATTGCCGTGGCAGCACCCTGAAGTTAAGCCCCTTTCAGTTACAACTCAGTGACCTGGAAACTACCACCCTTTTTCTAAAAATGTCTGCATAATCTTCCCCTTAATTTGCATGTAATTAAAAGTGGGTATAAATATGACTGCAGACTTGCCTTTGAGCTGCTACTCTGGGCACACTGCCATTGGTACCTCTGCTGCTGCTGTACACTGCCTGCTGCATCAGTAAAAGTTGCTGTCTAACACCACCACCTTGCCCTTGAGTTCTTTCCTGCATGAAGCCAAGAACCCTCCCCTGCTAAGCCCCAATTTTGGGACTCATCTGCTCTCCATCAGAACAACTCTTTCTCATATGACTTAGATAAGATGCACAGATGCCCTGTGTTTAACCTACAGCAAAATTAGATACAGAACCAACACATTCCCATTCCTTATCTAATAAATGATGAGCTGAACTGGTTGCCCCCACTGAGCAATTGAACAAAATGCTTGTTAACCAAACTTCGGTTCAATTTCTCTCTTTCCTCTAAGTCCCTGCACTTTGGCCCACCCCCTCACCACCCAACCTGAGCCAGCACACAGCCAATCCTGAGAACAGGCTGGCCTCAGAGTAAGACATTGTATGGCCTACTATCACATCAGTCCACCCTTTCATTCCCTTTCCTCACACCCTGTTGTTTTTAGCCTTGGTTACTTTTCTCTGTTTAAGAGAGAGTCCCTTTCTTACAGTCTCAGTATTTTCCCCATTGCAATAGTACACTTCCCCTACTGCAATAGTCCCTTTCTCTCCTGTAGTAATCTTTTTAAATAAAAGGTTGTCCTCACTAAGTGCATATTTGCTTTTTACTTGGCAGTGTTCTTGTGCATCCTATCCTATTTAGCAAAATTTCTGACAATAAGCATGCTGTCGGCCAAGCACAGTGGCTTACACCTGCAATCCCAGCACTTTGGGAGGCCAAGGTGGGCAGATCATAAGGTCAGGAGTTTGAGACCAGCCTGACCAACATAGTGAAACCCCCTCTCTACTAAAAATACGAAAAGTAGCCGGGCATGGTGGCGCACGCCTGTAATCCCAGCTACTCAGGAGGCTGAGGCAGGAGAATCACTTGAACCTGGGAGGTAAAGGTTACAGTGAGTTGAGATCGCACTATTGCACTCCAGCCAGGGTGACAGAGGGATACTCCCTCTCAAATAATAATAATAATAATAATAATAATAATAATAAGAAGAAGAACAAGAAGAAGAAGAAGCATGCTGTCATGCTGTTGCTGTTAAAAACATTCTGTGTATGACCAGAACCCTTACGTATTGGGTGCTGCCCTCTTACATGACAAAAATTAAGTAGCAGCTGAATTGACCCCAGGTTACTGGACAGGGAGTGGTTAGAGGGCAAGAGTAAGGCCACTAGACCCTCTCAGCCTCCATGACCCCACCCTCAGTTCTCTTCTTCAGAGACTGCCTTCTCAGGCCCCTGCTGTTCTGTGGGGCTGAGATTGGGTGTTCTTCTCTATCTTATGCTGTCAGCCATTTCCATGGCTCAAAGGACCATCTGCATGCCGACATGTCCCAGTTTATATTAATACCTCCAGCCCAGACGTCTTTACTGAGCTCCAGACTCCCATAGTCACCTCCTCGCTTAACATCTCCTCATGGCTATCTCCAACTTAATGTGACAAAAACTGAGTTTTTGGAGTTTCTGCTCCAAACTAACCCCACTTCCGAGACAGAGCAGGGACCTCTCCTAGGTGCCTGTCATCAGTTGGAACTGATGCCTCAACTCAGTCATCTCTACCTTTTCCACAGTCACACAGCTAGTACCTGAGCTGAAATGTGAACTAGGCTGCAAGATTAGGCCCCAAATCCCAGAGATAAAGGAAAAATTTTGAATCCATTCAAGGGAGATTCCAGGCACCTTTCAACCAGCAATTAGAGAAGTAAACAAATCATCCACAAAGCAAGAAGGTAATAAAAACTTAAACAATAGTCATCTAGGCCAGGCATGGTGGCTTACGTCTGTAATCCCAGCATTTGGGAGGCCGAGGCAGGTGGATCACGAGGTCAAGAGATCAAGACTATCCTGGCCAACATGGTGAAACCCCATCTCTACTAAAAATACAAAAATTAGTTGGGCATGGTGGCAGGGGCCTGTAGTCCCAGACTGGGGGGCTGAGGCAGGAGAATCACTGGAACCCGGGAGGTGGAGGTTGCAGTGACGTGAGATCGTGCCACTGTACTCTAGCCTGGCGACAAAGTGAGACCCTGTCTCAAAAAAAAAAAAAAAAAAAAAAAAAAAAAAAAAAA
>NW_016806471.1:3201825-3207521 GCF_001698545.2 Rhinopithecus bieti
AAAAAAAAAAAAAAAAAAAAAAAAAAAAAAAAAAGCCATCCATGTAAGCCAGAGTCACAAAATGTTTCGTTCCCTATAGAAACTAAAGATAGAACCTTGAATTGTTTTTCAGAAACCTGGAGCCCCATCAGATAGAAAATGCTGACTTCCCCCCTGTAGGTGTTGGATAAGGGGAAGCTGAGAACTACACTCTGACTGCCATTCTTTGTTCTAATTTTCTTCCTCAGGGGCCTGAAGAGCATCACACCTACAGGCCAAAACTTAACATTCCTTTCTGCTGGCCCCAAGTTTTTTAGCTAAAGCCTTGCTTCTTTACCAATTGCAAATCAAGGAATCTCTGAACCCACCTATGACCTGTAAGCTCTTGCTTGAAGATATCACGCTTTTTGGTCCAAATGAATGTATAACCTCCAGGTATTTATGATTTTGCCTACGACTTCTACTTTCCTGAAATGTTCCCTTGCCTGTAAAAACCCTTGCTTGTAAGTCATCTGGGAGTTCAGGTCTTAACCATTAGCTGTCCAATTCTCCTTGCTTGGTACGCTGCAACAAATATCTTTCTTTTTCTTGCTGCAAATCTCAGTGTCAGTGTTTTGCTTTGCTGCACTGGCCAAGTGGACCCAAGTTTGGTTTGGTAACACTTTCCTCTGCCAGTCTCTCCTCATCACAGTCCATCCTGGTGCTCAAGGCAGAAACCTAGAATTCCCTTTGTCTCCTCCCTTTCAGACACTGATGCCCCAACTCAGTCAACTCTACCTTATTCACGTCACACAGCTTGTAATTGAGCTGAAATGTGAACTAGGCCACAAGACTTTCAGATCCTCAATCATGGTGCCATCGACAGCATATTCTGGCCATGGTTTCTCTCCACATTAAAAGATGATTTGTAAAATTGTGGTAAAAATATATATATGTAACATAAAATTTATCATTTAAATAATTTGTAAATGGACATTTCGGGGCATTAATTATTTTCACAATGCTGTGTTACTATCACCACTATCTATATCCAAAGCTTTTTCATCATCCCCCCAAAAATCTTTGGAACCATTAAACTATAACTCTTCATTCTACCTTCAACCAATCCTGGCAACCTCTATTCTACTTCCTGTCTCAATGAATTTGCCTATTTTAGGTACTTCACATAAGTGGAATCATACAATATTTGTCCTTCAGTGCCTAACTTATTTCACTAAGCATATGTTTTCAAAGTCCATCCATGTTGCACTATATATATCAATGCTTTCTTCCTTATAATGGCTGAATATATTCCACTATCTGTATATACTACATTTCTTTTTTTGAGACAAAATCTCACTCTTTTGCCCAGGCTGGAGTGCAGTGGCATGATCGCGGCTCACTGCAGCCTTGAGCTCCTGGGCTCAAGCGATCCTCCCACCTCAGTCTTCCCAATAGCTGGGACTACAGACACATACCACTGCACCTGGTTAATTAAAAAAAAAATGGTTTTTTCTTTCCGTGGAGACACGGTCTCCCTGTGTTGCCCAGGCTGGTCTTGAACTCCTGGCCTCAAGCGATCCTCTCACCTCAGCCTCCCAAAGTGCTGGGATTACCAGCATGAGCCACAGTGCCTGGCCTGTATATACCACATTTTGTTTATCCAATTTATCTATTGACTAACACTTGGTGTATTAGTCTGTTCTCATATTGCTATAAAGAAATACCTGAGACTGAGTAATTTATAAAGAAAAAAAGTTTAATTGGCTCACAGTTTCACAGGCTGTACAGGAAGCATGATGCCGACCATCTGCTTGGCTTCTAGGGAGGCCTCAGGAAACTTACAATCGTGGTGAAAGGCAAGTAGGAGCAAAGTGTCTCACGTGGTGGGAGGAGGAGGAAGTAGAGGGGCACTACACATTTTTAAACAATTAGATATCATGACAACAGCACTGGGGGATGGTACTAAACCATTAGAAACTGCCCCCATGAGCCAATCACTTCGCGCCAGGCCCCACCTCCAGCAATGGGGGTTACATTTCCAACATGAGATTTGGATCGGGAAACAGATCCAAACCATATCACTTGGGTTGTTTCTACCTTTTGGCTATTGTGAATAATGCTGCTATAAACATTGGTGTACAACTTATCTCTTCAAGTCTCTGCTTTCTTTTGCATAGATACCTAGGAGTAGAATTGCTGGGTCATGTGGGAGTTTTAAGTTTAACCTTTTGAGAAACCACCAGACTCCTTTCACAGCAGCTGCACCATTTTACATTCTCACATTCTCTACATCCTTACTAATACCTATTTTTTTCCTTTTAAAAATTATTGTCATAGTTATCCCAGTAGTTGCGAAGTGGTGTCTCACTGTAGTTTTGATTTGCATTTCCCTAACAACTAATGAGAATCTTTTCATGTGCTCATTGGCCATTTGTATATCTTCTTCAGAGAAATGAGTATTCAAGTCCTTTGCCCATATTTGGATTGGGTTCTTTGCTTTGTTGTTGAGTTTTAGATCTTTATTGTCTTAGTCTTTCCTTCTATAACAAGATACCACAGACTAGGTAATTTATAAGTAATAGACATTTATTTCTCACAATTCTGAAGGTTGTGAAGTTCAAGATCAAGGGGCCAGCAGAGTCAGTGTCTGATAAGGACTTGCTCTTTGCTTCCAAAGTGACACCTTGCTGCATCCTCAAGTGACAGAAGAGCAGAAGCAGCTGGCAGCTCTCTGAAGCTTCCTTTATAGAGCGTTATCCCGTTCATGAGGGCAGGGCTCTCAGGAGCTAGTGATCTGCCAGAGGCCCCACCTTTTAATGTCATAACTTTAGGTAGTTATCTGCCAGAGGCCCCACCTTTTAATGACGTAACTTTGGTCACTAAGTTTCAACACAGGAATTTTGGAAAGACACACATACACTCAAACTACAGCATTCCACCACTAACCCACCAAAATGCATGTCCTTTTCACATACAAAATACATTCATTTCATCCCAATAGCCCCAAAAGTCTTAACTCATTCTAGCATCACCTCAAAAGTCAGAAGTCTCACCTAAAAATCATCTAAATCAGATATGGGTGAGACTCAAGGTACAATTCATCCTGAGGCAAATCCCCCTCCAGCAAACAAGTTATTTGTTTTCAAAATATTATGGTGGGACAGGCATAGGATGGACATTCCCATTCCAAAAGAGAAAAAGAAGAAAGAAGAAAGGAGTTAACAGGAGAATCACTTGAACCAGGGAAGCAGAGGTTCCAGTGAACTGAGATTGTGCCACTGCCCTCCAGCCTGGGTGACAGAGGGAAGGAAGTGGGGAAAAGGAGAGAGAGAAAAGAAGAGAGAGAAAACAATAATTAAACTATCTCTTAGAAAAATGAGGGTACACAGTTAGAGACCCATCTTCTGATACCATTACCTTGGTGATTAGGATTCAATGTATGAATTTTGGAGGGCCACATACATTTAAATCATAACATTTATATATTGTAGATATATATATTCTAGATGTAATTTGCAGATATTTCCTCCCATTCTGTAGGGTTTTTTTTTTTACTTTCTTGGTAATATCCTTTGATGCACAAAACTTCTTGATTTTGATAAAGTCCAATTTTAAAAGATAATTTATTTTTTCTGAGACTAGGTCTCACTCTGTCACCCAGCCTATAGTACAGTGGCATGATCATGGCTCATTGAGCCTCCAGCTCCTGGGCTCAAGTGATCCTCCCACCTCAACCTCCTGAGTAGCTGGGATTACAGGCGTGAGCCACTGCACATGGCTAATTTTTTATTTTCTGTAGAGATGGGGTCTTCCTAGTTTGTCCAGGCTGGCCTTGAACTTCTGGGCTCAAGCAGTCCTTCTACTTTAGCCTCCCAGGGTGCTGGAATTACAGGTGTGAGTCACCACACCCAACCAAAAACAGATAATTTTTTAAAAGCTAAAACTGTGACTGGTGTATAATATAAAATTAACCTGGGTCAGAAATTTTATCTTACTAATTAATGAGGGAACCAGTATGATGTTACAACCAGTTCAAAGGAAAATTCAAGCACACACGTATATGGGCAATCGGGAAAGTGAAAATGGATTTACAAATAGATGCAAAGCTGGTCAATATCCACAGGGCAATTCTCAATTGCACCTCCACTAGAAAAAATTCATTTGCATCTCTATGGGCAAGACGAATTAATGGGTGCAGCACACCAACGTGGCACATGTATACATATGTAACAAACCTACACGTTGTGCACATGTACCCTAGAACTTAAAGTGTAATAAAAATAACTAACTAAATAAATAAATAAAAGAATCATTTGTATTACTGTCAGTTTTCTACAATTTACAAAGTTGTAAAATAGCTCAAAGACATAAAAATGTAAACTCAACAGAGTTCCAGACAGGACACCCAGTAATCTTTTTGCCTACTTCAAAGTCTTCCCTAACTTTTCTTGATGCCACCTCCCTGCACTCCCCACCTCATCGCAGCAGTGGGGTGAGCACCATGCTCTCTGATTGCCTCAAGTCTTTCAGCACCAGGATAGCTACTGGGGGAGGGTTCAGTTAAGCTCAAGAACTATTTCTTGAGTGCCTGGTGGTGGAGGTGTAACTACCCATCCATTCCTACTACAAATACTCAGTTTATACTATGAACTAGCATTGTGCTATGAGCACAGAGGGAACACACAGACATGGTCTTTGCTCTCTTTAGCCTTACTCTACAAATGGAGACAGGAAGAACTAGTAAATAAAATAATTACAATGATCAATGAAATGAAGGAAAACTACCAAACGCAGAGAATCACCAAGAAGGGCCCCCATAAGCGTGATCAGAACTGACTGCTTGGAAGAGAGAACATTTAAGCTGAGACTTGAAAGAGGAAGAGGTCAGCCACTCCGAGTGTAGGGTGGCAGGAAGCCAGCAGAGCCGCCAGCTCTCCAGTCTGTCCTCACCTTTTGCACCTCTAGGGACAGGTCTGCAGCAACCCAGTTATGGCTTGCTCATGCTCAGGGCGTTGGAATATGCAAGAGGCAAGAGAGGCCAAGTTCTGCCCTCCCAGCAGTGTTATTCTCTGCTTTTGGCTCTAAACTTCAAAACATTTCAAGGGGAAGAAAGGGTCTGCTTCCAAACCTGCTCACCTTCCTCCTTCCTCTTCAGTCCCGGTTTCCCTCTAAATTCCCACTATCTGCTAAGTGAAGCCTAAAAAGTCGTCAATACATGAACAACAGTTGAACCCCCAAAGAGAGATAAAAGGCTTTCAAAATGCAAATGACTTGGAGAGTTAACACATTAGAATGAGAGCGTAAAATGATCAGCTCTTTGGCTGAACTGATTTGATTAGAAAACTGCAAGGCACAGAGATCTTATGAGCAAGAGGAAAGACCAAGGGCACAGTGGGGTGATGGGGCACCAGGATCAATGTCACCTGTCTCACAGTTTTGTCCAGGGCCTGGACTGTAGCTCTTTGCCGTTCCAAAATTATTTCATGCTGCTCCATGGCGTTTGCCAGGAGGTTGGCACTAGGTTGGGGACCATCTGCCTGAGTTGGAGCACAGCAAGAGGATGGGCTTCAGGGGACAGACAGCAGAGGGAGGAGCAGGCAGAGCACAGACTCTGGGGGGCAGTGATATGGGCAGGAGAGAGAGAATGAGATGGAGAACAACAGAATCAGAGAGCCCAAGGGACAAAAAAAAAAAAAAAAAAAAAAAAAAAAAAAAAAAAAAAAAAAAAAAAAAAA
>NW_016806471.1:3207824-3213469 GCF_001698545.2 Rhinopithecus bieti
AAAAAAAAAAAAAAAAAAAAAAAAAAAACTGTATCATAGCAACCGAGCGAAGTCTTTAAGGAGAGGAAGTGGCCAATTATTTTATGTGAATACAGAGGGACCATTGCTCAAAATGTGTGTGGTTCTGGAATCACACATATCAGAATCATTAGGGGGACTATTAATAACTCAGATTCCCAGGTGCTGGGTGCACCTGGGTCAGCGCCTCTGGCACTGGAGCTTGGAATTGGCGGTTTAATAGGTGCTCAGGGAGTCTGTGCTTATTCTGAAAGTGTTTAAACACATGGGATGTGGAAGCAGAGCTGAGTCCAATCCCGGCTCCTTCACTTGGTCTGCTGGGCAAATTATTTCACTTCTCTGAACCTAGTTTTTTCCATCTCTAAAATAATATCTACCTCATAAGATTGATATAAGAATAATCTTCACATGAGCTACTTCTGTTTCTGTCTATATAATGTTTAGCACAATGCCTGGAACACAATTGGAAGTCAATTAATATTGGTTGCTATTATTACATAATAAGGAAAGGCCATTGATTTTGGAAAGAAGGGAGTCATTTTTAACTTTCCAGATAATTTCAATAGAGCATCCTTGGGAAGTTTCTGGAAATGAAAAAGGAAATACGTGGATAAGACGCTGAAGCAGCAAGCAAAGAGCACAAGTTCAAGTTAAGAAAAACCTGCAGCAGGAGGAAAGATTTTTGGGTTAGTGGTTAGAGTTGGGTAATGTTGGAAAGGGAAAGGTTAATTGAGATAGCAGTAATAAGAGAGTCCTTGAAGGATGGAGTAAGGGAGGGTTTCAAGGTGCAGGTATTGAAGCCACTGAAAGGAAACAGGTTATGAGTGGTAGCTTGGTCCCAGTGAAGATGGGAAAGAGGTTCAGAGGACCGGTCATGGGTTGGAGTCAGAGAATCTAAACCATTTCGTCTAAGATCAGATGGAAGAATTAGAGCAGTTGTTCACCAAGTTTGGTCCCTGCCTGGGACTGTGTCAGAAACTCTGGAGGAGGGCCCAGCAATCGGTGTTTTAACAAGCCCTTCAGGTGTTTCTGATGCACCTAAACTTTGAGAACTACTAAATTAGGGAATAGTTGTAGAGGCAGGATCTTTGAGACAAAGTTATGTAGTGCCCTAGGCAAGGCCATCTGCTGAATGTGAGGGTAGCAGGGGACCCTGAGGCCGGGGACACCGACTGTAGAGGAGTGCCTAAGAATCAGCTAGGGACATGAGGAGGATCGCCAAACTACAGCATGACATAAAAAGTAAGAAAGTTATATCTCACGATAACAACACATCTGAGTCTTAACTAGAAAAATAATTCAAAAGGCTATATGTATTGGGATATTTATAGTAACGAAAGACTGAACACTTTAATGTCCAACATTAGGTGAAAAGTTAATACAATACCAAGAATTCAACTCCAAGTAATCTCCCAGAACTGCTGGTCAAACATGGCCATCTTGATATCACATTTCCCAAGAGTGTCCAGACATGGGACAATGAGAGAAAGTATCTGTGATATAATGTTGAATGAAAAAAATAGCCTATAATAGAGTACATGTATATGATGAAAATTATGTTGTAAAAAAAAAAAGTACTCTTGGAGCTAGGCACAGTGGCTCATACCTGTAATCCTAGCACTTTGGGAGGCCAAAGAAGGCAGATCACTTGAGCCCAGGAGTTGTTTCATTTGTTTGTTTGTTTTTGAGACAGAGTTTCATTCTTGTTGCCCAGGCTGGAAAGCAATGGCACGGTCTCGGCTCACTGCAACCTCCACCGCCCAGGTTCAAGCAATTGTGCTGCCTTAGCCTCCCAAGTAACTGGGATTACAGGCGTCCACCACCACACCCAGCTAATTTTTTTTTTTTTTGTATTTTTAGTAGAGATGGGCTTTCACCATGTTGGACAGGCTGGCCTTGAACTCCTGACCACAGGTGATCCACCTGCCTCAGCCTCTCAAAGTGCTGGGATTACAGGAGTGAGCCACCATGCTCAGCCAAGCCCAGGAGTTTGAGACCAGCCTGGGCAACATGGTGAAACCTCATCTCTAGAAAAAATACAAAAATTAGCTAGGTATGGTGGTGAGCACCTATAGTCCCAGCAACTCAGGATGCTGAGGTGGCAGGATCACCTGAGCCCAGGAGGTTGAGGCTGCAGTGAGCCATGAACTCCAGCCTGGGTGACAGAGTGAGACCCTGTCTCAAAAAATAAAAATAAATAAATAAATAAAATTAAAAAAAATACTCTTGGGGGAACAATTGGAGCTTTAAAATAAATCAATACATTGGCAAAGGCCACTGGGGCCAACAATATGGCTTTTGAAGTTACCACCATGGGAGTTGATAGCCATGGGGTAAATAAATGTAAGGGACCAGGGGTTTCTGGGCAATAACTCAGCCAGAACAGATAGGATGGAAGCACTTAGGTTTGTTCAGAGCCCTTGAGGCCATTGACTTGTCTGGAGCCTTGGAGAAGAACAGGAGGTAGCCTTGGAAAGCTATGGGGACCACATTTTTAAAACCAAAACTTGGGACCCAAGGTCTGCCAAGTTTCTCATAGGTGCTAATAGGACCACAGACTAGCCTATTTGAATCTGGGCACTCCTGGGAAACGTGATACCAAAATGGCCGTGTTTGACCAGCAGTTCCAGGAGATCACTTAGAGCTGGAGACCTCAATCCCAAGTCATTTTACAGAAGAGGAAAATGAAGGCAAGGGAAGTTTAAGTTCAACAACTTGCCCCAAATCATACAGCTTTAAAGCTGCAAAGGCCAAAACTAAAGCTCAGTCTCCTATTTTTTAATACCATGCTTCCTGGATGAAGGACCTTGAACCCTGAGCTAAAGATTTGAGACGAGCAAATCAAAACCATAGTAAGTTACCACCTCACACATATTAAAATGGTTATTATAAAAAAGACAAGAGATAACAAGTGTTAGCAAAGTGTAGAGAAAAGGGAACCTTCACACACTGCTGATGGGAATGTAAATTTGTATAACCATTATGGAAAGCAGTATGGAGATTCCTCAAAAACTTAAAAATAGAACTACCATATGATCCACCAATTCCTCTTTTGGGTATATACCCAAAGGAAATGAAATTAGCACCTTATAGTGCTAAATCTGCACTCCCATGTTCACTGCAGCATTATTCACAAAATAGCCAAGATATGGAAACAATCTAAGTGTCCATCAATGGATGAATGGATAAAGAAAGTGTGGTGCAATTCTTGTGAATACAATGAAGTATTATTCAACCTTAAAAAACAAGGAGATATCTCCATTTGTGACATGTGTAAACCTACAGACACTATGCTAGGTGGAATAAGCCAGACACAGAAAGAAAAATATGGCATGATCTCACTTGTATGTAGGATATTTAAAAAGTCCAATACATAGAAATAGAGAGTAGAATGGTGGTTACCAGGGGCAGAGATTGGGAGAAAATGGAGAGATGTAGGTCAAAGGGTACAAACGTGTGGTTAGGTAGGAGGAATAAGTCTAGAGATCTAATGGACTGCATGAGGACTAGAGTTTAATAATATTGTTTTGTATGCTAAAAATTTGTTAATGTAGATTTTAGAAGCTTCTGCCACAAACACACACAAAAAGGTAACCATGCAAGACGTGGTGGATGTGTAAATTTGCTTGACTGCAGTAATCATTTCACTAGCTCTATGGATATCAAAACACCATGTTGTATACTTTAAATACATGTAATCATAATAAATAAATAAGTAAATAAACAAAAGAGATGAGTTGTACCAGGTAACAAGGATTCATAATAAATCACTGCCTAGGAAAGCACCATGGTGAAGGGAGTGTTTGAGGAAGGACAATGATGTGTAAACTGGACAGGAACAGTCTGAAGACTGGAGATAGTTAGAGCATCAGCTGCAGCCTAGGAAATGTGGTTAATTAGGGCCTGAACCAGGCTGCTGGCTGTGAAATTAGACAGGAGAGAACCGCAGAGAGAAATGACATTCCTCACTCTCACATCACACTCTCCCCAATTTCCTTTTGAGGTTCCTTAGTACTTACTTCATTTACCTTAAAGGCTTATTTGCAAACACAGCTCAGCACAAACTCTAACTAGCCTGTAAATCTCATATATATATATATATATTTGGCTAGGCCATGCTTCTACATTCTTAAAAGCCAATGCTACACTGGGAATGAAAAGGAATCAGACCCAGTATAAATTGTGAATGACTCTGAACTTAAGGCTTTCTACAAATGATGAAGTATTTATATAGCAAGTTAAGAAAACCGAGAGGCCCAAGAGTGTCTCACCCAGTACCATTCTTTCTTCCCTACTCCTCCTGGCACCTTGGATACTCCCTCAAGCCTTCAGTTTCCTTTGCTCCCTATGGGAAAGCCACTGGATTGATTCAGGACAAGGTGTGCGGCATCACACTCAGACTATGAAGACTGCAAGGAACCTTGGGGTTACCCAGGCTAAGCACTCGGGAACCCAGAAACACAAATGGCTGAAGGTGAGAACGCATCTCCCAATGACCTCTGGGAGCACACTTTTTCTCCTTTCCTCTTCCTGAAATGCAATCTGAAACAAAATTCTAAAATAAAAATATTTTTGTTCTGCTCAAAACTGTGCACATGTGCATTCTCTCTCTCTCTCATAGAGTCAGTAGGAGATGAAAGCTTCAGAATTCAAATGTTACCTTAAATACGGTGACTAAATGGCATTCTCTAAGCAGAATCACTTTAAAAGGGAGGAAGATGAAACATTTTTATTTTCTTTATGTTAGAGCTGCCATCCAAAGTAATTGATACACATGTGTTTTGTTTTCTTTTAGCATATCATTGTTACTTCCCTCAAAACTGTTAGGTTATTCCTTGTACTCGTTGTATTCTCCTTTCAGGACTAAACCTGCTGAAAGAAAAACACCACATCTCATTTGTCTTTGCATTCCTCATGGGTCCTTGTATTGCTCTCGGCACATTGTTCTGTACAACGTTTTGGCACTGTGCTTACTCTTCTTAAAAACTGGTGGAATAACAGGGCATGAAATGACTTTCATCCAATATTTTTTACAACTTTTACCTTCACTACTTAAAAGAAAAAAGTCAAATAGCAAAATGAATATGGCACGTCAATTAGAGAATGGAACAATCTCTGTTTTAAAAGAAAACAGCTTAGGAAGCTCTGGGCTCACACGTGCTATTCTGAAACCAAAATCACATAGATGAGGTTGAACAGTTGAATCGTCTTTTGAAACAAATTAAAAATTCAACCCATAGTAATTTTGGCAGAGGGAAAACGTCAAGTTGCATTTAAGCCAATTTCTCTTCCTTCTGTAGTCGATGAGCTGTTTTGGGGCACAAGAAAAAATTTCAAGGATTGTGTTTATTTACAGTATTTTCAGGGAAAAAAATGCCTGCTTGCTTTTCCTGTAAAAGTGAGAGGAGCAGAGAAGCTTCCTAGACTGTTCTCAGATGCTTCAGCTAAAAAGTAAAATGAGTAACAGTGCCAATAATTGAAAATAAGGAGAAAAATTATGCCAAACACTTGGCACCAGCTGCAGCAATTAAGTAAGCACCTGCTTTATGCTTCATCTGCCACCATCCCCTCCCTCTTCATTCAGGCTGGTTTCTGTTTTTTTTTTTTTTTTTTTTTTTTTTTTTTTT
>NW_016806471.1:3216177-3220657 GCF_001698545.2 Rhinopithecus bieti
CCATAGTAATTTTGGCAGAGGGAAAACGTCAAGTTGCATTTAAGCCAATTTCTCTTCCTTCTGTAGTCGATGAGCTGTTTTGGGGCACAAGAAAAAATTTCAAGGATTGTGTTTATTTACAGTATTTTCAGGGAAAAAAATGCCTGCTTGCTTTTCCTGTAAAAGTGAGAGGAGCAGAGAAGCTTCCTAGACTGTTCTCAGATGCTTCAGCTAAAAGTAAAATGAGTAACAGTGCCAATAATTGAAAATAAGGAGAAAATTATGCCAAACACTTGGCACCAGCTGCAGCAATTAAGTAAGCACCTGCTTTATGCTTCATCTGCCACCATCCCCTCCCTCTTCATTCAGGCTGGTTTCTGTTTTTTTTTTTTTTTTTTTTTTTTTTTTTTTTTGAGAATGAATGCATCTCATTGTACAAGCTCACAGAGCTGTCTTTTTCCTTCTTTTTATTTCATTCCTTTCCCTTTGGCTATCATTAACTCAGGCATGACAGGAAGATCCAGACAAGGACAAGGTAGTAAAGACACCAATATTTCTAAAATCTAAGGCTTTAGAGAATGTTGAGGCAGATGTAACCACAGTAATCACTGGTACGAGAGCACTGATGTTCTTACTAAACAGCAGGTTATGCCATCCCAAGGAGACCTTGCAAATGAAGATGTAGATTAGATTTCTGGAAGCAAGATTTTTATTAGCTTAGTCCTGAACCTTAGCTATGCAACAAAAGCCAGTTCCTCTGCAGAGATTTAGGCTCTCAAAGAGACACCATCAAGGAGTTCTAGACTGTTATCAACATAGGGCTTAGCAAGAGCATCAAATGAGATATAACGGAAGTGCTTTGAAAAGTTGAAAGAATTATGCAAATGTAAGGCAGGTATTAATATTAAAGATGTTTATCATAACCCAGCTAAGAGAAAAAAGATCATAAGCGTATTCATCCACTGGAAATGAATTTGCACTTTTTGGAACTCTGGGCTACCATTTCCTCTTTTTCCTTTTATCCTGTCTATAAAAGCTGGCTAATGATGCACCTACCTCAGAGGCGACTGTGAGGCTTAAATGAGATTATGTGCGTGGAGCACCTTGTTCCATGCCTCATATAGAAAAGATACTTAATAAATGTGAATTGCATTTCAAGGGGAAAATCAAGTACATTATCCTGAGAATTCTTCATACTTGCAGTTCATCAATAGATGCTTCACATTAAATTACATGTTTCCAGGAGAGAAAAATGGATTGGTCACCCTCAACAAGTACACAATTGGTGCAGCTGGCTGCTTCTCACATGGAGAAAACAGATGTGAAACAAAGGCATCCATCCTTCAATTTGTAGGTGTCAAAGTAGCAATTCTCTTCTCATACTGATAACTACTGCTCTGTTCTTCTGCAGGAAACATTTTAAAGCTGCTTTTGAATTCCCTCTATCACAGCCAGATACCAGCAAAAGAGAGATTCTGCAAACAGAGCAAGAACTTCTAGGTACAGACCAGAGGCTCCTTGAGGTTAGGGACCATTCTGTTCCCTGAATGGCAGTTCCCTGCCACACCCCAGCACTTGCAAGAGTGCCCAGCACACGACAAGCCCTTAATATGAACTTACTGAATCATTTCAGTACATCAGAAATATGAGGAAGTAAATGAAACATAAAATTAAAGGTGCTTTATGTCATCAATTTGATTGGCATGTCCTGCTTCATCTACCTTTGGTGCAACATGAGGTCTCATTTGTTTTAGTGCTTGATATGGTTTGGATGTGTCCCCACCCAAATCTCACCTTGAATTGTAACTCCCCAAAATTTCCAGGTGTTGTGAGAGGGACCCTGTGGGAGATAATTAAATCATGGGGGCGATTTCCCCCATACTGTTCTTGTGGTAGTGAATAAGTCCCACAAATCTGATGGTTTTGTAAGGAGAAACCCCTTTCACTTGGCTCTCATTCTGTGTCTTGCCTGCCACCATGTAAGACATGCCTTTTGCCTTCCACCATGATTGTGAGGGCTCCCTAGCCATGTGGAACTATGAGCCCATTAAACCGCCTTTTCTTTATAAATTACCCAGTCTTGGATATGTCTTTATCAGCAGCATGAAAATGGACTAATACAGTGCTCAAACCATAATGACTGAAGTCCATCTTATTGATCAGGGGAGTCCATCCTGCTCCTGCAGGGTACTTGTCCCATGAAGTACCCTGGTAGAAGTACCAGGAGCAGATAGTCCAAAGTGATTAACTTATTCATTGTTAATTAGTTAATATTACCTCATAGAAGAAACCAGAAAGTCTGGTGAGTCCACCAAAGAGCTCTGTTGTCTGCTATTTGTGTTGCTTTACATCAGTGCAAAAACCATAAAGTTCAGTTATCTAGAATGAGACTCTACTTGCTTTAACATTACTACAGTATCAAGACAGATAACTATTGACAGTCCTAAAAGATTCTTAGAGATTTTTAGGTGAGAAATGGTCTCTCTCTGTGTGTGTCTCTCTCTGTCTCTCCCTCTCTCTCTCTCTCTTTTTCTCTCTTGCTCTGGGACCGTGCCCACCCTTGGAACACCTGCACTAATCAGGTCTGAGCTTCTGATGTTACAGCACCTGTGGGGTGCCGAACTTCCAGTTTACACACACAGAGCCACTTTGTCCCTAAGGGACATCTACGGTGCCTGGGTGGCTGGATCAACAGATGCAGCGTCCACACCCTAAAATTTTCCTAGAACCCTTTTCTTGACTGCACTCTCCCATGGAGAACCTAGAAACCCTTAGCTTTAGTTTAAGGTGGTAATGTTTGAGGAGGTTTGGAAGGGGAAGAGATGAGCACACTAGGAAAGCAAACAGTGTGACCAAAGACAGAGTAACAGGAAACTCAGGGTCAGCCACAAGAAACCTTCACTTGTCTGGACACAGAATCCATGCAGGGCGGGGAGCTGGGAGATGTAGAAAGGCAGGGTTATTTACGGATTTTATATTGAGGGCCAAATGGTGTACAGAGGGGTCAAGATTTAAAGTGGCAGTCATTCTTTCCTCAGAACATGACCAAAATGCCTTTGAAAGTTCCCCTTTCTACCACACTTTAGACTTGGTGCAGAGAACTAGAACCAACTGCCACCACTTCTGTGTCCTGCAGAGTGGCGGTGACCCTAGGGTGCCCTACTGAGCTACAATGGCACATAGGAGTAGACAGTCTTCCAAATCATTAGGGCAGCATCTCCCAGGCTGGCCTATTGCATAATAAGGAATAATTATACGATTGGAACAAGCTAAAAGTGTTATAGGAGTGATATGGTTTGGATCTGTGTCCCCACCAAATCTCATGTCGTATTGTAGTCCCCAGTGTTGGAGGTGGTGCCTGATGGGAGGTGATTGGATCATAGTGGCAGAGTTCTCATGAATGAGTTAGCAGCATCTCCTCAGTCCTGTTCTTGTGATAGCGAGTGCGTGAGTTATCATGAGATCTGGTTGTTTAAAAGTATGTAGCACCTCCCCCTTCTCTTTCTTGGTCCTGTTCCTGCCATGAGTAAAAGCTTTGCCTTCTGCCATGAGTAAAAGCTCCATGAGGACTCCCATGAAGCAGATGCTGCCGTGCTTCCTCTACAGCCTTCAGAACTGTGAGCTAATTTAACCTCTTTTCTTTATAAATTACCCAGTGTCAGGTTTTTCTTTACAGCAGTGTGAGAAATGACCAATACAAGGGGCCCTTGAAAATACACTCAAGACAGTCTATGACAATCAGAGAACTGATGGTGATCGTATCATGAAAATTGACTCCCCAGAATCCTATCTATGTTGATTGATAAGGAGTATGTTCATTCACTGATCTGGTCAAGGAGAATGTGATTGGCCATAATTGGCTTAGACAAGATCATTGGATTTCAACCCTGGCCATAAAATAGAACCACCTGAGTAGCTAAAGAAAATTGCCGACATCTAGGTACACATCAGTGATTCTAGACTCATTGGGGCTGGGGGGACAACGAGTACAAAGGCCTGGAGTCAAGAGAACATGGTGAGTTTATGCGGATATTGATAGTTCTACATGGCTTGAACACAGCATAGGGAAATAAATTCATCACCTTAGGCCTCAGGTGACACACTGGGACTACCACTACTCTGTGGGACAGGGAAGTGGTGGGGTAAGATCTAATGCCTTGCACCCGAGTCTAAAATGTGGTGGTGTCCCTGTAGCCATATCAAAGTAGGTGCTGTTAAACAAGCGAATCTTAAAGAAATCTTTGAGAGAGGCTGCAGTGGTTAAGGGTGTAGATTTGGGTGCAGCAGCAGATGAGCTCAGTTCTATCATCTAACACCTGGGGAGCAAGCCAGGGGACCAGACCTGAACCTTTGGGGGAATCAAGTACTTAAAGAGGTACTACCTCTAGATTACCTTGTCCTCACCCTGTTCCCACTATTGTCTTTCCATTATAGTGTTGAAAACTGTAATGTCTACATATTTCACTAAAATGTCACAAATTCAAAAAAAAAAAAAAAAAAA
>NW_016806471.1:3221599-3248397 GCF_001698545.2 Rhinopithecus bieti
AAAAAAAAAAAAAAAAATCAGCCTTTACAATATCAAACCACTGAGATTTGGGGATGTTTGTTATGGTTGTTAGCCTCACCTGATTAATTCAGCAATTCTGAGAATCAAATGAGAACATTTATTTATAATCACAATGTCAGGCACAGAGTAAAGATTTAGTTAAGTAACAGCTATTTATTATTATATGGTGTCTGCCCTGCTTTAGGTATGTAGACTTTTCCCTTCCCATCTTTTCCAATGCTATTTCTTCCCTTTGATCCAGTGACCAAGACAATTCTGGATGGCCGGTGCTGCTTTGTCTTTAAGCCTAATCACAATATTAATGCATTGCTTCTCTCTGGACCTTGCTTTTCTAATAACGTTTCCTCGCAAAAATATGGAGGGTAGAGGGAATGTTTCTATCGAAATGATAATGGTTCTGAAATGAGTCAGAAGCATGAGGCATTTCAACTGGCATCATTCATCACAGCTCCATTTTTGCTTCCCCTGCCTTTCTGTATGAAGTCTACAGAGCTGAGAGTTAAATTAGTTTGAGAACTGCCTCGGACGAGCAGCACAATCTGCTCCACTGCAGCGAACATTTCATCAAAACTGTTCCTGCCGAATTTTCATGAAACTTCCACATTTTAATTAGAAACTGGAGAACCAGATGGGTGACAAAAGGAATTTAAGGTAACAAGGGAGTAAGTGCTCTTACACTAAGGTAAAAATCAATAACCGTGTGACTAGGTGGCCACTTAATCAGCATGATTTGGAAAGTTCTAGGGGTTCTCCCTATGGCCCTCAAACATCTCCATTACATGACAACAATGGCTAAAATTGTTAATAAAAACCCTTCACAATCACGTGTTACTTTACAGTTGAGCCTTGAATGATGCAGGGGTTGGGGTGCTAACCCCTTGCAGAGTCAAAAATCTGCGCATAACTTTTGACTTCCCAAAAACTCAATTACTAATAGCCTACTGTTGACCAGAAGACTTACCAATGACACAGTTGATTAACACATATTTTGTATGATGTATTTACTATGTACTGTATTCTTATAATAAAGTAAGCTAGAGAAAAACGTGCCATTAAGGAAATCATCAGGAAGAGAAAGTATATTTACTACTCATTAAACGGAAGTAGATCATCATAAAGATCTTCATCCTCATCATCTTCATGTTGAATAGGCTTAGGAGGAAGAGGAAGAAGAGGGGTTGTTCTTGCTGTCTCATGGGTGGCAGAGGCAGAAAAGATGGAGAAGGTGGAAGAGAAGGTGGAATAGCCAGGCACAGTCAGTGTAACTTTACAGCAATACATTATAATTTCTGTTTGATTTTGCTTTTCATTTCTCTAAAATTTTCTATATGGTACCAATCCTTTTTTCACCATTTGGTTTAGTTTCAGTGCCTATATCTTAGTAGGGTCCATGATAGAAAAAAAGTCAAAAACAGTCATGAATGATCAGAATCACTCTGCTAGATTGTCTAATGTCAATTTGTTTTCTGGAACTGCTTTCTGTACATCTTCTTCGTCCAGCACTGGTTTGAAATCACTCATCTCCATCAAATTGTCTTCTGCTGTCTTTGGTGTGGTGTTTGTTAGCTCTTACATTTCTCCAATATCATGTTGAAAACTTTCAATTTCCCTCTTTCTGTGTCACCCAGGCTGGAGTGCCATGGCATGATCTTGGTTCACTGCAAACTCCGCCTCCTGGGTTCAAGTGATTCTTCTGCCTCAGCTTCCCCAGTAGCTGGGATTACAGGTACACAACACCATTCCTGGCTAATTTTTGTGTGTGTGTGTGTATTTTTAGTACAGGTGGGGTTTCACCATGTTGGGCAGGCTGGTCTCGAATTCCTGGCCTCAAGTGATCTGCCTGTCTTGGCCTCCCAAAGTGCTGGAATTACAGGTGTGAGCCACTGCACTTAGCCCTCAGTGCTTTTCCTAATAGTGTCCAAGAATTTATCTGCTGCCTCTTGGTTGGTAGGAGCTGCTTATTCTCTTATATTGACCTTTTTAAAGCCAAAGCTCTTTCTAAAATTGTCAAATCATCCTTTGTTGACATTAAATGCTCCAGTTTTAGATCCTTCGCCTTCCTTATGCTTTGTTATATAAGAACTTTGTTTTTTCACTAATCATATTAGAGTCTATGGGTATGCCTTTCTTATAGCAGTCCTGCATCCACATAAAAGCTGTATTTTCAATACAAGATTAAAGGGTATTTCAACTTTTGGTTCCAAAATGGTAATGTAGAAACAAGCTTGCTTCACTCTTCCCAACAGAAAACCAAAAACAAATATACAGCTCTGAGATCATAACCAGAAATATCCCAGAGCTCAAATATCAACATGAGAGAGTTTCTTGGGCCACAGCAAAGTTAAAAAAATAAAAATAAATAAACTCTAAGCAGATGGTAGTATACTCAGACTTCCACATCTGCAATGCCCCTCCTCCCATTCTTCCCAGCACCAAACAGAAAGATTTCTCCACCACCCCCCCCCCAAAAAAAAAGTGAAATTGAGGTGGACAACGAGTTTCTCCAACATTTTGGTTTCCCTGGCAGGAAACCTCTCCCTGCCTTAACCCATGGGAAGCATCATGAGCACCTGAAGGGAGAAATATTCCCTACAACAGGCAGAGACAAAGAGGGGAGGTAAGACTGCCATTTACAGCCCTGGAAACTATGCTCTTTCACTCAGCCAAAGGAGACAACAAAGCAGAGCAGCTTTTCTGCACTGCCACATTATAGGAGATTCATCCTACAGGTCCCCTGGGCACAAACCTGTAGGCAGCCTTCCCACATTACCAGTACATCCCCTTTGGGACTTCCCCTATTTGGAAAGGAGAGCGCTATAATCCTTTACTGGAGCCAAAGTGAACCTGGGCTTAAGGCACAACCTATAGCCAAAAAGGAGGCTGTGACCTAGCAGTAAAGAAGCTTCAAGCAAACATATCCAATAAAAACCAAAACAAGTCAGACAAAGGAGAAATATATATCTGATCTTCCAATGCAAAGACATAGATGTACATCCACAAGAAACAACAGCAAACAGAAACATGAACTTTCCAAACAGACAAAGCAAAGAAACCAGTAACTGACCCTAATGAGATGGTGATATGTGAGCTATCTGATGAAGAATTCAAAATAGCAGTTTTAAGGAAACTCAGTGATCTCCAAGATAACACAGAAAGACAATTCAGAAATTTATCAGAGGATTTTAACAAAGATATCGAAATAATTTTTTAAAAACAGAAATCTTGGAACTGAGAAATACATTTGCTGTACTGAAAAATTAATTAGAGGCTTTCAACAGCAGAATAGATCAAGTGGTGGAAAGAATTGGTGAACTAGAAGACAGGCTATTTAAAAATACACAAAGGAGAAAAAAGAATGAAAAACAATGATTACCTACAAGATATAGAAAACTACCTCAAAAGGCCAAATTTAAGAATTATTGGTGATCAAGAGGGAGTTGAACAATAGCAAGAGTTAGAAAGCTTATTCAAAGAAATAATAACAGAAACTTTCCAAACTTGAGAATGAGATTAATATTAAGATACAGGAAGCTCAGGGAATACCAAACAGGTTTGACCCAAATAAAACTACCCAATGCACATAATAATCAAACTCTCAAAAGTCAAGGACAAGAGAAAATTCTAAAAGCAGCAAAAGAAAAGCAAATAACATATAAAGGAACTCCAATTTGTCTGGCAACAGACTTCTCAGTGAAAACCATACAGGCCAAGAGGGAGTGAAACGACATTTTCAAAGTGCTAAAAGAAAAAAAACCAGCTATCCAAGAGTACTGTATCCAGCAAAGTTATTCTTCAAATATGAACAAGAGAGGAAGAAAAAGAGTTTTGTTTGGGATGATGAAAAGTTCTAAAATAAATAATAATGGTTTTGCAATATTGTTCATGCATTTGATGCCACTGAAGTGAATAGTTAATAATTGTTAAAATTAGAATTTTATATTATGAATGTTATACCACAATAAAAAACTAACAAAATGAAAAATATATGAAGGAGAGATAAAGACATTTCTGAACAAATGAAAGCTGGGAAAATTCATTACCACCAGACCTGTCTTTTAAAAAATGCTAAAAGGAGTTTTTCAATCTGAAAAAAAAGTTAACATGCAAAAACAACAACATTTGAAAATATAAAACCCACTGGTAAAATTAAATACATGGACTAACCCAGAATACTCTAATATTGTAATTGTGGTGTGCAATCTACTTATAACTATAGTATGAAGCCCCAAAAACAAATCTATATAAAAAAACTACTGCAACCTGTTAAGAGATAGGTAATATAAAAATGTGTAAATGAGATAACTAAAAGTCAAATGTGGAGGGGATGGAGTTAACGCATAGTTTTTCTCATTTTTTTGTTTCTATTCTTTATGATCCAAGATAAGTTGTGCTCTCTTTAAAATAACTTTTATATCTATATTTCTTGTAAGCCTCATGGTAACCACAATGCAAAACCTATAATAGATTCACTAAAATAAAAGCAACAAATTAAAACATACTACCAGAGAAAATCTCTTAACCACAAAGGAAGACAGTAAGAAAAGAAGCAAAGAGTTACAAAACAATCAGAAAATAAGCAACAAAATGACAATAGTAAGTCCTTTCTTATCAATAATAACACTGAATGTAAATGGACTCAATTCTCCAATTAAAAAGCATAGAACAGCAGAGTAGATTTTTTTAAAAAAAAGACCTAAATATGTGCTGCCTACAAGAAACCCACTTCACCTATAAAGACAAATATAGACTGAATGGGAAAGGGTAAAAAAAGATGCTCCATGTAACTGGAAACCGAAAGAAGACCAGGAGTAGGTATACTTAGATAAAATAGACTACAAATCAAAGACTGTAAAAAGAGACAAAGAAGGTCACTATATAATTATAAAGGGGTCAATCCAGCAAGAGGATATAACAATTATAAATATATTTGCAACCCAACGCTGGAGCTCCCAAGTATATAAAGCAAACATGAATAGATCTCAAGGGAGAGACAGACTGCAATACAATACAATACAATAGTAGCAAGGGACTTTAATACTTCACTCTCAGTAATGGATGGATCATCCAGACAGAAAACCAACAAAGAAATAGCAGAGTTAAACTACACACAAGACCTAATAGATCTAACTGACATTCATAGAATTTGTTACCTACCTGCTGTGGACACACATTCTTTTCGTTAGCACACAGAACATTCTTAAGAATAGACCATATCTTAGGCCATAAAGCAAGTCTGAACAAATGCAAAAAGGTAGAAATCATATCAAGTATCTTTATCGCGATAGAATAAAACCAGAAATCAACAACAAGAGGAAACTCATTCAGGAGCATGTTGTTTAATTTCCATGTGTTTGTATAGTTTCTGAATTAAATTATGACCAATGGATCAATGAAGAAATTAAGAAGTAAATTTAAACACTTCTTGAAACAAATGAAGATGGAAATACAACATGCCGAAATCTATGGGATATGGAAAAAGCAGTACTAAAGGGAAAGCTTATAAAAACAAACATTTATATTTTAAAAAGTAGACTTTCAATAAATAAATTAATGATGCAGCTCAAGGAACTAGAAAAGCAAGAACAAACCAAACCCAAGATTAGTAGTAGGAAAGAAATAATAAATATCAGAGCAGAAATAAACGGCATTGAGACTACAAACAGTACAGAAGATCAATGAAACAAAAAGTTTGGTTTTTTTTTTTGAAAAGACAACCAAAATCAATAAACCTTTGGCTAGACTAAAAAAAAAAAAAAGGAGAGAGAGAGAGGGAAGACTGATTAAATAACATTAGAAACAAAAAAAAGAGACATAACCACTAGGACCACAGAAATACAATGAATCATTATGTAATATTATGAACAACTATACACCAAGAAATTGGAAAACCTAGAAGAAATGGCTAAAATCCTGAACACATAAAACCTACCAAGACTGAACCATGAAAATAATAGAAAACTGAGTAAACCAATAATGTGTAACGAGACTGAAGCTGTAATGTCTCCCATAAAAGAAAAGCCCAGGACCTGAGGGTTTTACTGCTGAATTCTACCAAACATTTAGAAAAGAACTAATACCAGTTTTACTCAAACTCTTCCAAAAAAATTGAAGATGAGGGAATACTTCTAAACTTATCCTATAAAGCCACCATTACCCTGATACTAAAACCAGACAAGGATAAAACAACAACAACAAAAAAAGAAAATTACAGGCCAGTATCACTGATGCACATAGGTGCAAAAATTCTCAACAAAATAGTAGCAAACTGAATTTAACAACACATTAAAAAGATCATTCATTATGTTCAAGTGGGATTCATCCCAGGGATGCAAGGATGGTTCAACATATGCAAATCCATAAACCGGATACATCACATTAACAGAAGCAAAAACTAAAACCATATGATTATTTAAATAGGTGCCAAAAAAGGCATTCACTAAAATTTACCATCCCTTGATGGTAAAAAATCCTCATCAATTAGCTATGGAAAAAACATACCTCAAGATAATAAAGACCATATATGACAAACCCACAGCTAACATCATACTGAACAAGGAAAAATTGAAGGCCTTTACTCTAAGATCTGGAACAAGATGATATAATACTGGAAGTCCTGGTCAGAGCAGTTAGGTAAGTGAAAGAAATAAAGAGCATCCAAATTGGAAAGAAAGAAGCCAAATTACCCTTGTTTACAGATGGTATAATCTTATTCTTAGAAAAATCTAAGAATTCACAAAGAGACTGTTGGAACTGATAAATGAATTAGGTAAAGTTGTGTGATAGAAAATCAACATATAAAAATTAGTAGCATTTATATAGACCAACAGCAAACAATCTGAAAAAAAAACAAACAAACAAGAAAGCAATGCCATTTACAATAGCTACTAAGAATATAAAATACCTAGGATTCAATTTAACCAAAGAAGTGAAAGACCTATACAAGAAAAACTATAAAATACTGTTGAAGAAATAGAAGAGAATACAAAAAGAATGGAAAGATATTTTATGCTCACGAATTGGAAGAATTAATATTGTCCAAATGATAATGCTGCCCAAAGCAATTTACAGATTCAATGCAATCCCTATTAAGATACCAATGACATTCTTCACAGAAATATTTTAAAAATCCTAAAATTTATATGGAACTCCAAACCACCTCAAATAGTCAAAGTAATCGTGAGCAAAAGAACAAAACTGGGGCATCACACTATTTGACTTCAAAATTTACTACAAAGATGGGGGCATCACACTATCTGACTTCAGAATTTACTACAACCAAATCAGCATGGTACTGGCATAAAAGCAAACACACAGACCAACGGAACACAATAAAAAATCAAGATACAAATCCATGTGTTTACAGCCAACACATTTTCAACGAAGATGCCAAGAACATGTAATGGAGAAAGGACATTCTCTTCAACAACTGGTGCAGGGAAAACTAGGTATCCATATGTGGAAGAAAGAAAGTAGACCCCTATTCTCCCCATACACAAAAATCATATCGAAATGGATTAAAGATTTACATCTAAGAAATTATGAAACTACTAGAAGTAAACATTGGAGAACTACTCCAGGACGTTGGTCTGGGCAAAGATTTTTTTGTGTAAGACCTCAAAAGCACAGGCAAGCAAAGGAAAAATAGACAAATGGGATTATATCAAGCTAAAAGGTTTCTGCACAGCAAAGGAAACCATCAACAAAATGAAGACACAACCCGCAGAATGAGGGAAAGTATTTGCAAACTACCCATCTGACAAGGAATTAACAACCAGAAGACATAAGGAGCTCAAACCAACTCAATACCAAACAAACAAACAAACAAAAACAAAAGGCAAACCCACAAGTAATCAGATATTAAAATGGCAAAAGATCTGAGTAAATATTTTTCAAAAGAAGACATATAAATGGCAAACAAGTATATGCAAAATGCTCAACATCATTAATCATCAGAGAAATGCAAATCAAAACCAGAATGAGATATCATCTCACCTCAGTTAAAATGGCTTTTATCAAAAAGACAGGCAATAACAGATGCTGGCAAGGATGTGGAGAAAAGGGAACTCTTATACACTGTTTGGTGGGAATGTGAATTAGTATAGCTACTATGGCAAACAGTATGGAAGTTCTTCAGAACACTAAAAATAGAACTTCCACATGATCCAGCAATTCCACTGCTGGGTAGATATCCAAAAGAAAGGAAATTAATATGTATAAGAAATACCTGCACTATCATGTTTATTGTAGCACTGTTTACAATAGCCAGAATGTGCAATCAACCTAAGTGCCCATCAATGAATGAATAGATAAAGAAAATGTGGTACATATACTGCACTGGAATATTATTCAGCCATAAAAAAGAACGAAATCTTGTCATTTGCAGCAACATGGATAGAACTGGAGGACATTATGTTAAGTGAAATAAGTCAATCATAGGAAGACAAATATCACATGTTCTCACTCAGATGTGGGAACTAAAAAAAGCGGATCTCATGAAGATAGGAAGTAGATTGGTGGATACTAGAGGCTGGGAAGGGAAAGAGTCAGGGGGATGAAGAAAAGCGGAAAATTGGGTACAAATATATGGTTTGATAGAAGAAATAGGGTTAGATATATCAGTAGGGAGCCATAGTTCAGAATGACATCTTGAACATTCAAAAATAGTCAGATGAATTCAAACAATTCTAGTATAACAAAAAAAGACAAATATTTAATGTGTTGGATATCCCAAGTACACTGATGTGATCTTTACAAAATACATGAATGTATTAAATTATCACATACACCCTAGAACTATGTGCATCTATTATGCATCAATATAAAAAATTTTTGCAAAAATTGCAAGGTTGTCGTGCCTGCTGGTGTTGCTGCAGCGATAGCTTCATGAATTTCCTTTTCTTCTTTTACAATGGTCTTTACACTGAATTCATTTATCTTGAAATGGTGGGCAAGCACAGCGGCAGATCTCAATCTGTTACACAATGAGCAGTTCACCTTTTTAAAAAAAATAACATCATGACTTTTTCTCTGCTTCCTGGGAGTACTTCCAGCATCACTAGTGGAACTTTGTATGGGTTCCGTGGTGTTATTCAAGGTTGATAGCATTGTACTAAACATGATGAAAAAATGCACACGAATCTCAGGAAATCATTTTTACTGTGATATGCAATTTACTAGAGAGGTGAACGGCTCACATGGAGATGATAGTGTTACACGGTGTTTTAAGTGAATACTCCCAACATTTGAGCTCACTGCAATAGCAACAGGAGGTGGCTACAAGACTATTACAGTAGCATAGTATTACTACAGTTAATTTTATGCAATTATGACTTAATACCACATCTTTATGTTTTTGGGTGTTGTTTGTTTTGAAACAGGGTCTCGTTCTGTCGCCCAGGGTGGAGTGCAGTGGTGCAATCATGACTCACTGTAGCCTTGAACTCCTGGGTTCAAGCAATCCTCCTGTCTCAGCCTCCCAAGCAGCTAGGACTACAAGCATGTGCCACCATGCTTGGCTGCATTTCTGTTGACTGCAAATGGCGCCATGTATGGTCCATAAGTGTTTGTGTAAGATTTGATAAATTTTAACTTTATATAATAGATGTGTGTGTGTTTTGAACTAGTACATGATAAAACAGATTCGTATCTACATATGTTTTATGCATTCATAAGCTCATCACACTGTAATACCTGCCCCTCGTGGACTCATGGCTTTGTGGCTCTGCCAATAATTATTTAAACCCTTTTCAAGCTTTGGCCCTATGCCACCTTCATAATTCTCTTCATTCCGGTGATTGTGCTCTAGGAACAATAGCTCCCACTCAAATCACTGTCTTGAGTATAACTTCCAATTCAGAATTCCATTCCAGAAGAAACAGGGCCTTACTGGGGCTGGAGTTGTGGAAACTATCGCAACTGTCACTCTTTGGGGAGGTTTTACTTACCATGAAATCACACTACAATAACTTACCACCTCCTTTTAAATAGCCTTATAAAAAACTGGCACAAGTCTATCAGCACTGGAAAAGTCTTTAGACTCACTAGCAGAGACGGTTTTTGATAATAGACGGGTTCTTGATTACCTCCACCTGAACAAGGAGGAGTGTGTGCTGTCATCAGCAAAATCTGTTGTCTGGAGAAGTGGAAACTAATGTCCAGTAAATTTTCAAACAAGCCAAATGGTTACAGACACTTTCCCAAAGTAACCAGGACTGGGCTTCTCCCATTCCTTGAACCTTTATTCATTGTCATTTTTCTTTTAATATTTCCTCCCTGCCTTTTTAAAGCTCTCAATAAGTTTGTATCTTCCAGAATACAACGATTCCACCTACAGATGACTATGCAATCTCAACACTGGCCTGCAACAGCAACTTCCATTTATATAGGGCCTTTTGATAGAAGCCAGTCCCCATCCCCGGTGAATGCGTTTTTCATGACCCTTCATTCCTTCTATGACACAGCAAAAAAGGGAAAGACGCAACTTACCCCTTAAAGCCCCCTTTCAGCAGGAAGTAGCCAGACAGATTCATCACCCCTCTTCACTGGGCCATTTTCCCTTTCTTGAGACCCCAATAAGCAGCAGGTAGACGTGAACATGGGGGAATATAAAGGGTCCAAGATTTTACCAAGATATTTGTCAGGGAGCAAATGAGGAGAGGAAAATCACCTGTGACCATCGAGCAGTCTCCAGGACAAAAACTCCTTATCTGAGGAATTTAGAAGTAATTAAACTTCCCTAGTATCTAAAGTCAGTATCTAGATCTCTTTCAAAAATGTCATAAGTAACTAGAATTTCTATACATCTCCAGGATTCACGCATGTCAAAACTCATTGTGCAACCCTTGCTGACATTAAGGCACCAAAATGTTCACAGATGTAATCATGTATTTGATTTGGCCTACCTGGCTAATATGGCCAAACTTACCCTTAAGCTCCCACCATAAGGTCCATAAATGCTCCTAAGGAAAATCACCGTGGCATGCTCAGCCCTCTCTCACTGAGGCACCCTGCTGCACCCTTTTGCGCGTTCTTTCTTTCTAAAACTTTCCTTTTTCAAATCTATACTGTTTTTGGTAAATTCTTCTTACCAACCCACACATTGACCACTTTCTGATACAGGAGCTCTGACACTTCACCTGGCAAATGTGTTCAAACAACAAGGAAAGCAAAAGAAGTAGACGGAACATGTGTATTAGTCTGCTCAGGTTGCCATAACGAAATACCACAGATTGGATGGCATAAACAACAGAAATCTATTTTCTCATTGTTCTGGATACTGGAAGTCCAGGATCAACGTGTTGGCAGGGTTGGTTTTTCCTGAGGTCTCTTGCAGACAGTCACTCTCTCTCTGTGTCCCCATATGACCTTTCCCCTCTGTGCATGTGCACCTCTGGTGTCTCTTCCATTTTTCTTTTCTTTTCTTTCTTCCTTTTTTTTTTTCAGACAAGGTTTGGCTCTATTGCCCCGGCTGCAGTGCAGAGGCACATCTCGGCTCACTGCAATCTCCGCCCCCAAGGCTCAAACCATCCACCCACCTCAGCCTCCCAAGTAGCTGGACTACTCATGCGCATCACCATGCCAGGTTAATTTTTGTATTTTTTATAGAGATGGGGTTTCACCATGTTGCCCAGCTGGCCTCAAATGCATGATCTCAAGCCATCTGCTTGCCTTGGCATCCCAAAGTGCTAGGATTACAGGTGTGAGCCACCTTGCCCGGCCCCCTTTTTCCTAAGGACAGAAATCCTATTGCATTAGGGCTCCATGCTTTTTGACCTCATTTGACCTTAATTACCTTCTAAAGGCGCTATCGCCAAATATAGTCACATTGGTGGTTAGGGCTTCAATATGAATTTTGGGGGGACAAAATTCAGTCCTTGACAACATTTATTTAGCATTTTCCTTGTACTAAGAGCTTTCAAGTACAGAACGATCTTGAATGCTCACTCCAACCTGAGCAGAGGGGGTCCATTTTACAGATACGGTTAGGGAGATTAAATAACCTGCTAAAGATCACCACCACCCAGGTGGCAAGTGGCAAGACTGTCATCTGACTCTGGGGAGACCATATGATAGACAGTCAGAGCTAAAAGTAGGTCATTCATGGAGTGTTTGGGATGGTTATATAACCTCTACAACTTCCTTATATTTACTGTTTGTCATACAGTGGTTCCCTCTTATCAGCAGTTTCACTTTTTGAAGTTTCAGTTACCCTTCGTGAACTGAGGTCCAAAAACATTAAATGGAAAGTTCCAAAAATAAATAATTTGTAAGTTTTAAATTGAGCACCATTCTGAGTATCGTGATGAAATCTTGCGCCCTCCCACTCCACCCTCAGATGTTAATCATCCTTTTATCCAGTGTATCCACGATGTCTATGCTACCAATCCATTAGTCACTTAGTAGCCATCTCAGGTATCAGATCAAAAAGATAGTATGCTGCTGTGGTCCCAGCTTCTCAGGAGGCTGAGGCAGGAGGATCCCTTGAGCCTAGGAGATTGAGGCTGCAGTCAGCTACCATCATGGCTGTGAATAGCTACCACACTCCAGCCTGGGCAACATAGCAAGACCCTGTCTCAAAAACAAACAAACAAAAAATCAAAATTTAGTATAATATATATAAGGTTCAGTACTATCCATGGTTTCAGGCATCCACCAGGGGTCTTAAACTACTATAGCCCTCTGACCCTTAAAATAAAATGGTCCTGTGGGATTGCCTTCCAGGGCAGTAACATCTGGAGAAGCCATGGAGACCAAGTCCCAGGTACAGCCAGTGTTGTAAGGAGGATTTCAGGGACTGAGGAGAGTGGTGGAAACCAACTACCAAGCTACCCTGAATGCCTGGCAGCTGCAAGATGGAAGAAAAGAGGATGCAGGCAGCTGGCCTGTGACTGGGATTCATGAGAGAAAAGCCGTACATGTCCTGGTAGGCTGGGAGGGGCCTCACTCATTCCCTCACTCCCTTCCTCATGCCCTCCCTCACTGCCTTATTCAATAGTTACTGAGCTCCTTCTGTGGCCAGCATTACCACGTACCGGAGGATTTAGCACTCCTATCAATGATTCCTTTCTTTATTCTCCGTAAAGACCCCTTTCTGGGAATAGCAATGTCTCCCTCTACTGCCCCTGCAAAAAATAAATAAAATAAAATAAAATAAAATTGCCCTTAAGAAATGATCAATTTACTTTCACATTTTCTTGGGTTCAAATCATAGCTCTGCCTTTGGTTAGGTTTATGACCTATTTCTTTCTCCTCTTTACCTTCAGTTTCCTTATCTGGAAAAATGGTCATATCAACAGTACCAACCGCAGAGAAATGAATGACACAGTGTGATATACATAGAAAGATTCTTAGCACAATGTTCACCACCTAAGCAAGTCCCAGTAAGGCATGATACCTTTTACTTCTTGTACTTTTTTCTTGTTTAGTATTATTCTCCTTGTTCCCTGGTTTTTTTCCTAAAAACTATGCCTCAAAACCCTTGGTCATGTTTGTGAGGATTCAGAGGCAAAGGAGGGAGGAGGTTTCCCAGATCTCACTGGGAGAAGAGGCTGAGGTGGGATGCTGCCCACTGCCGTGGTCACCTGACATGCACAGGGAAGTTGGGGCCCTAGGAGGTTTTCTGGAGGGATCAAGGCAGAGTCGGGGCCAAAACGTCCCCACACCGTAGTCAGGATTCTGTGCGACTATTGCTTCTCTGCCAGCCTGCACATCGCCCTCACCACACTTGTTTTCTCTTGTTTAATTGCTCGTCTCCTCCAGTAGAAGGCAGGAACTCTGTGGGTGTAGCTTTCTTTTTTGTTTTTGTGTCTTGTTTTGAGACAGTCCCACTCTTGTTGCCCAGGCTGGAGTGCAATGGCACGATCTCAGCTCACTACAACCTGCGGCTCCAAGGTTCAAGTGATTCTCCTGCCTCAGCCGGCAGGAGAGGCAGGAGAATCAAGCATGTGACACCATGCCCAGCTAATTTTTGTATTTTTAGTAGAGACAGGGTTTCACCATATTGGCCAGGCTGGTCTCGAACTCCTGACTTCAGGTGATCCACCTGCCTCAGCTTCCCAAAGTGCTGGGATTACAGGCATAAGCCACCACACCCGGCCTCTAGCTTTCTACTGAATGCCCGGTGCCACATGCGCCACACATAGAGAACACACTTAAACATTTGTTGAACAAACAAACTTGGACAACTATGCTGAGTAAGAAATAAGATTCACTTGCTCGTAGTAAAAAAACAAAACAAATCCAGTGTTTACCTAGTTCTAATCTGAGCAACATAATTATAGTCAAAGGTTGCACAGTAGACTCACCACTTAAGCAAGGCCTGTGTCCACCATTACTCACTTACATGTTGGCCCATGAGAGTAGCAAAAGAAGAGGCTGGATGCTGTTTTCTTGCAAAGCTTTAACCATCAGCTCCTAGTGCTGACATTGTCATTTGAGAGAGCCCTCTGAAATCTGGCTCCACTCTAGCAAATAGCCAGAAGGATGCCAGCTCTGGACTGTGTTTCTTCAGGGTTTTGGGATCTACCCTTACACTAAAGTGGAAGTGCCTATTACACAGGCCTGGGGTTGAGCAGGTGTAGTTTCGGTTAGGAATCCATTCCAGTCTGTTCTCCCCACTCTTCAGGCCTGGTGTTCCCTCTCAGTCCCTGTCTCGCCCAGTTATTCTGACAGCCTCAGGAGGGCGCTCTTATATAAGGGGCACCGTGGGTAGTAGGAGACATACTGGAATAGTAACAGCTTTCTATGTGCTAACTACTTTCTTACATTATCTCGTGTCCTTTTAAAATTTTATTTTATTTTAAGTTTTGGGGTACATGTGCGGGAGGTGCAGGTTTGTTGCATAGGTAAATGTGTGCCATGGTGGTTTGCTGCACCTATCAATCTATGACCTAGGTATTAAGCCCAGCATGCATTAGCTATTTATCCTGATGCTCTCCCTCTCCCCATCTGCCCCCCACAGGCCCCAGTATGCGTTGTTCCCCTCCCTGTGTCCATGTTCTCATCGTTCAGCTCCCACTTATGAGTGAGAACATGCGGTGTTTGGTTTTCTGTTCCTGTGTTAGTTTGCTGAAGATAATGACTTCCAGCTCCATCCATGTCCCTGCGAAGGGCATCTCATGTTCTTTTCACAGTGATCCTGTAAGAGAAGCACTAGTATTATTTCCATGCCATATATGAGGAAACTGAGGCTGAGAGAGTAGGAAAACTTGCCCAAGGTTACTCAGCTGCTAAATAGCAAAGCCAAGACTTGAGTTGTAATCTTCACATTAGGCTGCATCCTAGTGGATTGGTATGACCCGAAGAGTCCTCCAGGTATCCCCAGAGAGCCTCCAGAGCCAGAGTGTGGTCAGCCTCAGTCATTTCCTTGTTCTAAACATCATATAAGCAAACAATACCATGCAGACTTTAAAAAATTTTTTTTGACAGAATCTCTCTCTGTTTCCCAGGCTGCAGTGCAGTAGTGCACTCTCAACTCAGTGCAGCCTCCGCCTCCTGGGTTCAAATGATTCTCCTGCCTCAGCCTCCTGAGTAGCTGGGATTATAGACGCCTGCCACCACACTTGGCTAATTTTTATATTTTCCGTAGAGACAGGGTTTTGTCATGTTGGCCAGACGGGTCTCGAACTCCTGACCTCAGGTAATCCACTCGCCTCAGCCTCTCAAAGTGCTGGATTACAAGCGTGAGCCACCATGCCTGGCCCCATGCAAATATGTCACACAATATGTGCTTCACATAGACAAAAATTCAAGAACTGTCCATAAGTTCATATACATCAAAAATAAGAAGTCACATGAAAATATTTTGGAAAGAGAAGTCAGTTTGAAGCCAAAATATATGATCTTGGACAAGTCTAACTCCTGTAAGCTTCAGTGGGGATAATGCCTTGCTCACAGGGCAGGTGAAATGATCAATAGAGACAATGTATGGGAAGCACCTGGCCTGCAGGGGGCCCAGCAAGCCTGGGTTCCTTTGCCTTCTTTGCTGCACTGCTGGGAGCAATAGGGGCAGTGTTGAATGTGAGCCAGCAGTAGGCTGGTGCAGAAGCCTGGTGCTTCCCTGCTATTAACACCCATTTCTGCCCTGGACCCTCAGGGCACTAATCCTGTGGTCATAACCAGATTCGTCATTGCTTTGCTATTTTCTGCGGTCAAATTCTTCGCTTCTTGGGTCATCATTCCTACAGAAACCAATGGGTGTAACACAGGCCATAAGTCACGAGCAGCAATGGAAAGCTCTGAGTTCTTCCAGAACGAGAATATAAAGCCAAACAAAACAAAACAGATCCCTTCTAAAGGGATAGGACAAAAGCAAAAAGGCTGAAATCCAAAATCATGAAGTTCAAGTTTCCAAAGCATGAACAGATTAGTTGCATGATTTTCCTCTTAACTTCAGAATCTTAAACCAATAAACTAAAACAAAACAAAAGTAGTTAATAGCTTCCTCGAAAGAATGAAGAAGGATCTTTTTTAAAAAAAAAATAACTGCAGACCAGCCTGGCCAACATAGCGAAACCCCGTCTCTACTAAAAATACTATATATATATGTATATTAGCCAGGCATGATGGCGGGGGCCTGTAGTCCCAGCTACTCAGGAGGCTGAGGCAGGAGAATCGCTTGAATCCAGGAGGTGGAGGTTCAGTGAGTTGAGATCACACCACCGCACTCCAGCCTGGGGGACACAGTGAGACTCTGTCTCAAAAATAAAAATGTTGAAAAACAAAACAAAAGAAAACCTGCTAAGAACTATCTTGGGAGTGATTCAGGCATAAAGAAGCAGAGGAAGATAGAAAAGTAATCATATTTTCAACTTTATATTACAATAACCATGCCCCACTCTAGGGCAATACCTCTTAGAGCCACTGCTTTTCCTTAGTACCACCCCCAAATATATTTTCTGGCTAGATTATTTTCACCTTGCCCATGACTTAGAATTATCCTTTTTTTAATCCCCTAACAAACTTCTTTTCTTGAGTAGATTTCTATTCAAGTCTAGTCAGTGAAAAGGGTGGCCTTCCATGACCTTGCCTAAATTTTTGGTGCTTAGGTCTGATAAAATTCAAATATATTTCCAGAAAAAAACACTAAATCGTTAAAATCATACCTTATTAAAAATATTCTGGGATAATTTGATTCTGCATTCTTTTTTCTTTTCTTTTCTTTTTTTTTTTTTTGGATACGGAGTCTCGCTCTGTTGCCCAGGCTGGAGTGCAGTGTTACAATCTCGGCTCACTGCAAGCTCTGCCTCCCGGGTTCACGCCATTCTCCTGCCTCAGCCTCCAAGTAGCTGGGACTACAGGCGCCAGCGACCACGCCCGGCTAATTTTTTGTCTTTTTAGTAGAGACGGGGTTTCACTGTGTTAGCCAGGATGGTCTCAATCTTCTGACCTTGATCGACCTGCCTCGGCCTCCCAAAGTGCTGGGATTACAGGCGTGAGCCACCGCACCCGGCCTGATTCTGCATTCTTTTGGCTTAAACTTTACCATGTGCATTTTGGTTAACTGCAGTACATGTACCTAGCATGCCCCAAATGGGAATAACAAACTCTTTCTAAGCCTCTATGTTTACAAGTTATTTCTCCTTTCTGGGGAGAGAAATTAGGAAGCTATAGAATATTAGTGCTATAAAGATAAATAAACTGAGGCCCAAGGAAATGAAATGCCTTGTTCAAGCTCGCAGAACCTTTCTACAGTTCTTCCTAGAGAATATCTGTAATTTATTTTGGATTCCTGTATGAAGAGCATTCAGCTTCCCCGAGTTAATGGATTATTGATTGATGTTCAGAAAAATGCACAAAGAGGTTCGCAGTGTTTCCACTGTGAGAAACTCTTTTACTCCTTCTCAGTGGGGGTGCTAAGAGCATTTGGGGCAGGACAATTCTTCATGCAGAGGTCCTAAGAGTTTCAGGATATTAGCATTTCCAGTCCAACAATGGGAAGTCTAGCATTTCCAGTCCACCTAATGGGAATTCTAGGATCAAAACAAAGAGAATCCTCACTCTCCTCCCTACCCTGTCTTCCCCTGGGTCTTCTATATACTCTCCTCACGAAATAATCATTCTTTTCTTTTTTTCAAAGTTTCTTGAGCATCCAGAAATAGCCATGAGTGATGTTTATTCATTCACTAACTTCAGGCATATGGTGCAAGATGAAGCAGGAGGCAACTAGGCCCAATGTTTTCAGAACTCCTCAGGACACCCAAACAGCTATTTGCTACTTACTTTGGGAGGTGCAAGAACCTGCTTAACACTTTCCTTGTCTTTATGGTAATCACTCCCCAGTAGGAGTGCTGGCAGGGGCTGCTTACAGGACAGGATCTCCAGAGATTACCCAGCCCAAGAACTTCCTTTGAAAATCAGAGCCTAAATGTGAAGAGTTGGGCCCAAGGTCAAACAGCTCATCTACTGCAGAACCAGATCTTGGCATATTCTTTCTTCTAGCCCCAGAGGCAGCCTTCCCTTGTGCGACAGCTTTTCCAAGGGTTATGCTGGTTATGTAACTAGACTAGCTCAGGGTTCCAATACCAATCGCCTCTTAGGAGTTCTATACTCAGGCAGTTATTGCCTGCTCCTGTGTGAGTAAGATCAGATTACCTTTGCTCCAGGAAATCACTGTGATCCAAGGAGATGGTGCTGTGGAGCGATTAAGAGCATGGACGCTGATATCTGAATGCCTCACTTTTAAGCCAGCGCAGCCTCTTATTCTTGGCCATGCTGCCTAGCTTCTCCGTGCCTCAGTTTGCTCATATGAAAAATGGGGGCAAATTAACCAAACTGTGTTACAATGATTAAATGAGGTAATGATTCTAATGCACCTACAACAGAGTCTGGCACATTATAAGGATGTGTTAAAGGTTGGTTATTGTTGTTGTCGTCATTGTCATTGACATCATCATGAATTACATTGTTTTTCCTTTGCTGGGAATTAAACCCGGGAGAGAAAGCAGGGCTGGTTCAATTTCTCCCACCAGCATGAGCCAGAGGAGGCACTTCCCTTGGGGACAAAAGCAATAAACTCCAATCAATGGGTAATTCAGGTTCTGCTCGAGTTTGAAGATAGGCATAGAAATGTATAAATTCAGCATACTTAACTTTGGTAACAAAAATTAAGAAAAACTCTATTTTTTAAGAGTAAAGTACCAGCCCACATCTCTAAACTGACTTTTCTCTTTTACAAGACCATTTTAACCATTTCTCCCAGGTAATGATCATTTAGTCAAGGGCACAGAAAGATAAATAATTTGTGGGTACTGCTTCAAGGAGGCTTTCTTAAAAATTTATTTTTTAATTGACAAATAATAAGTGTACATATGCACGGGGTACACAGTGATATTTTGATACATCAGGATAATCAGCATATCCATCATCTCAGATATTTATCATTTCTTTGTGTTGGGAACATTCAATATCCTCTTTCTAGCTACAGCTACTTGAAACTCTATATTATTGTTAACTATGGTCATTCTACACTGGTAGAGAACACTAGAACTTATTCCTCCTTTCTAGTTGTAATTTTATATCCTTTAACAAAACTCTCTGTATGCCCCCCACCTCCCCCTACCCTTCCCAGACTCTAGTATCCCCTGTTCTACTTTTTACTTCTATGAGATCAACTTTTTAAAGCTACCATGTATGAATGAGAACATGTGGTGTTTAACTTTCTGTTTTTGGCTTATTTCAGTTAACATAATGTCCTCCAGTTCCAACATCCATGTTGCTATGAATGACAGGACTTCACTGTTTTTTTTTTTTTTTTTAAGGCTAAATAGTATTCCATAGTGTATATATGCTATATTTTCTCTATCCATTCATCTGTTGTTGGACATCTAATTTGATTCCATATCTTGATTATTGCGAATAGTGCTGCAATAAACATGGGAGTGCAGATGTCTCTACAAGGAGGCTTTTTAAAGCAGAACTTGCCGCCTTTCTTCCCATTCGCCTGGGTGTCATTCCGTGACAGGTTTGGAATCTTGGTCAACTAAATAGGGCCGGGGCTGAAATCCTCCCGGTTTCACTGGCCCCCCTGCTTCCTTCGCTGCGAACACCACTCCTAATGGGATGGTTCCCCAGGCTTCAAGCTGTTCCCAGTTCTCTTTAAGCCCGGTCAGCTGCTTTCTGCTGAAGAGTGGAAGGGTACATTAAGCATGTTTTTAAATTTTCTGTATCCTGATGCTTTGACAACTGGAGCTGTGCTGACCTTGGAGGGACTGCCCCTCCCAGGGTTAGCCAATTCCGAGAGACAGTAAATGACTCACGTGGGAGAGCACACCTTTCCAATGCAAACCAACTGAGCCAGCGTCCATACCCCCAACCATTTCCTTTATTGGGCTGTCTCTCAGGGCCACTATCCACCTGCTCCAATCACCCCAGGGCCAGGTAACAGACAACCAGGGACAGTCCATATGTCCCAAAGCTCACTGAACTTATTCAAAGCAGCCAATTCTGAGCCTGTTTACTCTGTCTTGCATTACCATTCCCGCAGAAATCACAATAAAGGCTCTTGTCTGCATTTTCCCTTTGCTCCCTCGGGCCCCTGACCAGCCCTGATGCTTTCCCATATGCCCCCACTGCATGACAAGCTGTGCCTCCTGTTTTATACCCATGGGGAACTCTGTAGAATTTCACAGGGAGCTTTTAACAGTCACATCCCAGAACAATTAAATCAGAACCTCTAGGAATGTGACCCAAACTTTAAGGATTTTTTTTAATTTCCCAGGTGATTCTAAAGTGTAGCCAAGTTTGAGAATGGGTGCTTTAAAACATCCCCATCGACGTTTTCATAGCACACATTTCTAAGTTAAAAAAATCTTTCCCATAGTAATCTCCAATGTCTTCCTTCAAATACTAAAAAATGCAGAGGGTATTTTAACTTAGAATCTTACCCTCTCCACTATCTACTGCCACTTATATCTACATTTATGCCTCAATTGCATAGTTATCCATGAGGGAGATCAGATTTTGCCAGTAAAAAAGATTTTACCCAAGACAGTGAGAAACTTTTGGTGAAGAAGGGGTTAAGATGATAGCCAGCCCAGTTGCATGCTGGGAATTGTAGTACAATAGTAGCGCCCAGCCAGTGAAGCACTACCAGCTTTGAAGCAGCTCACAGTATCCCCCATTCTACACAGCCCATCAGAGAGGCAGTGACCAGCAGTGACTGATGCTGTGGACATCAGAGCCAGGACACCTGGTTTCCATCCCAGCACCACCTTTCACTAGCTACAGGACCCTGGGCACACGACTTAACCTACTGACCCTCTGTTTTCCTTTTCTGCTAATATAGGGGAAATAACAGTAATATCTATCTAGCCCATGGGATTATTATGAGGATTAAGTGGGTTAATATGCATAAAATGCTTTAGAATGGCAGCTGGCACATAATACGCATTTTATAGGAGTCAGCTTTCATTATTACTTCTCAACCCCTTTCTTGGCCCAAGTTTTATTCTCATGGACTCTAAGAGGTGAAAATCCGGATTCCACAGTTAGAACACGCAAGTTTAGCTGTCCTTGGAGAAAGTATTCATATCTGTTTGTCTAAATTGTCTTCTGGTCATTTCTCTTTAAAACCATGAGGTTGAGTTAGGGGCAAGGGCCAATGATAATAGGTATCAGAGCCCAGCACTCCTACTCAAATGAGCATCCCTGGGTTTCACCTGCTCAGCCTGTTCTCTCTGCTCTGACAGCAGTACTCAACTTGCTTTTGTGGAACCACCTCTCTCCCACCATGTGCACTCTTGGTGAGATTGCCAGTCAAGGTGCCCCACTTTCCCAGGGCAATGGGCAGGGCGCCTGACACAAGCTCAGTCCATCATACTCTATCCTTTGGGGAGGAACATGAGGATAAGAACAGGTTGGACTGAATTTGCCAGAGGGCATCATCCATTAGCTCCTGCCACATAGATTCCCAAGCTTTCACAAGTTCCTTCATTCTAAATCCTGCTTGGTCAACCCTTCCTTGGATTCTGTGAGTCACTCTACCACCGTGGCAACAAAATTATGCTTATGTTGGTGGAGTCAGTGTCTGTCACTTGCTACCAAAGAATCCTAATGACACACTACTGCTAAGTAATCTTAAAGATCTGGCCCTCTGCCCCCTTCCCACTTATTTCCAGGGGAACTATCAGTAGTCCAATGCCTTTTTTGCAACATTCTCTCCATGTACATCATCACTAATCCTAATATCAACAATACAGACATAGTAGTGTTATTTTTACTTCATTGTTGCAAATGAGGCACAGAGAAGCTAAGCAACTTTCCTAAGTTCACACAGCCAGTGAAGAACAAAAACAATATTCCAACAGGTCTTATTGCTAACTTCAACCAGTAAGTGAAATTTATTGGAGTCAAGATCATTTCCCTACCATTTTGGACTCCTGGGTTGGGAAAGGATCTTTAGCATCCTCTCATGCAGTTTTTTTTTTCCCCTTTCTTTTTGTTTTCTCTTCTTCTTCTTCTTTTTATTGGTTGTAAACTGAAAGAAGCACAATTTATATCACAACCGTGCCTACATACATACACAAAGAATGGAAACAAAGCCTTCACAAGGCAATAGTTATCCTTACTGGTGCAACATGCTCTGATTTTGTATTCGAAATGATTTTATTTTTCAAATTCGACTTGTACTCACTAGATTGATATTGATGTCCCGATTCACTATCGTATCTGACACGCAGCTTTGCAAACCCTGTATGGAGAAAGCTGCTTAAAATGACACCAGTTTGCATGTCTGAGTGTTTGTAAAAGGAGGCAAGGCCAAGCTTGATCTTTTAAGCTCCTAATAGTGATTTGTTTACTTGCACAATGTGTGTTTCCTAGGCCACACCAGCCTGAGGGGAAAACTGGGATCATAACCAGGCACATGCTGTTCCTGTCTCACTCTGCTTTCAACAGCTCTTCCAGAACCACCAGAAGCCCCCAGACAAGAACCCCCTTCCAGTCTTTCTGACGGTGCCCAGGGAACACTGTACATTTGCTCCCAAATATTATTTCTTGTCCCTCATTTTCCTTCTCTTCTGCTCTGCCTCCCTGTTGGGATCCTTTCCCAGTGCCTTTGATGTCTGCAGGGCTGTCACTGCTCCTTGGCCGCCAAGGCTGAGCTGCTGCTGGGCCACTAAGGCTTAGCTGCTGCTGGTGAAAAATTCCATGACTTTAGTCTGATCCCCAGGCCTGGATGGCAGCATTATTTGTCTTATCTCTTCAGCAGCTCCTGGTGTCACGATTGTGCGTAGTTCCTCATAGCACCTGCATGCCACGCAATGGTGCCCACCACACTAGAGAGAAGTCCCATTTTGTTACAGGGATCCCAAAAGAGATTCCTCTTACTCCCTTCTAACTTACATATGCTCATGGGCAGTAGGCTGATAAAAGTCTTCATCCTGTGTTCACAACCACCTTAAATCTTCTCCACTTCTGGACCTTGTCCTTGGGCCAAGTGGGGGTGCTCCTACTCTCACCCAGACTGGTGAGATTTTTTTTTTCCCAGGAGGTAACTTTGTTCCTTCCCATGGCAGAAGCCTTGACAAGGCCACGGTGTGTCATTCTGCTCAGAAGTGTCTGCTTCCCAGAGTGAATCTACGCTTCAGCTAACCTCGTTTTTATTTGAAAGCTTTGCTTCCCAGGTCCCAGGAGTCACATGTTCAGAATGCAAGTCCTATTGCAACCATGATGAGAATGATGGTGATGATAATAATAAATCTTTCACACATATCAGACTGCACAAGAAGCACTTTTAGATACATTATCATATTTCATTTTCTCAACAACTCTATGTGATACATACTATTATTATCCTCGTTTTACACAGGAGAAAATTGTGACTTAGGAAGGGTAAATCGGTCCATGGTCATATGGCTGGCAAAGTGCAAAGCTCAGCTACTCCTCTACAACTCAGACTGGGCATTGAGCCTGCCTCACCTCGGCCTCCTGGCTTCCCTGGGCCTCCTTCCAACTCTGCTTTAATCCTTTCCAAGCCCCTCTCCCCAGGGTCCCTATTGTGATCCACAGGTGGGTGGTCACACCTTATCTGAAGGCCTCCAAGATGGTGGAAACCCCTAAGCTTCCACCTCCTGCTTCCCACATCATCTCTGCGCTCCCTGGGGCTTCCTGGAGCAGTAGGATGGGAAGCTTTATCAGCAATGGAGCCCCCTCTTCAGTCCTCTCAAGACTTCAATGCAGCAACCTGCCCTCATCTCCCTGAGTCTCTCCTCAGATCCAGTTCTGGAGCCAGGAGGTGGTTTCTGCTCCCAAAAAGGCCACCAGCATCCTGCATTACATGGTTAAATTTTGCCTGACCTTAGTGGGTGTTTTTAATTGAATAAAGAATTCAAGTCTGGGTCTTAAATGCCATAGAAAAATAAGAAGTTACTGTCTTTTCAGAATGCCCATTGTAATTTGTCCTTAGAGTTTCTCCTCCCCTCCCCTCCTCAATGGTCCTTTTCCCCCTTGAACGGACAAACTGAACTGCCAGATAAATACAGCTGCAAAGTGAATAATATGGATATGATTTCTTTCCCTCATTCATTTGCCTTCCTAGCTTTACCAAGTCAAAAGAAAAAGACTGCTCACCCTTTCTTTGGCTGTGTCTTCATACCACAAAGCCAACAGCTAGTCAAGCAATCTTCATGATTTGAAACATTTGAAAGTGAAATGTAGGGAGTGACTTAGCCTGATCGATTACATTAGTCATTGTAACCAAGTTTCTGCCATGAGGCTCATCTCATGCAGGGTGGTGGCCTCTGTGCGTTCTCTCCGTGCCTCAGTTTCTCTGTCTGTCATATGCAGGTATTGAATCCAGGATCTTTGAGGTCCCTGAAGCTTCTCGGGGTCTTCATTTTGTAGTTACAGAACACATCATTTACAAGTCAGTTGATTTAGGGGGTAACTTGGAATAAAAACGATCCTCCATAAAACTTTTACCACATAATTATTTTATGGAGCAAGTTTCCACTGGGCACTTGAAGCAGGGTTTAGTGGACAAAAACCTGACTTGCAGCCAACTTTTAAGCGACACTTTCACTGTTTAAAGTGAGGCTTGCCCAGAGGTCACAGCTTCTAAATACACTGTCCTCCATTCCCTCCTCCACAGAGTCCTTGACAGTGAAGCGTTCGTAGAATATACTTTAAAATCATGACTTCTCTTGAATGAAGAGTTTTTCTCTTTCCCTTCTGTAAAAAACAGCACACAGTATTTACAACCCCACAAAAACTGACTTAGTGATAATAACCTACTGGTCCTTTTGAAACACAAACCAGATAATATCACTCCTCTGCCTGATTCTGCAGAGGTGTGTTCCATTGCTCTGCAGATCATGAGCCAGACTTTATGTATGCTGTTCCCTCTACCTGGGGTGTTCTCACCAACCCTCACTGCTACTCCTCCTTACCTCTGAACTCAGCTCAGTCACTGCTTCTTCAGAGAATTGGCCCCTGACTTCCTTGACTAGGTTAGATCTCTTTATTAGAACTGCAAGGTGTAACTGTAAGTTATTTGGCTGGGCATGACCATGAATGGACCATACACTCTGCTGTTGCTGGCATAGCCACCCAGGTTGCCTGCTACATGCACAATGCTACATAAGCCTTGGGTTCCTAGGAGGGTCTCTAACTTCGTGGACTTTGCAGTCTTCTGGGGTAAACAGACAGTTATCAAATGTGAGAATGCACATGAACGCCACTGTCCCCTGCAAAGAGCTTACAGAGAACTGAACAAGGGATTGAAGTTAGCATGGGGCCAGCTGCATGAGCGAAAGGGTAGAATGGCAATACTTTGAGCTCTGATGCAGAATGAGGTTATGTCAAAATAGCATTTGCTCAAGCAGTCCTTTTAATACTGTCAGTCTAACAAGCTAGAGGAGAAAGGAATGTGGAGTGATATCCCAGGCTGGTCGTGCCAGCTTGAAGGATGGCCGCCTTCACCATAGTGAAATAACCCAGGGGACTGTTTTCCTCCTCTTCCTCCATCCCAAGAGTCTTCCTATTCTCTTGCACTAAACTACCCCACCCCAAGGCCAGGGCCTCTTGATTGCTTCTTTAAATGAATTTTCTTTTCCAACAGCCCATCCTCACCTATCGAGTACATGAGTAACATAGCCGATCATTTTCATTTAATTCCAGAATGTCTCTACTATCATCCCCATTTTACAGACAGGAGAATAGATACAGTGAGTTCACAGCAGACCTGGGTTCTCAAAGCCAGGTGTCTGGTTCCTAGTCCAGCATTTCCTCCACCATGTCACAGCCTCGGGACTGAGCCAGGCCTTTTTCAAAGCCCCAGGAAGCTAGAGCTGGCCGCCTCCTGCTGGCAGGGAGTTCCTTCCAGGCTTCTGGTGCTACTGCCAAAGAAGGGAGGGTAGGAGAAGAGAGGGAGGTGGATTATACACAGAGAGGGTCCGCACTTCTGTTTCCCTTCCTTGTCACGGAAGGAGAGAATGAATTACATGGGGGACCCAGGGGGGATAGGAAAATCAATCATTCATGACAGTTAATAAATGTCAGAAAAGTATTTACTCACATTTATCCCCTGAAAGTCACATTCTTCATCTGTTCTGATTTGTCTTTCACTGATGGCATCAGCCAGGTAGGCTCAGCAAGAAACAGCAAAAGGTTTTAGCCCAATGTTGCGGAGAGAGTTTCATTTAACTTCATTTTTTTCCAGCCAGGGCTGGCTCCAAAGCTAGTTTTTCTTACTAGGTTGTTTGCTACATGAAAAGCAGACTCCCAGAGGTTTCTGAGATTGCCGACATCCTATGCAAGATGACTGCTCCCACCCACCCGCC
>NW_016806471.1:3248663-3337632 GCF_001698545.2 Rhinopithecus bieti
CCCACCCACTCACTAATAAGACATAATGCCGTCCTATTTTTGGTAACAATTAAAGGGCCTCCCGGTGAAAGCAGAAAGCTGTTTATTTTCTGTGACATCACTTCACTTTGCCTTCGAAGGCTGGTCTGTGCTCAGTGTTTTCGTGGTGATGCAAGTCGGCTCTCTCCTCCAGCAGTTGGATCCCTCCCATCTCACAGTACCTCACAGGTCTCTTCCCCCGAGCAGTGCATTACTGGAGCGAGGAGAAGCTCACGAATCAGCTGCAGGTCTCTGTTTTGAAAAAGCAGAGATACAGAGGCAGAGGAAAAGGGTGGACTCCTATGTGACCTGTTCTTAGAGCAAGACAATCACCATCTGAATTCCAGAAGCCCTGTTCATGGTTGGGGATATTTTCTCGGCTGCATGGAATCAGAAAGAAGCAAAAGGATGGGAAATGCCTGCATTCCCCTGAAAAGAATTGCTTATTTCCTATGTCTCTTATCTGCGCTTTTGCTGACTGAGGGGAAGAAACCAGCGAAGCCAAAATGCCCTGCCGTGTGTACTTGTACCAAAGATAATGCTTTATGTGAGAATGCCAGATCCATTCCACGCACCGTTCCTCCTGATGTTATCTCATTGTAAGGCCCGTAAGCATTTTGATATCTAATTTACGATTTAAAAATTCCAGCCGGTGGATTTGGGGCTTTGCATGTATTTGTAGAAGGGCATGGAGAGAGAGATTCCTCTTGCATGCATGGCCATTTGACAGTGCTAACATTTGCTGCATTTAGAATTTTTGATTTTTTTAGCTGCTACTGCACATGCTTAGATACCCCCAGCCCTGAACATTATCATGAGAAACCTGTAGCCGATTCATTTCTCTTACTTCATCTGGGAAGGAATAGTATCGTACTTCATAAAATAGTGTCAAAATAGTCACTGTTATGCTAAACCGGATTAACATAAGGTTTGTTCTTTGTGTGTGTGTCTCTTTGTGTGTGTCTGTTTGTTTGTTTTCTGTTTTTTGTTTTCTTTCAGATCCTTTGTGAGATCTGGTTTTACTGAAATCTCAGAAGGGAGTTTTTTATTCACACCATCGCTGCAGCTCTTGTGAGAAATATTTATATCATGACTATTTTTAATATGGCATATATTTGGATAAGCCTTCTAGTAAAATGATCTCAATATTAATTTTGTCAAATGTGATTCTCTTTCTGAGAAAACAGAATATCAGTAAAGTGAGAGGTAGATGGGTTTGTTTGCGACTTCACACCAACAGTGCAGATTGAGTCTTACAATGGTAAATTTGTTAACCTGTCGTGCTGTCTACTTTAATGGCTATTTATGAAGTTGTTGGAATGTTGCAACAATGATCCCAATTCCATTCCACTATTTTACTTTCATTTTTAACTTGGGAACTTTGGTTCTTTTGCCCTGGAGTTTTTGAATTAGTCAATACAGAACCCAGCATAACATATGTGTTCAAGATGTTGTCTCCCGGGGATCTGGGGCAGGCTGCTACTCTGTATGATTTACCATGTGGGGGAAAAAAACACCTCAGCTCTTTCTAGGTAATTCCTTAAAATATCAATTCTCAAGAGACTGTTTTTAAATCTCATCTAATTTATAACTAGTTCCCTTACAAGGAGGGAAAGAAAATATTAATATAGAATAGTGCAAAGGATTACTCTCTGCTATGTGTTTTGAGTTGGCCACAAGGGAACCACATATTCAGTCTATGCCTGAAAATATTCAAAAAAATAATATTTGACTAAGAAATCAGATCTGTTCACAGGCATAATGGAACACGTAAAATTTGTTCTGATGTGTAATGTTTGGCAATTAGAGTCCTACTTCTTATAGCGGTATCACATGGGGGTCAAGAGGTCTCCCAGGACTTAGGTATCAGGTCACAGACTTGGCTTGTAGCTGGAGGGATATGGGCAGAACTAGCCAATTGTGGATCAGCTGAGTCTTGGCTATCTTAACTGCATGATTCAGGACCCAAGCCTTTCACTTGTTTGTTTTTTATTTTTTTTTATTTTCTTGCCTTACCTGGCCGTTTTGGCTGTTTGAAGTTACGTACACAGAGGCAAACAGCGTGGAGTGAACGTTGGAGACAAGTGTTTAAACCTCACCCTGCCACTCATAGAACCTAAACATGTAGTCTTGTGCAGATTACTAAATCTAACTAAGCCTCAGTCTTCTTATCTCTAAAATGGAAGTGAGAATACATATTTTCAAGCTAAAAAGCTAAAAGTCACTTAATCTATTGTTTTGTCTATATAAAATTCCTAAACTGGTTTGACTGTTTAATTGAATTCACAAACTTGATCAGTTGTTTTGACATTATGTAATGTTGTTGGCTAATGTCCTTCTACTGGCTGATGTCTTCAAATGATTAACAATTGACTAGATATTCCTAAGGAGTTTATCTATTTGATTGATGGCTAGTGGTGTGACTGGCGGAAGTGTTAGTTAGCACATCAAACAAATCCAAAAAAGATAGATTCTTTCCCACAGAAAGGGACAGAGTCTGTAATGCTGAGATCCTTCCATAGGATAAGAATTTGCTGTGTCTGAGAGAGTGATAAGTTGTATTTATGGTGGTCACTTGTTAAATGAATAAATGGCTCATTTAAAAAGCATCCTTTTGATACGCGAAGGCACCTCCCTTCCCCTAGGATAGTTACATAGATCAGTCCTTAAAATTCTAGGAGTAGTGTCAGTAGACACTAGATGGACATTAGCTGTGGCACAGAAAGCCTGGAGTGATTAACCTAATCAGTTACCACATCTCCGCTTTGTTTCTGTTGGGTGGACCCAGTCACGGCAAGCACAGATGCTGGACAATGTTATAGAAATAGTTACCGGCTGCTGCAGGGTAATGTGATTACACGTATTTAGAATCACAGAGGGAAGCCAAGGGACTGGTTTTTAAATAGCCCAACCGAGTGTGTGCCATGCCCGTGTCCCATGCTCCGAGTTCCTATGGAACATTCCAGCCTTTATTTCTAAAAGCAGTTCAGGTTTCAGAAATAACAAAAAGCGAGTAATTCTCACCCTGTGTGTTCTCGGTTAACTCAGATTGGCTAACCTCAACATGGTAGACTTGTGCCAGTGCTGATCTTATGCAAAATTGTCAGGGGCCAAAGTTTGTCCCTAATCTCCAAGACCCTGTGCCTAAAGACTCTGCTCTCCATCCTTCCTGCCCAATGTTCTCTGCTTCCTCCTATCCTCAGGAAAAGGCCTAATAAACTCATGTGCAGTGAGTAGGAAATGGATGAGAAGGCTCTGAATACGAACTATGAAGCGATCATAACAATTGTGGGAATGCATGGATCCCAGACAGAAAGGTCTCTTCTGTGAAACAGGGCTGTCCAGTCCCCTGAAAACCCCATATGGGCTGCCAATCCCCCATTGGAACATGAAGACCAGCAGCATTGGACCACCAGATTAGGCCTAGATTGCACAAGCCGTTGAGGTTTGCAATGAATTCCAGCAGCATTTGTGATTGTGAATTACCACACTCACCCCTCATACACTGTGAAGAGATAAATTTCAGAATCAATTCAGCGTGATTGATGTAGGAAGACAGTTCATTGGTTTCTTGATTTGTTGTTGGGAAGGGTTAAAGCAAATGTCATATTTCCATCATCCACCCTAAAAATCTGATAATGTCGTTATGTCCCCAGATGCTTTTTCAGAGCTTCTGCAAAAGCCATGATGAGAAGTACTTGTTGAAATGTCAGTCTGGGGTACTGAGGAAAACAGACATTGTATCTTCAGTTACATGCAGTGTTTGGGAAAAGATCCTGGTAGGCCGTGGTGGCTGGCTGTTTGTGTTGGAGAACAAGAAAAACAGAAACCCACATTCTGTAGAGAGGAGAGAGAAAGAATAAAATTATTTAATACAAATTCATCAGATTAGTTGTAGAATACATTTTTTAAAAAATCTCATTTATGGTTTTAAACGTAACAACAAAAACCTTTCCAAAGCAAATGCAATTTCATTCATGTTTTACATAGGACAAGTTTTGAACCATAACCAATGACAATGATTATGCATTCTAACTTGCTTTTAGTGATAGAAAGTGGTACTTTTAGTGAATGGAATTTAGAGAAATGTGTTTTCACACATTACAGCCCTGTTCCTTCTCAACTGCAGACTGAAATCCCCAATGATATGGGCTCATGATGGAAGTGAAATTCCAATTTAAGAGGACAAAATGTGGCCACGTCGCCACCCATTTATAGCTTATTTTAATTAACTAAACCCCTGTAATTCCTGAGAGTGTTCTATTTTCAGGGAGTGATTTCCAGGGTAGTTTTAGTATCATACTCAAATAAAATAACACAAAACAAAAACACTGCGTGTAAGAATCCGATGTGACCAGAAAAAATTTCTTAATATTCCAACTGGATGTGGTCTTGTTTGAAAGACAGAATTGATCTTTGATCTTTCAGGGTCAAAGCGGGGAATGGCATTATTTTAAAAATTAATCCACAATCAACACATAAATACATGATCCATAAGAAATTAAAAAATAAAAACAATGGAAAAGCAAAAGACATGAACAAAGGAAGGAATAAGTCCATCCTTACTAAGGCTTTATCATTTAGTCCTTCAAAATATGATCTGTCCGGGAACAAATACCCATGGCCTCCTTTACCGTTAAAGCAATTGCTACCTTTTTCTATTCCTCCTTATATTACAAGCCTATAATTTAGCAGTCTTCAATGACCACTCAAGCCAGACCTATCAGCCAAGGGTGCTTTTGGAGGAATTATTAGCTGGTTATAGATGAGCATGTTTTGGTTTGTACCCAGCTGATGTCCCCATGATAGACCAAAAAGCATCTAGGCTGTTTTGTCTACAATTTGCCCAATGATCTAATATTTAACTTTTAACTAATTACTTCTTTTGTTTTACTTTCTTAAAAATCATTTTGGGGCCGGGCGCGGTGGCTCAAGCCTGTAATCCCAGCACTTTGGGAGGCCGAGATGGGCGGATCACGAGGTCAGGAGATCGAGACCATCCTGGTGAACACGGTGAAACCCCGTCTCTACTAAAAAATACAAAAACTAGCCGGGCGAGGTGGCGGGTGCCTGTAGTCCCAGCTACTCCGGAGGCTGAGGCGGGAGAATGGCGTAAACCCGGGAGGCAGAGCTTGCAGTGAGCTGAGATCCGGCCACTGCACTCCAGCCTGGGCGACAGAGCGAGACTCCGTCTCAAAAAAAAAAAAAAAAAAAAAAAAATCATTTTAACTTTTATTTTAGATTCGAGGGTCCATGTACAGGTTTGTTATTTGAAGCAAATTAATTCTCATAACTGCACAAACTAGCGCTCACCACAAATGTTTTCTCTGAAAGCGTATTTCATCCTTTCAGTTATTCAGACAAGAAATTTCAGAGTTACCTGACCCCTCTCTTTCACTGTCCACTTCCACCTGGACACGTATCCTGTCCAACAGCATGAGAATCTGCCTCCTCCTCTTCACCACAGCACCATTGCCTTCATTGAGGCTGCATTTCATTCACTGTTTCACAGGCTATGGCAGGAGCCTCCACGCCTCCCTGTTTGCTTTCAGTTCCCATCTGACCCACCTCCATTAGCGTTGCCTTTCCTGAGACACAGCTCTCCGTGCTTTCATGACTCCCTAGAAACAGAGAAAATCCAGACACCTGAGCTGGCGTCCATAGCGTTTGGCCCTTTCTATTTGTCCAGGGTTATCACTCACACCATTGACTTTACACACACACACACACACACACACACACACACACACACACACGTGCCCAAACAAGTTCTGCAGGATCTCATTCTGTGACCTCTGTTGATTCTCAAATTCTCTAGACTTTACTGATGTCTGGCACTGTGTGCCATTTATTAGAGCTATGGTGCTTATATCTGCCTGTGTCTTTCATGGAGGATCACCCATAAGCTGTGGTCCCAGAGAAAAGCCTAGACATGGCTTCCCATATATTTGTTGAATCCAGTTTATGTTTCCATCGATTTTGTGCTGAAGGCTCCTGTGTTACTCTCAGCAGATAGTGCTGGTCATGTTCACACTCTTTCTGATGTTTGGTGCACCCTATCTGAGTTCATGTGGACTAATGGTGTGGAGGTCTAGGAAGTGAGCCAGACTAAAAAACCTCGAGGAGATATTTGCTCATGAAGTTGTGAATTCAAACTTCCTCAGCAGAGATTTCCAGCATACCAGATTTCAAACACAAAGCATCTAAGCCTTTCGTTAGACCCATCGCTTCAATCTCTTTTGTCCCACGCTGACTTCACATTTGGCCTCCTTGGTTTTTTACTTGGACTGCAGAGGCTGACTAGTCTGTCCTGGGAAGGGTAAGATGCTCCTTTATCCAGTCTGACAGGACATCTAGAAAGAAATGTTAGTTAAGCACTATTAATATGAAAACAAAAATCATTAACACAAAGATAATTTCCTTTTTGATTTATTTAAGTACCTGCTTAGGCAAAACAAGTATTTATTTATTGTATAGTTGCAAGCAGCAACAAAATGAAAACAAAAGCCTCCCATTTTAGCAGACATGTTTTGAGACTCTACTGGGTAGCAGGTAAAATGTTGGGCTTTGTGAGGGACACAAAGATGAGTGACACGCTGTCACTTTTCACCCTGATATGGCAGTTCCAGGCTGGTAGTGATTCTTGATATGGTAAATTATACTTTGCCTGTATTTGAATGCATTGGTTTCATTTAAAAAATTATTTTTATGTAAGTAGAGATGAGGTCTTGCTCTGTTGCCCAAGCTGGTCTTGAACTCCTGGTCTCAAACAATCCTCCCACCTCACCCTTCCAAAGTGCTGGGATTACAGGTATTTGCCTGGCCTGCTTAAATGTATTATAATGTAGTCTTGATAAGCGTTCTCATTTTGTTCAAAATGATATTCAGTTGATTAGCGATGATGGTGATGCTTGCTGGTTGTTGATCCTGTGGCTAACATGGGCTACAAAATGTCTGCAAGGGCTTTACAGCATCAGCTGTAATATCAAAACAGCTGACCCTGGTGAGCTGGCAATGAGGCAGACAACACAGGCTTGTGGGCAGATAAGCATGTGTTCAAATCCCCACTCTGCTGCTTACTAGTTGTGTGATTTGGGGCAAGCTTAATCAAGCCTTGATATCTATATCTACAAAATGAGGAAGAACCATAGTACCTATTGCACAGATTTACAGTAAGGATTAAGTAAAACAGTGCATGGAAAATGCTTGGCAAGGTTCCTGTAACTCAATACACATTAGCTTTACTACAGTATCTGAAAATCGCTTTAATTGGAACTACTGTAACATCAGATTAGTGTCTGATTGTATAATCTGCGTTTGCCAATAATCTCAGCTTTAAACATTTTGTGGTTCTATACACAGTTCTCCAGCAGAACTTGCTGAGAAACCTTTTCTTTAAATACTTCTCGCAGGAAACATGAACTATTTACCTTTCAAAAAAAAGTCATAACCCTCTCCTTTCTTCCTCATGAATAAAATGACTGGCATCACATTTTGTAAAACGTGCCAGATTTTGTTTAAATAATTAACATTGGCAGTCTTCAGATGAGTGGTTCTACGGTAGCATAGAAAGGGGCCTGAAGTAGAAGTCAGGAGATATGGGTTTGAAATTCAGTTTGGCCACTATTGGGCTGCATGACCTTGGGTAGGTCACAAAATATCACTGGACCTCAGCTTTTATTGCATAAAATATTAAAGGTAGATTAAATTGTGGTTCTGAAACTCAAATGCTAGTGGGGTTTGAGATGGTAAGATCAATGAAGGAAGTAGTTGAGTATAAGACAATAGGGAGTAGTGGTGACTGAGGTAAACCAGAGAAGACATGTCTTACCTAAATATGACGTCCCCTGCTCCAACTGACTATTGCTGATGGGAATGTGGTACGTACACGTGGAGCCCTACCTTCCTAATTTTTAGGGGAAGGTGGAAATCTGGAAATAGATTTGTAAACAGGATAAAGACCAAACAAACATAAGTTGGCATTTTGAGACCCTTGCATTTGATTACATCTAAGGTCTCTTCCTATCTTAAAATTCTGTTGTATTCTACAAACAGTTACTTTAATATAATAAAGAAATAGCATGGTTAAAGAAATGGACAAAGGTGGCTGGGCGCAGTGGCTCACGCCTGTAATCCCAGCACTTTGGGAGGCTAAGGCGGGCAGATCACGAGGTCAGGAGATGGAGAACATCCTGGCTAACACAGTGAAACCCTGTCTCTACTAAAAACACAAAAAATTAGCCGGGCGAGGTGACAGGCACCTGTAGTCCCAGCTACTTAGGAGGCTGAGGCAGGAGAATGGCGTGAACCCAGGAGGCAGAGCTTGCAGTGAGCCAAGATCGCGCCACTGCACTCCAGCCTGGGCAACAGAGCGAGACTCCATCTCAAAAAAAAGAAAGAAAGAAAGAAAGAGATAAAAAGAAATGGACAAAGATTATTGAATCAGTTCTAACAAGCCAATACATTAGGTTGTTCATTGAAAGAACCTCATAATATGAAACTGGCTGTTGTTAAGATTATTAATACAATAATTGTCATTCCCAATCTCCCAAACAGGTCCAAAGTGACCTTACCAGGCTCTCCCTGTGGTAGTTGATGATAAAATGATGTTTCAGTATCCCTCTCATGAAGCAAGGATTGGAAAAAAATTGTTAGGCCCATTTTTACATAGCAAGATGGCGGGTGCTTGCATGTGTAAAATATGATTAAAAGGCAATGAATCTTTAAAAATACAAACTAGAATGTATACGTACAAATCACTCTTGACTTCATGGAGGGCCATAGATTTTGCCCAACTGTGCTTCCATGGCTAAAGATTTCTGGACCCTCCTTTGAGAACTGTCTTTACTTCCAGTTTACAAGCCATGCAATAAAACCAGGCAAGGTTTTATTAGAGGCATTAGTTATTTTTGTATTGCTTGGTGCTAAGCATTTTATAGATCCCATTTTTAATGTCATCATGATGGTAACCTTTTGAGGTAGATATAATTATCTCCATTTTGCAAATGAAGCACTGAGTCCTAAAAGGTAACCTCCTCAATGTCACGCCGCTATTAAGTAGAGAGCTGGGGTTTAAACTCATGTCCTCACTTTTAACCACTGCTGTCTACTTCTTCCTGAACATGAATCATCATGCTTGACTTTGCATAGTTTTGTTCCCAAAATCAAATCCCCTCTCAAAGGGTCAACCTTTGCCATTAACAAGGGTATTCAGGAGAATTTGCCCTAATTCCTGGAGACAATCACTGAAAGGAGTTTCAAAAGCCCTTTGAAACAGTGGCCGCGTTGCTGGCAAGAGCAGCTAGTTTCCCTAGGCTGCAACTCTCATTTATATGTGTAAGCTCTGATCTCCTCGCTTAAACAAAAATAGAGAGAAAGAAAAGAAAAAAGAAAAAGAAAAGGACTTATTTACTTTAAAGTTATACCTTAGACTACTGTTGTCTAAACTTGTGTCCTGTGGAGCAGTTGACCTGAAAGAAAAGAGTTCTGTGCTCAAATAAATTTGGGAAACTGCATGTTCTATCCCTGCTTGGTTATTTACAATGAAGGTATCTTGGCATAGAAACATCTCTGAAATTATTCAAAATTGTTTACTTTTCTTAACATCTCATAGAACATTGGTTCTATGGAACATACAGTACTTTGGAAATATATGCATATGGTAATTCACTTTATTTTTAGCTTAATTATTTATACCCCACCTCATTCTAGAGAGGCTGGATAGCAAAGGATATGCAGGTGGAAAGAATCCCATCCTAATGGATACATTAAACGGTCTGTCTCCACATAAGGAGCAACTCGAGACCATTTTGTTAGTGTGGATTTGTTGATGTGCCTCTGGGAGTCAGCCTCCCCAGTAGGCTCTCTACCTGTTCAAGGGATTTAGCACACACCCCTTCTTTAGGGACCTCCCACTAGATCCCCAACTTTTGGAGGAAGGAGATGACTGCTTGCAGCTCATTCAACAGGAAAAGGCTTCTGAGTATAAATATATACTCTCACTGTTTTTATTTGGAGCAGGTTTCATCACAGCTATTTTCTTTTTTAAATTTTTTTAATTTATTTTTTATTATTATTTTTTGAGACGGAGTCTCACTCTGTTGCCCAGGCTGGAGTGCAGTGGCACGATCTCGACACACTGAAAGCTCCGCTTCCTGGGTTCACGCCATTCTCCTGCCTCAGCCTCCCGAGTAGCTGGGACTACAGGCACCCATCACCATGCCCGGCTAATTTTTTGTATTTTTAGTAGAGACGGAGTTTCACCGTGTTAGCCAGGATGTTCTCGATCTCCTGACCTCATGATGCGCCCGCCTTAGCCTCTCAAAGTGCTGGGATTACAGGCGTGAGCCACCGCGCCCGGCCTCATCACAGCTATTTTCTAAATGGCTAAACAAGCATTTTGCTGGGTATGTTCCATGGAATATTCATTTTGTAGGAAGCTCAATGATAAAAGAGTCCCATTATCAGTGAGATCAGGAAACCATATATTGAATTTCATTTTGAAGAGTCTCAATTTACTTAAGGATAGAAAAGGCATAGTTAAGAACTCTGATTAACTTCTTTAACCCACTTTTCCTAAATGTATCCGCCAGTCTTTGTGCACATAAACCTATTAACCCCTTGAAGGTCGTGCGTTCCAGGGAATATACTCTGGGAGTATATGCTCTGGGCAAGGCTATTGTAGGTTTGCAGCAGATACTGGGCAGGGCTGATGCTAAAAAGAGGGAGTTGGCTTCCTCATGGCCACTCATGAGTCCTGGAGAAGTCGGGAAGGGAGAGAACAAGCCTTAGCCTGGAATCCCAGCTCTGCCACTTGCAAGCTTCAAATCACTTCACCTCCCTCACCTTGGTTTTCTTTATCTCTTACGTGGAGAATGTAAAACCTACATCTTAGTGTTCATCTGAGGATTAAAATCAGATGTCAAACTGTTGAAGATGAGGGCTGGCATGGAGTAGGCCCTTCTCCTTGGTGTTCCAGGACCCGGGAGATCCAGGGTGATTTTATAAACACATGGGGAGGGTGGGCTGCTGACTAGTTGTGCCAATTCCCAGAAGAGAAGAGTTTTCACTGCCCTGGGATGAGAGATAATCCCAGGAGGATTGGGGATTACCAAATAGGGGTTACCACTCAAAACGGAGTGGGCCCATGCTCAAATGTTTGCTAGTGTGCATGTCAAGGACATCCCTGCAAATCTAAAATCCACATCCTAATCCTAGCCCCACCACTGACAAAAGGTGTGACCTTGGTTAAATCTATTAACCTCTGCCAGCCTCATTCTCCTCATCTGTAAAAAGAGGAGTTGGACTACGTATCTCTCTGGAGTGCCCCCCACCCTCAGGTTAGTGTGGAACCAAATTTAGGTCATTCCAGTCAATCCAGGTTGAAGAGTTGGTAATCTAATTAAGGATCAGCTGAATTTTCAAGATTGAGAGTCAAAAAGAACTGTCAAATAATGTACTTGTGTGTGATGCTTCCAATTTTAATGCTTTTCTGTATTAGGAGCATATTTTAAAATATTCAAATGTAAATTATTCACATGGCACATGCACTTAGAATGTGTGCATTTAACTAAAGTGAATCATCAGCCTATTATTAATTATCATTTAACCAGCCCTATTCTTTTGGATAAAGGAGAATATTAGTAAAAACCAAAGGGTTTGAATCATTTAAGCAAAGCCAGCTTTAAACAATTTGGCAAGCCCCTGCAGCTGTCCCTCCATATCTTCTAACAGCTGTAATCTGTGCATCTTGTGCTCTTTCATTTACATATACATATGCAAACAAGCCCATATTCACTTGGGAGTGTGCACACTCATGTTTGTACACACTGTCCATGTCCTACCTAATATCCTAGATGTCAATCAAAGTCTTCTTGGGGCAGCTGACATCCTCACGGGACCTGAGTTTCCTTTGCAGTAAAACATGTGTCCTTTTCCTAGATCTAAGAGCCCTTCCAGCTCCGACACTTGATGTCTGTGCTCTTTGCTTAGCTATTCCTTGGCAGAAGCATTGGAGACATGCTCATACACATTATCTCACATAATTTTAAAAATCATCCAGGAAGTCTTTTTGCATCCTCAATCCTATTTTAACAGATGATGAAACAGATTTACCTACTTAATGTGTAAACATACAATTATAACTGGCAGTTGCAAGCTTAGAAACCTGATTCTCTATTCTGAATCCAATCAATTCATTCTCCAAGTGACAACCAGGTGCTGGCTACTCACTTCTCCCTTCTTAATCAGAGTGGTTTTCACGGAGTTGGGAATCATTTGGAAGAGCCCCCTAGATCATCTCCCTCCATAGCCAGGAAAACCTGCTCTGGGCTGGAAGATGGGATGCAGGCCACTCATGGGCCAGATACAATTCTAATGGCAATCAAGATATTACAGGTGACTGGAGAGGGTCTGAAGAAGTACGTGTCATGAGAGCCAGGGTGCCTGGCATGGGACCAAAGAGCAGTCTAGTTTGAGACAATGGGAACTTTTCTCAGCAGGAGTCACCCTTCCCCCAACTATTCAGCCATCTGCAGACCCGCCTCTCCACTCCCCAGACTCCACATGCCTACTCTTCCATGAATGAAAGCTGCAGTGCTATAAGGATAGACTCATACATCTTTAGAGCTACAAGGGACCTCACAAATGATCTAGTCTAGTCTCCTTGCTTTATAACATAGAGAGAAGTGGTATGCTCTAGGACACAGAATTTATGATCTATTTTATATTAGGACCCAGGCTTCCTGATTCCCTCTTCAGTGTGCCGCTTCCCTGGCCTCTGGAGAGGTGAGGCCCCAGGGCAGGCAACCACCTCAGTGGCACACCAGACTTAGCACCAACACATGAGCCTGCCCAGTCCTTTCGCTCTTATGCATTCCCGTCTCTGGGCTCTCACCTGGAATTTAGGCAGCCTTGCCCTTGACCCCCTGTAGCTATATCTTCATTCTTAGATCTTCTGCTTCTTCATTTACTTCTCTGTTGCTGGCCCTGGGTTCCCTCTGAACTCTAAGCTCCATGCTAAGCCTGTTGCCTACTTTTCCGTTCCTTTTGAAGTAAATTCTGTGTGTCCTACCTCTCCGTTCAACCAGGAATCCCCTAACAGCTTTATGGCCTTAGTGTGAAAGTGTCACTTAGTCATGATGCATCCCTATAGACAGCGGAATCTGGAGGAATTAGAGCTTAGTGTTAGCATTTTACAGGCCACATCCTCTGATCCCAGTTTAGTATTAATAATGAAATTATGAAAGCTTAAAAAAAACAATTACAGGGAATTATAGGAATAATACTCTAAATTCCCATTGAAATGAAATACACAATTTTAAAAGATGAGCATGGAGCAAAACTTACTGGATACATTACACAAGGTAAAGTTCCATTTCTAAATACTTTCATTTTTTATTCAGAAAGAATAAAAAGTATATGATTGAGCACTAAACTTAGTAAGTATCCTAAGGAAATTAGGAGACAAGCAGTAAATAAAAGATAAAATAATAAATTAGAAAACAGTGGGAATAAAAAATAAATCCACGATTTGATCCTTGGAAAATGGCAAAAAAAAAAAAAAAAAAAAAAAAAAAGGCAGACATTTGAAGGATATCACACACTTGAGTAGGGGAGACTCTGTAAATTCTGTTAATTATTCAACAGAAAGCTTTGGGTAAATTTGGGTAAATATTTAGAAAATAACAAGGCAGTGTCTTCCCTCACATCATACATAAAAGTAAGTCCCAAATGTATTGAAGAGTTACATATTAAAAAGAAAATGTTAAAGGGAAGATGTAGGCAATATTTCCTCGATCTGAAGACAGGAAAGGATATTTAAAGAATGAAATCATGTCTTTTGCAGCAACGTGGATGGATTGGAGGCCATTATCTTAAGTAAAATAACTCAGAAAGTCAAATACTGCATGTTTTCACTTATAAGTGGGAGCTAAATAATATGTACTCATGGACACAAAGTGTGGAATGATAGACATTGGAGACTCAGAAGGGTGGGGGGGGTAGGAGGAAGGGAGAGATGATGCAATACTTAACGGGTGCATTGCACACTATTCGAGTGATGGTTATACCAAAAGCCCAGACTTCGCCACTACACAATATATCCATGTAACAAAACTACCCTTACACCCCCTAAATTTATGATTTAAAAAAAAAAGATTAAAAAACGATTTTAAAAAAAGAATAAAGGCAGGCCGGGAGTGGTGGCTCACACCTGTAATCCCAGCACTTTGGGAGGCCCAGGAGGGTGGATCACCTGAGGTCGGGAGTTCGAGACCAGCCTGACCAACATGGAGAAACCCTGTCTCTACTAAAAATACAAAAATTAGCCGGGCATGGTGGATTACATGGATTACATGCCTGTAATCCCAGCTACTTGGGAGGCTGAGGCAGGAGAATCACTTGAACCCAGGAGGCAGAGGTTGCAGTGAGCCAAGATCATGCCATTGCACTCCAGCCTGGGCAACAAGAGTGAAACTCTGTCTCAAAAAATTAAAAGCAAAGAAATAATACATAATAGGAGTTGATATATTTTGTTAAATAAAAATTTAAACTTCTCTATGTTAGAAATCATTAATGAAAAGGCAAATCGGTAATCAGTAAGAAAAAACTTTCAGCATCAAAAGAAATAAGAAAAGACTAAGTAATATCCTTAATAAATAAAAAGTGCTTAGAAAGCAAAAGGAGTCAAAGAACATGATTTCATAGAAAAAGAAATAAAATGATAATTTTAAATGTTGGTGAGGATATGGTCAGATAGGCATTTCCATACTCAGAGTTGGACATGTAATTTGGTACAAGTCAGCAGTGAAGAACTAGAGATTTAAAAACCATCCATAATCTAATAATGGTACTTTTAGAAATCTATCCTAAGTCTATCATAAGGAAATAAGTAGAGATAGGAAAAATATTTATATATGAGGATGGTTATAATCATTTTATAATAGTAAACATTGGAATCAATATTAAGAAAAAATTACATCATGATATATCCATAATACAAAACTTACTAATCTCTGGAAACTGTATTTTTGAAAAATTGATTGTCATGAGAAATTGTTCATGACATAATAAGCAAATGAAAAGGACACACAATAATATAATATGATGTCAATTTTAGAAATACATTTGTGTATATACCATATGTGTATTATGCATATGCATATCAGTGTCTTTGGGCAGTATGATTATGGTGCATTTCATTTTCTTCTTTAAGCTTTTCTGCGTTTTCCAGAATTTCTACAATGAGCATATATTATTTATAAACAAAAGTCACCAAAGTGTATTCAAGGCTGGTTATGGTGGCTCATGCCTGTAATCTCAGCACTTTGGGAAGCCGAGGCAGGTGGACCGCTTGAGCCCAGTAGTTCAAGACCAGCCTGGGCAACATGGTGAAACTCCGTCTCTCTAAAAAAAAAAAAATACAAAAATTAGCCAGGCTTAGTGCTGCGGTCCTGTGGTCCCAGCTACTTGGGAAGTTGAGGTGAGAGGATTGCTGGAGCCAGGGAGGCAGAGGTTGCAGTGAGCCGAGATCACGCCACTGCACTCCAGCCTGGGTGACAAAGCGAGACTTTGTCAAAAAACAAAACAAAAAACTGGAAAACCTCACAAAGTGTGTTCAAAATTTTTAAACTTTCTACTTGAAAAACAGATTGATATGATCTGGATGTGATTTTAAGACTGCTTACGCTGATTAATTAATTCCTCTAAGAAAGGCTTTATTGTTTAATTACACTTCTTAAATCCATATGAGCTGAGTGGTGGTATTATGGCTGCTCGCCAGAACATGGTTATTATGTCATTATGTGACCTGGGACCTATGCTGAGAGGTCACCCAGTGTGTGGAAAAGGGTACTGAACCAGGGGTCTTGGGCCTTGTGACCTCAAGGAAAGCGTTTAGTAGCCTTCTGGGCCTCAGTTTCCTCTTCTGTCAAGTAGATCTTACCTGCTTTACTACTTTCATAGAGTTGTTCTAAAGACCAAATAAGATAATCCAGGCAGGAGTCTATGACATGTAGGCTATTATGAAGGCAAAGGAAAAAATCCTCCCCTCTCCTCCCACAGCCCCTTTTTCTCCTGAATTAATAAGTGCACAGCCCTTGGGGGAGGGTATAGACAGATCAGGCACACCTCTGTGTCCACCTCCACCAAAATTCTAGGGGAAAATGCCTGGCTTCTTAGGAAAATGCTTCCCTAAAAAAAGAGGAGAAACCTCAAATGTTCCCATGGAACTGGGGCAGAGGGCAAATTCTGCACCACCTCTGCACAAACCCACGGGCTGACTGCTCGGCAGGCCTGCAGGGTCCAGATCACTGATCTGTGGCTCAGAGTAACGAGGTCATTTGGACAGTACATTGGTTTCACAAACCCCTCCATGATGCTGCTGCTGTTGTGAGGATAGTTGTCACTTCCAGCTCATATTATTGCAGACTCTAGGCTACATGTAGTTATAGGGATAAGAAAGTCCACAGCTCCTCCAAGCCCCAGAGCAACTGCTCCAGGCAGACTTGCTGCAAGGAGCAGAGGCCCCTTGGTCACCACAGGTAAAGTGGACAGTGTTTTGACTGACCTGGGAAGCTTACCATGTGCAACCCTGTCTGCATATGAGTCACCTAGGGAGCTTTTCAGTAACCCAGGCGACACCCCAGGTTTAGAATTTAACCAGAATCCCCGAGAGTGGGAACCAAGCATCAGTATTTTTAATGCTGTCCAGGTGATTCCAAGAGCAAGCAGCATTCAGAAGCATTGGCTCAGGTTCCAACACAGATCTAGGTATCTCTCCCATACCAGTCTTCAAAAAACTTCCCTTGGTGAGGTCTCCACGACCATTCTGCACTCTCCCAAGCATTCTTTGCACATACTTTTACCTACCATGGATCCAACTCAACCCTAAGGCATCCTTTATCCTTCAGCTTCTCTACCAGGTGGCTGCATTTCTCAGTCGGCCAATTACAGATCCCCAACAAGGGTCTCATCTTAGCCCAACTCACCTTTTTAAACCAGGCTACTTGGGCCATGGGATGCTGGTTGATTTAGAGACTGGCTACCCTGTGGAAAGGGACAGAGGTTGTGTAGTGTAAAACACGGCCACCCTGGTCTGCCCCAGTTCTGTTTTTTGTGTAGGTGGAGTGGGTTGGGCACAGTTTCCCTTAATAGAGACTGTGGAATACTTTAACGTGTCTGGTTCAATAACAAATTATAATAATGAAATGAAACATATTTAGAAGAATCCATACAAATTAAGGGTCAGAGTTTCATCCTCTGTATAGAATATGATGTAGGAGTCTTTTTAAGTATATGTAGGATAATAAAATGGATAGCCCACTCAACTATCTTTAGAATGTATGTCTAATTTTATACATCTTTTTCCATAGAAACTACAATTGAATTTAGAATTGAGAGATTATGGTATTCATTATTATCTTAGCCAGAGGGTGTTTTTTTTTAGCTTTTATAAGAAACTTTTAAATTGAAGTATAATATACGTAAAGAAAAAGTGCACATGTTATAAATGTACATCTCAATGACTTTTTACAAAGTGAATACCCTTGTAACCAGCACCCAGGTCAAGAAATTCAGTATTATCATTACCCCAAATGATGCCCCTTGTGTTCCCTTCCAGTTGCTCCTTGCCTCCAAGGGTAACCACTCTCCTGATTCTAGCAGCATACATTAGCTTTTGTACTTTATATAACTACAATCATATAGGATGTACTTTATTGTGTTTTGGCTCCTTTCCTCGAGTATTCATCCATAGTTTTGCATATGTATTTGTAGTTCTCACCAGAGGTTTTAGTCCTTGAAATGTAGCTCAACAAACATTATTGCACCAGGAACTGTGCTCGGGGCTGGGGACACAAAAACAAATAAGGGCAAATTCCTGCTGTAAGAAATATTTAATCCAGTAATTTGGTAAGGATCAGAGTTTAATGTAAAATGAATTCCTCTTTGTTCAACAAATATTTATTCAATGTCTACTATAGGACAGGTGCTGTATCACAGGTGCTAGGGATAAGAAATGAACAAGCAGACAAAAAATCTAGCAGACATCCTCTCTTTTCTTCCCGTGACATGCATGGGCAAGTTCCGCCCACTGATACTCATTTCCCACTCTGTCCTGCATCTGATTTAACATAAAGGGAAGTAGCAATGGAAACTATTTCTTCTAGCAACTTGGAGTATGAGATTATGAAGTCCATGGTCCATGGGCCATTTTTCAAATTAGTGATTGTGAGAGTTATAATATTTGTATATACCAATTTCTGCCTTATTCTATTCTCTCCACCACTGATGCTGCCTGTACTGAATGCAATGAAAGTCTGGAACCTAAGGAAGCCTTTGGATGTTAGCTTACCTTGGAGTCAAGCTGAGGAATCTTCTTGATTTCCAGAACCATGAAGTGAGAAGAGACACAATTGCCAAAGCTGTGATGGAAATCATACAGCTTTGAATTTGTTTTAGTAACATGGAATTCTAACATGTATCACTATTCATTAGTGCTGGCTTTTCAGAACCTAGTGAATTATCTGGGTACAAAGCCATGACATTAGAGGCCTAAGGGATTAGAAGACAATCCAACACCACTCTAGGATTGATAGTTTAGGAAGAAATGCAAGAAATCATCTCCTTTTGTTTGGTTGGTTCATTCCTATCCCCATTCTCCGCATTTTATGAAAATTTTAAGTATATGTAAATGTAAAGAAAATAGTAAAATTCACTTTTATGTATCCATCTTTCAGCTTCAAAAATTATCAACTCATGCCAATTCTTCTCTAACCCCTTGCTGTCCCCCTCCTCTGATTATTTGAAGCAATCCCAGATGACAAACAGATGACTCATAAATGTTCAGAAAGTGAGATCTCCTAGTTTTAATTCCTCTAGTTCACAGGTTCAGAGGTGAATTCAGTGAGCTAGTTTGTGGTAGTTATATTTAATCCCCGGTTTCAAAGTAAAAGTGGTAAGTTTTACTAACAGAATTACTATTATTATTATTACATTATGACATAATATATTGTTGTACAGTTTAGCCTAAAACTATCTCTTTTAAGCCTCTCATTCAGTTCTCCAAGGAGTTCAACAGGGTGTGGGATGGCTGATTAATGTTCTTTTTCAGCAGTAATTTCAAAACCAAATCCTTGTGGATTTTGAAATTGCAAATATATTTGTCCAAGTAAAAGCTTCAACTATTCAGTGATAAAATGGGTCTAAGACTCTTCCTGAACCTCATGTTTCCCATTTTCAGTCTGTTTGCAAAGGAGGAGGCTGGTTGGTGTTCATGGAGCCAGTGTCAACTGCCTGTCTTTTATGAGATATCACAGCACAACTGGGCATGCAGCTTAATTTTTTTAGGTTTCCCAGGCTCAAAACCCCAAGCACCATTGTTTTTGCCAGTCAGAACACTCCAGAGGTTTCTACAACAAGTAGAAAAGATTGTTAGTGCCTTTGTCATGAAAATATGTAAAATCTTGGTTTGGCTGCTTTGGCTGCTCTGATTGTATCTCAAAATGCCACCCAGGGCAGGTGGCAGTCATTGTGAGGAGTGGGGCACCAGGCACCCCTTGATGAGCCTTTGATGAGGAGATGATTAGGAGTAAAAAAATGCTGCATAGATTATCTGCATAACTAACACTGTAGCAGACAGCCATGCAGGCATTTTCTGTATACAACTCCCACTCATTTTCTGAGAGATAAAAGCAGCCAAGATTGACAATCTGTCAGTTTCACCATTTTCATTGTGTACTTTTTCTGGGCAGGTTATTCACATCGAACTCCTTTGATGTGATCAGTGATGATGCTTTTATTGGTCTTCCACATCTAGAGTATTTGTAAGTAAAAAAGCTTTTTTTAAACATGATGATTCAGGACAAGTACTCTCAAGTTCCTATAACTGTTTGACAAAAAATATTATAACTTATTGCAGATTCATAGAAAACAACAACATCAAGTCAATTTCAAGACATACTTTCCGGGGACTAAAGTCATTAATTCACTTGTAAGTATGAAAATTGCTATTACGTTTTAAGCTTGCTAATGGACAATGCAGTTTGATCACCTGTGGTTAATGCACCTACTTTATGAGTGTCCATAAAAATTTAAGAAACCCAAATGATTTCTTTCCATGCACACTTGCCATCTTTCCCTGTCATCTGTCAGAGGGTGTTCAAGAAATTGATTACTATTAATATTTGTATCCTAAACCAACCATAATTAGAAAAGCAATCTAATGCAGGGAAATTGTGTGCCTGAAATAACTTTATTATCTACATCATTACTTGCTTCATGGATCATTATGGGTTGACTATGTAATTTGATATCAGCTTTTCTTTTTCCTCTATAAGCCCTCACTTTATATACATTTAAACATAATATAGCCACAGACAATGTCTTCATTAGTACCCGATCAACTTGTTTATCAGTGAAATATTTAATTATTCAATGGGTGATTACAGCTAACAGCAGTTGTTCTTAACAGGGAACAATTTTGTCTCCCAGGGAACATTTGGCAATATCTAGAGACATGTTTGGTTGTCACAACTGGGGGATGTAATTGGCATCTAGTGCGTAAAAGGCAGGGATTCTTCTAAACATCTACTGCATAGGACAGCCCCTCACAATAAAGAATTATCCAGCCTAAAGTGGCATCGTGGGCAGGTTGAGAAACCCTGAACAACATGACCCAAACATGTTTCTTCTAGCCTCCCTCACCCCCTACAGACAGACACATTCGCACACACACACACACATGCAGGCACACACGTGCATGCACACGCACATGCACACACACATACACACTCTTACATACGCACAGATTATTTTAAGGAAACTAGAAACACATAGAAAGAAAAGGCACTAACATTTACATCACTTTTCATTTAATCCTCTCAATAATCCTGCCAAACAGGCACAATCATCCCCATTTCAGAAATGAGGAAACAGTCTTGGAGGGGATAGATGCCTCATGAGCTGATCAGTTATGGAATTATGAGAACATCTACTTAATAGTTGAATTGCAGTGACTCTTCATCCTTTCAACAGCTGTTTCTCAACCTACCTAATAGGTATCTTATCAGTTCTAGATACAGATGCAAGAGATCCAAGTGTCATAGTCATTCTGTCAAGTTTAACCTGTTCTCTCATCATGCTTCATTCCCAGCTCTGCTCTAGGCCCTAGGACGCAGCAGGGAACAAAGGAGACAAAAATTCCTGTCCTTTGACTGAGCCTGATTTCCAGCGTGTCCATGCGGTTGTCCCTCTGCCTCCACCAGGCCCCTTTCTCTCCTGTTGCTTGTTTTGTAGCAAAGAGAAGCTAATGACCAGATATGTTTTACAAAATCATACCTTTCAAGGCTTCTGTGTAGAGTTATTATAATAAAAAAACAGTGTTTGCAATACTACTCTTCATGTCAATGACATGATATGATTCTAAGATGGCTGTTTACAGAATAAATGTTATGCAGTTTTGTCACAGAGCCTAACACTGCCAAACCTCATTTTTCAGACAAAATTAAACAAAAGAAGCAAACATATGGAAGGAGAAATGGAAGTTCATGACCTCAACTTGAAATCCACTAGATTTACATACATCCCAACCCACATGGCCTCTGTCCAATGCTTAGCATCATGAGAGCTGTAGGGAGGATGTAGGACTCAGGTGTCCTTTTGAGGAACCCAGATATAAGCTTCACCTGCCCAATTCAATTCAGCTGTGTCTCCTCTCCAGCCTAAAAGCCTGTGGTTTCCCTCAGGCTCCATGCACAGAACAAGAAAAAATGTTTCCCTGTCTTGGAAGGAAGGAAGGAGGGAAGGAAGGAAGGGAGGGAGGGAGAAGGGGAGGGGAGGGAAGGAAGGGAGGAGAGAGGAAAGAAGGGAGGGAGAAAGAAAAAGAGGAAGGAAGATGAGAGGAGAGAGGAAGGGAAGGGAGAGGAAGAAGGGAAGGGGAAGAGGAAAAAGGCAAATAAAAAAGTCTGTTTGACATCCTAGTGTAGGACACCCATTTTGTTTAGTGGAGCCTATTATGTTTATCAAATGAAAAAGGAATTTAAATGTGGGTCTTAATGATGCCCTTTCTTTAGCAGTATGGAGCCCATAAGAGAGAGAGACTGGTACAGAATACACTTAATATCCAGAAAATTTCAGGTTCAAGGAACACCAAGGGCACCCCTCAAAGAGAGGCATGACTCTTACAGGCAGTGAGAGAGAAGTCCCACCTCTCTGAGCTGGTGCTGGAGGTGGGAAGGTGTTATGAGGGAACAGGGGTTAAGGCTGGCTAAATGAATATGACCCTTAGGTCTCTTGCATCTTTAGCTAACACTTATTAGGTTGACTCATATGGCATTGCCAATGTTAGGCTATTTTTTATCTACAAAAATGGCAATGCCATATGGTTCATCTTAAATAGTTTCTAGGATGTGACACATGCTTTACAAGGAGTAGGGCCTACAAAGATGAGTAAGAGCTAGTCCCACCTTAGAGAAGCTCAGCCTAGCAAGAGAAATTGGACAAATATTTTCTCACTGAGGGCCTTTGTCCCCAAGTTATGTTCCCCTTTCGAATTATGCTAGTCTTCATTTTACAATTCCTTCCTTCCATTCTTCCTTCTTTCTTTCCTTTCTTCCTTCCTTCCTTCTTTCCTTTCTGTCTTTCAAGGAGAGATGGAGTAGGGAGGATCTGAAACCCAAATTTCCCTCTGCCGACTCAATAAGTCAGATTCATTTTCCATTATTTATGGCTTATTAATAAATCTGGCATTTGTCTGAGCCATTAGTTTCCTTTTTAAGACATTAGGCTTCAAAGTGCACTTTTCTCTACCTCAGATCAATCCTTCCCAATCAAGGCAAACATTTGAGCTGTGAGGAATTAGCACCTCACCCTCTAATCTGTATGCGCTGCAGGAAGAGGTTACAAAGCTTTCTCATATTCTTGGCTTCATCATAGTCTCCTGATACCCCATGAAAGAGACAGGGCAGTAGCACTACATTCATAGACAAATGAGCAAGTGGAGGTACACCATGAGTTTAAGCTGCTCCCCAGTTACTAAGTGGTAAAGCCAGATATCTCCCACAGTCTTTGATGAGACGTCCGGTGCTATCTCCACTGTATCAGTTAGAGCAGGACCAGATAGCTTTTATTGAGCTGGCTGGATCCTTCCATGGGACATGATTTGAGGAGGAAATACAACTAGAGAAGAAAGAAAAGATCCTGAAAACAGGAGCCCTACCCACATACTTCATCTCAAAATGCAGATAGTTGGGATTAGACGTATACTTTCAGGTCCAGCTGGTTCCCACTCTGGCCTAACATTAAAGCCACTCCCTTACCTGTGCATTTATATAAATTTAGTTCATGCCTAAAGGAACAATGCACTTTCTCACCTTCTTATACAGAGATGTCAGTAGATTTCTAAGAGACATTTACAGACAACTTAAAAGTTATTATAGGCCAGGCGCAGTGGCTCACGCCTGTAATCCCAGTACTTTGGGAGGCCGAGATGGGCGGATCATGAGGTCAGGAGATCGAGACCATCCTGGTTAACACGGTGAAAACCCGTCTCTACTAAAAAAATACAAAAAATTAGCCAGGCGTGGTGGTGGGCACCTGTAGTCCCAGTTACTCGGGAGGCTGAGGCGGGAGAATGACATGAACCCGGGAGGTGGAGCTTGCAGTGAGATGAGATAGCGCCATTGCACTCCAGCCTGGTCAAAAGAGTGAGACTCCATCTCAAAGAAAAAATAAAAATGAAAATAAACAAATAAGTAAAAATAAAAAAGTTATTATATATACCCGGCTATCAGGCGAGATCCCCAGTCCCCTGCAAATTAACCCTTAAAAAGAGACAGAGACTTCTTAAAGTTAAGTCCTTTCAAAGCCTGTCAAATCCTGAGATTCTCAATTACTTTATTTTGAATCTTTGTCCTAATGTTATGCATGTTTCACTTTAATGTTTGAATGGTTTGTATATTTTAGCAATCGTTTTGTATATTTAAATTTTTCTGATGAATATATGTTATTTTGGTAATCAGGAAAACATGAATAAAAAATTAGTTTATGAATAAAAATTAGTTTATGGCCAATGATGACAAAATCTTCAAACATTATGTATTGGCTTCTAGTAATACCCACGAGTCTTTAATAATGATTGCTTTGTGTGCCATGTAAGTGTCACTGTGGATAAGGCCCAGTGGAACCAGCATTGTTTGCATGCATATATATAAATATTTGGAGAAAATTATCATCAATCTATATGTATTGTAGAGTATCCAATGGTTGCTCAGCACTGAGGGCGTACAAAGAACTATATAACAGTCCCCAAACTCGGGATGCTTGCGTGTTCCCAATCAGTTGCACAGGATGCTTTGTTTTAGCCTTCACGTTGCCATGTATTTAAAGAGGTAGTGCAATGTAGCAGCTAAGAGGGTGATCTCTGCCACCAGACTGCCTGGGTTCAACTGTCTCTCTGCCAGCTCAATAGGTCAAGTTTATTTTCCATTATTTACTGCTTATTAATAAAGCTGGCATTTATCTGAACCATTGGTTTCATTTTTAAGGCTTTAGGCTTCAAAGTGCACTTTTCTCCACCTCAGATCAATTCCTCGGCTTTGCACCTTAACAGCCGTGGAATTTGGGGCAGGCCATTTAGCTTCACTATGCTACAGCCTGGGCATGTAAAATGGGGTTATAATAATAATCTTTTAAAATGGGATGAGGAATAACAAGGCAATTAAGAGTATTAGTGCCTAAGGTCTTGAGATTAAGTGAGTTAATATATGCAAAGCGCTTAGAACAGGGCCTGGTATGTAGTAAGCACCACTGTGTAGGAATAAACTAAAATTCACTGCATAACCTCCGTTAGTCCTGAATCAGGATTCTAAATGGTAGAGTGTATATCCCCTTTAAACACTTTCTATGAAATTAAAGTAACTGCACTTGCACCGCCGCAGGCTCAGAGAGACACAAACCCAAGCTGAGAATCTGCATTGCAGAGGGGCTGGGTGCACCCCAGATGGCTGTGGGCGATGCTCTCTTAGCAGAAGAGCCCGGTGGCACTGAAACAAATGTGGTGTTTGAGCCAGTCTGGTTGCCTCAGAGAGGAGACTTTCCAGTGGCTTCCACAGTCATAATTGGAGGTTTTCTTGGGTAAACGATGAAAACACCAAAGGGCAGGAAATGGTCATCATTTCTGTCAAGAAGGAATGGCCATCTGCCTTTGAGAACACTTGACCTTACTCAGCCAGTTTCAAGGTAACTAGACGTTGAGCTGTGCAATATCTCAGTTGTTTTAAAGAATGTTTCTTAGGTAAACTGTGAATCAGGACCTAGAGAATGGTACTTAGTTGAAGGCACACTTTAAAGAGCCTCCACATTGCCTTGGGATTTCTACCACAGTGGGGCTGTGGGGAGGGAGGGTCCTTCCTGAAGGAGTCCACACCAGCTGGTGGGGACTGCACTAGTCACTCACGGGGCTTTGAGCTTTCTCCCTCAGTGCCTTGGCACAGGGGGCCTCAAAGGAGCATCCTCTGCTCTTTTCTTTGCCTAGATACGTACGCTTCCTCTCATCTACTCCAGCCTGCCTCATTCATTCATTCATTTAAAAGTGTCTATCATGCCTGTAATCCCAGCACTTTGGGAGGCCAAGGCGGGCAGATCACTTGAGGTCAGGAGTTCGAGACCAGACTGGCCAACATGGTGAAACCCCATCTCTACTAAAAACACATGAAGTAGCCGGGTATGGTGGCGCATGCATGTAATCCCAGCTACTTAAGAGGCTGAGGCAGGAGAATTGCTTGAACTGGGGAGGCAGAAGTTGCAGTGGGCCAAGATAGCGCCACTGCATTCCAGCCTGGGTGACAGAGTGAGACTCCATCTCAAAATAAATAAATACATAAATAAATAAAAGTATCTATTGAGGGCTTACTTTGTGCCAGGCACTATACTAGACCTACAGATAATGGAAAGAGAACCATCCTTCCAGTGCTCATTGCAGAATTATCCTAGAAATAAAGGAACATTGATTAAATGTTTCCTCAAGTCTCTCACTGACTGTGTCTTCACCCCTGTCCCAATCAGCTCCACCCCACCCCAGTCGGATATTCTGGTGCGACCCAGTGCGACCTCCATCTGCTGGAAAAGCCTGTTGTCAAACGCACTGACCCCTAAGTATGTGGCCTAAAGTATCACCTATCCTAGTGTCATCTATTAATTTTAAAGATGAAGTCATAAGCCTCTCAGTGAAAATGACAAAGATGTGATTCAAGAGCAAGAACAGAACTTGGAGATCGTTCTGACCCAGTGATCATTCACTTTATAGAAAAGGGAACAGCCAGAGCTCAAACTCAGATATCCACTTCCCTGTTCACATCACCCCTGTACTCTGTGGCTGAGTTCTGGGCCCTAAAATGAGTCTGACTGGCAAGGGTTCAGCTTCGGCCAACGCAGGAGCCTGGTACTCCTTAAACCATACCATATAGAAAGTCTTTTTCCTGACAATTCTGGTGGCTACCTGGGACTCCTTGCCTCTCTGTCCTTCATAATTTTTCTTCCTCCTATTCCTAAGAATCAAGAATTCTTACATCTAGTATTAAAATTCAGCTCTGTTTAACCCTCACCCTTGGCTAACAGATCTTTGCAGAGGAAGGAGGGTCCCCTACCGCAATTCAGGGTGACACTCTCTCAGTCATAACACTCTAGAGGTAAGAGAAGGAGTAGACACCCTGGGGGGCAGGACTAGCAACATGGCTTTCCAGAATCCCTTGCTTTTGATGGGCTCTGCATTAATGGCCGGAAGAAAACATGACTAAATCTTAACAGTGGTTACTTCTCCTATGATAATTATTATTTCTTTCCTTTTTTAAAAAATAATTTTTGCACTTTCCAGTTTTTCTTGAAGCGAAGAAATAATTATTATTACATATATATGTGCATATGTAGTATGTGTATATATGTGTGTATGTGTATATGTGTATCAGTAAAAGTAAAAGATGGAACTTTTAAGAATACCAAGGCATAGGATTTTCCTTACTAAGAGAGGCAGAAAGAATAGATGATCTCAGCTTCCTGAAGTGAATATTTTAAAGTGTTTAGATATTTAATATCACTGTTTAATGACTATAACAACAAAGAAAAAGATTAATTTTGTGGTCTTAACACATAAGGTTTAAAATTCACCTGCAGATACAGTTTTTCCTGGAATCCATTACAAAGATAAGTATATAAAGATATTAGTAACTACATGTGTTAATTCTCACAATAAGTGAAATTCATACCCTTTACTCAGTTTTGCAGATGTCAAAACAGAAACCCAGAGAGGTTAAATTAAGTTGGCTAAGGACACATTCCAAGGAGTGATGACGTTCAAATTTAATCCCCGGTGGATTTGGATGAAGTTGGCACTTAAACCACTACACTACACTAAGTGATGCAGGAAAGAATAGCTACAACCAGTTTTACAAACACATAGAACATATAGCAACGAAAGCTTCTGTTGAGGAAAAGTTAATAATAATATTAAGTCACTACTCTGTGAAGCTGGGAGTGGGATGAAGGCAGAACTGCGAAAATTTTATCCAGGTATTTTGCTTTCTGGTAGCAAAACTCAATGCAGAGGTGGAATCTGAAGAATCAAATAATCCTAATATCAACCCTAAAATAACCTTAACTCTAACCCACAAAGTGCTATCTCAGTCTCTCTAGCTGTTTAAATTCCCTGATAAACACCAGATCTCATTCTATTTACCCTGTTTTTATGATTAAATGCTGAGGAGGTTTCAGGGAGCGTCGCGTGACTTGCCCTTTTTTTTCCTGTTGCCCCTGGTCCCAGTGCCCTCAGCAGCTCTCTCCTGCAGCGAATCTCCCTGAAGCCCTCAGATGCCCATGATGATTTGTGGAGGCAACAGGCCCTCATCACAGCTGACTTTAAGCTGGGGCAAAGAACCATAGCAGTGGCTTCAAGCCTGGACAACCTTGTAGTCCCAATCTCCATGGAGGGTGAGGGCCTGAAACTGCATGGGCATTTTTTAGAAAACAGGCAGCTCCCTCCTGCAGGAGGTCTTGTGAAAGACATTTGCATGATCTGACCACTTAGGCCCCGGAGTTCGGGCCGTGACAGTAATTCCTAATCTAATCCTGTAGGGAGCTTTGGAAGTTGATGAATGCAGCCAAATGATTGACTTTGAGTGACTGAACCCTCACTGGACAGAACCATACTTATGTACAAGTACTAAGTAACAGGATCCTTCCAAAAAGTCAACTCTATTCTTTGTTTCTTCTGATTATAAAATAATAATATATGCTTGATGATAAAAACTCACAACATAAATATGTATTTACATGGAAAAGTGAAAGATTCCAGTAACCATACGCCAAGATACGACCTCAATCAACAGTTTTTGTATCTTCTGATAGAGTTTTCTTTGCGTATCCACAGACATCTATCTGTCCTTCTTGCTCCAGAGAGATGACACTCTATACTTAGGTATCACTTCATATTAAATCCTAGAGACCTACCTCATTTTTAAAATCTCCTACAAAATATTCCATGTTACATATGGACCATCGTTTATTTACACAATCCTTTATATATATCTCTTTTTTTTTTTGAAACAGGATCTCACTGTGTCACCCAGGCTGGAGTGCAGTGGTGCAATCATGACTCATTGCAGCCTCAAGTTCTGAGCTCAAGCCATCCTCCCACCTCAGCCTCCCAGAGTAGCTAGGACCACAGGCACACACCACTCCCAGCTAATTTTTGTATTTTTTGCAGACACAGGATTTTGCCATGTTGCCCAGGCTGGCCTCGAACTCCTGACCTCAGGTGATCCATCCACCGCTGCCTCCCAAAGTGCTGGGATTACAGGCGTGAGCCACCGCACCCTAGCAAACTGTTATATTTTTTGCAGAATAATTCTCAGGCTCTGTCAACATTGCTTTCCTAAGTCGTTCTCTGCCCAAATCCCACTGCCTGCTTTACTTTTATCCAAATGTACCCTGATGTCACTGGGACCTCCCAGAGACTTAGGGAAGCTGTCTGAACTCCAGCTCCCCGGCCTTGGGTGTCTGGAAGCCCTGCTCTCATGTCTGAATCTTACTTCCTCTTGATTCTGCTTCTCTTAGTGAATCCAGGCAGACTTCTCATGCCCATCACTCACCAAACCTAGACATGAAGCTTCATCCTTTCTCCTCTAAGAGCAGTCCATTGTGGGCAAGGATTTCATTGAATTTTTGGTAGCGAAGCAGCAAAGGGTTGACACTGGATTCAGCGAATCCACCCACCATTTCTCCCTCTGACTCCCCTGCCTCCCCAACCGTTTGGTTCCCAAGGCAAGAGCCTCTGTCACAAGAAGTTGTCAGGAAATGCAATGCCTCATCCCACAGCCCATCAGGCCAGCCTGTCTTTCTCAGCCCCATCTCGCAGTTCTGGTGAATTAGAAGCCCTCCATCTTGTCATGCAAAAATACTGCCTCTCCATTCCGGAAGCCCCGTAGCTCCGAGTCTGCAGCTCTGTTTTGCCATCTGTTCTGTGGTTATCTTGCACGTGGATCGTGTGAGGGCTAAAGCTCTGCTCCTTTGGGTAGGAAGTAGAACTTCCAGATTCACCCATTGTTTAAAAGAATCCCACAGGGTAGGTGGCTTAAACCTGTAATCCCAGCACGTTGGGAGGAAGAGGCATGAGGATAGCTTGAGCCCAAGAGTTCAAGACAAGCCTGAGCAACATAGCAAGACCCTGTCTCTACAAATAAAAAAAACTTAGTTGGGCATGGTGGCACACACCTGTTGTCCCAGCTACTGGAGAAGCTGAGCCCAGAGGATCACTTGAGCCAGGGAGGTTGAGGCTGCAGTGAGCTGTGATTACGCTGCTATATTCCATCCTGGGCAACAAAGTGAGACCCTGTCTCAAAAAAGAAAAAAAAGAATTCCCCTCGGACAGTAAGACAAGCACAGTGCCTTTTCCTGTGTAGCCCTATTGGCAGTAGAAATTCAGGATTTGACTGCTTAATCATTGCGTACCCACTGTCCTGTGACTCAACCTCCTCTAAATTTATGCCCTGCAGCCAGTTGCAGTTTTTGCCAGCTTCAGAGGAAGGGACATCCACTTAGAAGTTAGTAAGATAACTTTAAGCCACATTGTGCCGGAAAATAAACTGAGACACATAACATGGGGAGTGACTCTGGACTGGTCCAAGACATCAGAAAATCTCTTCATTCAAACACCAGTCAGTAAGATGAATTATGGAGACATTCTCTTGAATAGTCTTCCTCAGTGGCATTTTGTTAATTTTGCTGTATGTGGACAGCCATAGCAGCTCATTCGTATGGTCTGTTTCTAAAACTTGTTTCTTGGACAATGTACATACAGAAGCCATTCTCCTCTTCTGACGCCAGCCACTCCACTGAGAGTAGTACAGATGCCTGCACCATCCTTGATTATCTCATTTTCTTTTTCCAATAATCTTATGAGATAAGGTATTATTATCTTCACTTAAAAATGAAACAACTGAATTTCCAAGAAGATACATTACCAAAGTCACACAACCAGTAAATGCTGGAGTCAGGATTCAAACGTAGCTCAGAATCACTCCAAAAGCCATGCTCTTTGTCACAATTGGACCACCATTGAGAATGGAACGTTCTGACTCAGTTCCTATTCTTACATTCCAAGGTTCATTGAGAACCATTTAAACTAGTAGTAATTTCTAAAACCCAGAAAAACAACGTAACTAACTCAAAATAAGTTCTAAAATCTTGAATGTTTGCACTTGAGAAATCTTATATTTAATTAGTGGAGGTAGAAGACATAGACTTTTGAGAATGTTTTAAAGGGAAGTCGAGAGAATTTTCAAGGGTTTAGAGGCTAATGGTATGGGCTCTTTACTTTTAGTTTAGTTTTAATTTTATTGTGAAAAAAAACCTCTAAGAAAAGTTTATAACATGTGTATATATATATATATGGTGCTGGTTAAAAATAGAAAATTACACTACCTGGTGACCTTCCCCGGTCATACAGCATTAGCACTGTGCTATATTTGTGTACTAGGGACACATTTCCCTTTCCTTGGCATTATCAGGACAATTTTTTACTCACTAACCTTGATTAGAATCATTCTAGTGATTTGTGGAAGAACAACTAGAAAGGGAAAGGGAAAATCATTCTTGTGATCACAGGAAAAGAACCAGAAGAAGGAGAAAGAGGGAGATGATTAAAGAGAATGGTTGGATAGGTATTTATAAGAAAACTTTTTTCTGAGGTGGAATGAATGGAGCTAGAAAGGAAAAGGCCGCGTGGGCTTCAGAAAGGAGAAAGGATGTGCTGGGGAAGGGATAGAGCTATTGGCACTGTGGGTTGGAGGTTTGGCTGCTCTCCGGAGCAAGCAAGGAGAAAGGGGCAGCCCAGGCGGGAGGAGAGGGGGCATTTTGGAGATGGACACTCACCAGTTTGGTTAGTCATCATTTGGGAGATATCCCCTAGACTGAGTGTCCAAGAGTGTGACTCTCCCGTGTTCTGTTCTAAATGGAAAGATCAATGCCCAGGAATCATTGTTGTTTTTAACCAACATAAAGTGTTGTTTAAATATTGAGTGCGCCTGTAATCCCAGCACTTTGGGAGGCCGAGGTGGGTGGATCACTGAAGCTCAGGAGTTCATGAAGCTCAGGAGTTCAAGACCAGCCTGGCCAACATGATGAAACCCTGTCTCTACTAAAAATACAACAATTAGCCGGGTGTGGTGGTGGGCACCTGTAATCCCAGCTATGGGGGGCTAAGGCAGGAAAATCACTTGAATCCGGGAGGCAGAGGTTTCAGTGAGCTGAGGTCGCACCATTTCACTCCAGCCTGGGTGACAGAGCGAGACTCTTATCTCAAGAAATAAAATAAAATAAAATAAATAAATACGGAGTGGGTGTTGAAGTGAACAGGTTAGGAACTGAAAGGACAACAGCAGGAATCTGAGTAGTGTTTCAGAAGTAAAAGAAGGACCACAAGTCATTTAGTAGGCTGGAAATGACAAAAGAGACCCATAACTAAACTTTATCAGTAAATTCCTTTGTTTAATGTATGACTACAGCTTACATCACTTTTTTTTTTTTCCAGGAGCCTTGCAAACAACAATCTTCAGACACTCCCAAAAGATATTTTCAAAGGCCTGGATTCTTTAACAAATGTGTAAGAGGACCTAAGAAATCACTGAACAATTAATTAATTTGCAGTCATTAACAAGGAAGCCTGGTATTGATTATTAGAATTTTTAATTGGCTTTTAAATTAAAATTAGGATTTGTAAATCTGATTTTTAACTGGCCAAAAATTTAAATTTACATAGACTAACATTTGAATCTTCTGTGGTATTTATCATTGGAAATTCTGAATATATGGCACCCAGGCATTCCTTTGACAAAGTGTGTGTCTATATGGCAGGGAGCGACGGTAAGGGACTTTGACAGGGTGGGAAGAGACCCGGCTAGAAATTTCAAGATCTCTTTTTTCTCATGAGGTTCAGGAAATAGGGCTACAAAGGGAAAACATAAAGGAGTCTGGGAAACTGACAGAATAAAGATGAAAGGTTACACCCTTGGGTTGGTCAGTCAACAGAGAAATGGAGCAGGAAGTGGGGGAAGGGAGAAAAGTTTGCCTTTTTTCTCATTAGACTGAACAACAACTCTAAGCTTAATCCCCAGGAATTTGGCGTAAGCCCCAGGAAGGGAATGAATTTAATTATTTTTGACCCTTTTTCAAACAAAAGAGCTTTCAAACTTTGACTTTTAAGCCTCCGAGTGAAAGATCTTTGCAAGGAATTTGTATATTTTGCTGTAAGCAAAGCAAGTAATATATGCCTAAACCTCTCAAAAGCAATTCAGCTTCATTATTTGCCTTCCAGAACATTAGAAAGGTATTTAAATGTCATAAGGTGGAATACAGGAACAAATGAAAAGATACATGAAAACAAAAGCTTTTTAAAAAAAGTATTCAGGTACTTTGCTGTAGACTGTATATTCAAAACAAGTTTTCTCCAATAACAAACAAAAAGAAAATCTGAGTCAAGTACTTTTTTCCAAGCCCAGTATTTAACTTCAAATCAGTAGCCTAATGAAAAACTTTCTTTGTTCCTTGCAGTATTTCCCCAGCCCCTCCTCCATGTCTATTACCCCAATTCCTGAATGATGGTTTAATTCCAGGAGAATGCCCAAATCAGGATTCGTCCAAGAGAGTCCTGGACAGACCATAGTTATCTTCTCTGGTTTACAGTAGCCTGAAAGGTTGCCACTCATTAGTGTGGGTCAGGGTTCTCCTGGGAGACTAGGTCAGTTCTGGGAGTGTCTTGGAAGTTAGAACACACTCCATGGGTGACGTGGGATGTAGCTTGTTGGGGATCCTTTACCCCATTTTTGTGTCAGTCTATACCCTACACTAGTGAAAAACAAAACAAAAAAATATTGAAATTGGCTCAGTCTCCAGGGAATCCCAAGATGGGTTTAGCCTTTTGGACCTACTCTAACATGCCCAAATCAAGAATTATCTTAGAAGTACAAAGATCCATGCCAACTTGCCTTTTAGTGGATTTCTTGGCTTTCTTGAAAGTATCCTCTAAAAAACATTTTTAAATGTTTGGGCGTTTAAAAATTATTTATGTGCGGTGTGAAGAGTAGGCAGCACCTATCTTAAGAATTCTGTGTGACCAGGAAAGGAGGTGGAATTCCTGAACAGAAGCAATGCAAATACACAGAGAACTTGGTGAGTTGGGGTCATATGTGGAAATGTAAATGGTCTATGCTGTATAACTTATTACAGGCATGAGCGATTGTATGTCTGTGGTAACTCTGCTGTGTCAAAGTCATTTCCTATTTAAACTGAATTTGTAGACCACAGAAGAGGATCAGGATTAATTATGTCTGTGAGGAAGAAGAAAAGCAAACAGCTCACTTGATTTAATTAAATACATTACAGTAATCACTACATTCTGTCCTTTAGACCTGTGCTGTCCAATAGGGTAGCCACCAGACACCTATGGTCACTGAGCACCTAAAATGTGCTCCTAGTACAACTGAGAGACTGAATTTTAAATTTTACTTACTTTTTTAACAGTTAAATTTAAATTTAAAAGCTGATTCTCAGCTCAATTATTGGAAAATGTTAAGTATGTTTGGAACAATTTGGGTATATACATCTATTTTTTTCAATTATGAATTTTATGACATCTAAATATAGATCACCTATTTCTGGTAAAATTTAGCATCTGAATTAAGATATATAAAATACACACTGGACTTCAAAGACTTAGTATAAAAAAGGAATGTAAAATATCTCAATAATGTTTATATTGATGATGTGTCAAAATGATTATCTTTTGTATGTATTGGGTTAAATAAAACATATTATTAAAATGAATTATACCTGCTTCTTTTTACTTTTTTAATGTGGCTATAGAAAATTTTAAATTACATTTATGGTTCATATACTGTTTTTATTGACAGCACAGCCCTAGACTAAGCCACTTGGGGATCCAAGAGGGAGTAAGTGATGAGGTTCCATTGACTGGGTAGTCTTCAAGTGTGCATGGTGCTAACTCTCTGAGCCCAAAGTGAGTGGTCAGTCAGGTTCCAGGCGGGTTATAGGGCAGGATGTAAAGCCGGGTAAGGTCATTCTGCACATGTTAATTGTTCATGTAGAACTCTCTCCTGTGTGGGTAGGGCCCTTGTACAGCAAAAGCAGCTGAAGTTTGTCTTTCAGGGACCTGAGGGGTAATTCATTTAATTGTGACTGTAAACTGAAATGGCTAGTGGAATGGCTTGGCCACACCAATGCAACTGTTGAAGACATCTACTGTGAAGGCCCCCCAGAATACAAGAAGCGCAAAATCAATAGCCTCTCCTCCAAGGATTTCGATTGCATCATTACAGGTAATGTACTCAATCATTCCACCTCATAATATTAAAATAAGAGCTACCTTTTTTTTTTCATATGCAGAAACTTATATTTTTTATATCTTAAAACCAGCTGAGCAATTTAATTTTAAAAAATTATGAACCATTGACAATGCTTCATGCGTTTAAAAGAACAGTAAAATGGCCATTTTACTATTCTCTGAAATACATGTATTTCTTATGAATATTTGAGATCCAGCCAAGGAAAGAGGTATTAGCTCACAGTTATTTATCATTTCCTCTTTTTTGCAGAATTTGCAAAGTCTCAAGACCTGCCTTATCAATCATTGTCCATAGACACCTTTTCTTATTTGAATGATGAGTATGTAGTCATCGCTCAGCCTTTTACTGGAAAATGCATTTTCCTTGAATGGGACCATGTGGAAAAGACCTTCCGGAATTATGACAACATTACAGGTATGAAAAGCCCAATAATATTTTGAGTGGGAAGTTAAATTGCTTCAGCCAAGGGCAACAAGGAAAGATGAGTGGTATAGGGGAATGCTTTAGCAGACCTAAAGTCATTTGAATTCCAACTCTACCATTTGCTAAATGACCTGGGATTGTTCTCTAAGCCATAATTTCCCCACTTGTAAAACGGGAATATTAATACTTAACTCACAGGGTTGTTAATAAGATCATGTGAACACATATTCAAGAAACTTAGCATAGGGTCTAGTATAATACGTAAACAGTAAATATTTGATTATTTTTCTTCAAAGAAAAGTATTGGATGGTGAATCAGAAGTTCTAGTCCAGGTTCTGCCACAGTCTCTTTGGGCGAGCCGCTCATACTCACGGATACCCCCAACCCCTTTTTCTTAACTATAAGATAAGAAGGTTATTTTAGATCAATAAGTCTCAAACTTTGTTGCACAAACATTTCTTCTACAAAATGTTAATGGATGCCTTGTAACAAAAAAGATTTTGTGGTTCAATAAATTCGTGAACTGTATCTTGGTCTTGTAGATTCGTAATACATACATCTGTGAATCTGAGAAGTCCTGCAGTGAGGAAATTTTCCCATATTTTCACCCTTAATTTGGCCATGGAATCTAATTCTTTCTTTCTTTTTTTTTTTTTTTTTTTGAGATGGAGTCTCATTCTGTTGCCCAGGCTGGAGTGCAGTGGCATGATCTGGGGTCACTGAAACCTCAGCCTCCTGGGTTCAAGCAATTCTTGTCCTTCAGCCTCCCAAGTAGCTGGGACTACAGGCATGTGCCACCATGCCCCGATAATTTTTGTAGTTTTAGTAGAGATGGAGTTTTGCCAAGTTGGTCAGGCTGGTTTCAAACTCCTGGCCTCAAGTGATCCACCCGCCTCGGCCTCCCAAAGGTCTGGGATTATAGGAGTGAACCACCTTGCCTGGCCTTACTTAGCTGATCTCTTAAGTTTCTTTCCCATTTTAATAATTTTTAAAATTATAAGTCATTAATTAGAACATAGGGCTCCCTCTACAATTTTTAATATCAGCTTCAGCTTCTAATACCATTAAATCTGCTCTCAAGAGCACTCACATCTCCCCATAAAAGGCAACCCTTTAGATAAGGCATGAAGGGTCATGATAGATTTTGCTGGTAGCCATCACCCTCATTGCTCAAAGGACCAAGACAGGTCCAGGGCTTGCTCAAGGCTGGGGTTGCTTAAATAAAGGGATCCCTTCCAAACTGAGACCATTTTAGAATCTAAAAGAAACTCCTTTCTTTTCGAATTCTCCTTTCTGAAGGAAGAAGGTCATGCTTCCCTAGGCCCCCGTAAGTTTTCCAGCAGACTATAGCAGGGTTTTGTGCAGTCGAAACAGGCTCTTCTTACTTGTGTATGGTTCATCAATTTCTTTGAATGGCTGTTTAGATGAGCACTTACAAGAGAAATAAATCATACATCTGCAAACTTTCAGAGGGCACCTCACAGCTCATCTTGTCTAGGATGATGTCTTAGTCCCTTCCTGCTGCTGTAACAAAAAAATACCTTGACTGGGTAATTTATAAGAACAGAAATTTATTTCTCATAGTTCTGGAGGCTGGGAACTCCATGATCAAGGCACCAGGAGATTTAGGGTCTGGTGAGGGCTCACTCTCTGCTTCAAAGACGGTGCCTTCTCTATGTCCTAACGTGGCAGAAGGGCAAAAAAAGATCTAACAGACTCGTTCAAGCCCTTTTCCAAGGGCACTAATTCCATTCATGAGTGTGGAGTCCTCATGATCTAATCACCTCCTAGACACCCCACTTCTTAATACTATTACACTGGGGATTAAACTACAACATAAATTTTGGAGGGACACAAACATTCGAACCGTAGCAGATGACAAATATGTGTCCCATACTCAGTCATTATCCCTTCCTTCACTCTAGACAGGCACCACTAATCTATCATGGTAATCGTTCATGCAGAGTGCAGACACGGCCACAGAATCCTTCTCAACACAGTTCCCCAGGCAATCACGCTCAATGAGCCAATCAGTATTGGCACGTGTTGGAATCTGGTGGCCATCCTTAATCTAGTCTAAAGTCTCATTGTACAGAAAAGAAAACTGAGCCTCAGAGAAGTTAAATGATTTTCTTAAGATCATACAATCAGTTTAGCCCTGAAAAGAGTCACAAAGAAAACTACCTTGCCTATGGATGAAACCAATTAGTAGAAAGAGTTAATGTAGAACTTTCTGCCCCGCACTAGAGCTGTAGTCAGCAGAGGCCTAAAGCCCAGATTTGCCCAGCTGTCTCTGGATTTTCTAGAGCCAAACTCCTTCTGTGAGATCAGAATCTCACAGGTCAGATAAATGTCAAAGTCTTCCCCAAAGGATATCAAGCTAGGCCATTGACAGATCCCACATCATTTTCTGTGATTTCCCAAAATAACTTTCAGGAGCATTGCCCATGGCTGACCCCGTCTTTCGATTTTCTTAAACATTCCTCTTCCTTTTCTTCACTCCTGCCACCAGTGACCTAAAGCTCCAGAAAAGTGAAAGGTGGCATCTTCTTTCTTTGCAGGGGAAAGGCAAGTTATTCTAGAGCAGGAAGCAGTTCAGACTTAGAGCAAAACAATTACAGTAGAGCCATGGGCTACCCAGACCACAATGCTAACCTTTGGTTATCTAAGATCTTAGATAACCCAAATTTGAAGTCCTGGAATAGCTAACTTGTCCCCAGCTTGGGTTAAAAGCATAGACACACCGGTAGGCCTGGCTTTGAATCCCCAACTCTGCCTTCTGCTACCAAAACAGCCTCTGTGAGCTTCAGTTTACTCATGTGGAAAAAGAGATAATATTTATCTCTTAAGATTGTTGGGAAAATTAATGAGGTAAATTGAGAAAGCACATAATAGATGTTCAGTAAACAGTAGTTTTCATTAGAATTATGATTAACTCATGATGTGTCAGGGAAAGTAATGCTTTCTTTCTGCAAGAAATAAGAGAACACTCGGGCCATAGCTGTGTGTCCTGAATGTCTAGAGCAGGCTGGATATGACGTTAACAACTCAATTGTTGGTAACAAGGCCCCATGAGGCACAAAGGCACAGAACTTCAGGACACTGCTGCCATTGGGCTTTGGAGACCAGCCTTGCCTAATCAACCAAGGAGATCTCTTGTTTCAGGCTGATTTGGGTGGAAGTTGTATGGCCCCAGCCTGCATGTTTACATGCTCCAAAAGAGGATGGCCACACAACTAACCTCTCCTTTGTCTTTTCCCAGGCACATCCACTGTAGTATGCAAGCCTATAGTCATTGAAACTCAGCTCTATGTTATTGTGGCCCAGCTGTTTGGTGGCTCTCACATCTATAAACGAGACAGTTTTGCAAATAAATTCATAAAAATCCAGGATATTGAAATTCTCAAAATCCGAAAACCCAATGACATTGAAACATTCAAGATTGAAAACAACTGGTACTTTGTTGTTGCTGACAGTTCAAAAGCTGGTTTTACTACCATTTACAAATGGAACGGAAACGGATTCTACTCCCATCAATCCTTACACGCGTGGTACAGGGACACTGATGTGGAATATCTAGAAATAGTCAGAACACCTCAGACACTCAGAACGCCTCATTTAATTCTGTCCAGTAGTTCCCAGCGTCCTGTAATTTATCAGTGGAACAAAGCAACACAATTATTCACTAACCAAACTGACATTCCTAACATGGAGGATGTGTACGCAGTGAAGCACTTCTCAGTGAAAGGGGACGTGTACATTTGCTTGACAAGATTCATTGGTGATTCCAAAGTCATGAAATGGGGAGGCTCCTCATTCCAGGATATTCAGAGGATGCCGTCGCGAGGATCCATGGTGTTCCAGCCTCTTCAGATAAATAATTACCAATATGCAATTCTTGGAAGTGATTACTCCTTTACTCAAGTGTATAACTGGGATGCAGAAAAAGCCAAATTTGTGAAATTTCAGGAATTAAATGTTCAGGCACCAAGATCATTCACACATGTGTCCATTAATAAACGTAATTTTCTTTTTGCTTCCAGTTTTAAGGGAAATACACAGATTTACAAACATGTCATAGTTGACTTAAGCGCATGAGACACCAAATTCTGTGGCTGCCATCAGAAATTTTCTACAGTACATGACCCGGATGAACTCAATGCATGATGACTCTTCTTATCACACTTGCAAATGAATGCCTTTCAAACATTGAGACTGCTAGAACCAAGCACTACCAGTATCTCCATCCTTAACTGTCCAGTCCAGTGATGTGGGAAGTTACCTTTTATAAGACAAAATTTAATTGTGTAACTGTTCTTTGCAGTGAAGATGTGTAAATAAGCGTTTAATGGTATCTGTTACTCCAAAAAGAAATATTAATATGTACTTTTCCATTTATTTATTCATGTGTTCAGAAACAACTGCCAAATAAAATGTTTACATTTTCTTTCATATCCCAAAGGTAATTATTTACAGGAGCTGTTTTATTCTTGTTGTTGGTATGTTGAAGAAATAGTTTTATATAATAGCTTTGTATTTGGATCAAGGATTTACAGTGTGAAGAATGAGTGAAGATAAAATTATGGGTAATCTGATATTGATTACCCATAATTTATGACCAGGTTTATATGTGGCTGGATCAGATGATTTTGAACATTCAAAGGTATTTCCAAAGGTCATGGCCTTTCGGGATAATTTGAGGTGAAATGGTGACAAATTAAAAGAAAGGTAGAGAAATTTGCCTACTACAAGAGGACTGATTGGAAATTAGTGACAGCAAGACCCATCCTTTCCTGACTGATAGCCTCAGCTAAAATCACCACTCAGACAACTTCTAGGAGAAAGTAAAATCAAGAATTAGGATCTCAATACCCTATTTAGGGTCTTTCTAAACGTCTGACAGCTGATAGAGATTGTAACCTTACAGCGTTTGCTGCAAATGTACCTGTCATGAAGGCCTCTTAATCTTACCAAGGATGCTTCACTTCTAGATACAATTTTGATTTGTTATTTACCTGCTGCAGAGTGCCCAAAAGGCTCATATCTGATTTTCTAAATTTCTGCTTCTGGATCACATGGGTCATTAGCACAATGCCTGTGATACAGTAGGCTCTCAAAAAATGCTTTTAAAGAAGCATGTGTCCTCCTGTTATAATATAATAATAAACTTTCTGAGGCCTTTTGACCTAATTATTGCCTACCTCCTAAGAATGGGGTATTGTTCAGCAGGGGTGGGGGACTGAGGCAGAATAGGGCATGGACCTTGCCCTCTGAGGCCTTAGAAGACTAACTGGGGTGTTAGAACACAAAAAACCTACAGAGCAAGCAGTGAGTGCCAAGTATCTTCTAAACTATTCCAGATTTTAAGTATCCTGGGAGTATCAAGATGACTTTCTGGAAGTCTAGGTTCTTGTTTGAACTTAAAGGGAAGATGTAATTTCAAAGGGGGATCATGGCAGAGAAGATATTCCTGGCACGAACTGGTTCTGTGTGCTGCCTTCACGGAGGGGGTCAGAGCTTGCTCCTGCTCATTGTTTGCTGGACTCTTTTGCCATGTAAGTGTGGTCGGGAAGGGCAGACAGCAGTCCCTGGCACACAGTGCATATCTGGAAGACTTGAGGCATCAAAGGTACACACCTACTTACATAGTTTCTGTGAAGCAATTCCCTGGAGAGTTATGCACAGGAACCAGATTCCCATATGGGAAAGATAATAGCTCTGACATCAGGATTATGGGAGAGAAGAATACCTCACTCCCAAACTGGCCTTTCAATGTCTTATTTTTTTCAGTTCCCTTTTCCTGTAAGCAGCATCATATGCTATTGGAGAACACCTGCTCTGTACAGACTAGGTTGAACTCCAGCTCTGCCGTGTACTGGCCTTGTCCACAGGCCAGTTGCTTAGCCCCTCTGAGCCTCAGTTTCTTGCCCTGTAAAGAGGGACAATAATACCTACTTCCAAAGATAATGGAAGGATTAAATGAGACAGTACATGCACGGCGGATTTTATTTCCCAGATATGACCACAACAATAGCTGCCATCCCATGTGCTCTGTGACAGCCTTTCCCCCATCCCCTCAAGAGGCAGTACCTACTAGTTCACCTACTCTTAAACGTGAATGAATTTATGACTTGCTCGTAATAGAATGTGGTGGGAATAATATAGTTGATTTCTGAGGCTAGGTCATAAAAATGGTGAAGCTTCTCTCCTACCTTGTAAACTGAGACACTTGATTTTGGAGCTGTGAGCAGCCACCTTCAAAAGTCCTACTAGCCTGAGGCTACTGTTCTGTGATGAAGCCCAGCCCCCATGGAGAAACCACACGTAGGTGCCTTGGTCAACAGACCCAGCCAAGGCCATCCTCAGCCACCGGTTCTGTGAGTGAAGATGCCTCTGGGTGATCCCAGCCCCAGCTGACAAGTCACTACCAGACTTCAGATCTTCCCAGCAGAGGCTCCAGGCATTGCAGAGCAGAGACAAGCCATCCTCACTGTGTCCTGTCCAAATGCCTGACCCACGGACTCTATGAGCATAATAAAACGGCTTAAATTGTTTTAAATGGCTAAGTTTTTGGGTGATTTGTTATACAACAGCAATAGAATACTTAACATGGAACTGGCACAACTAAGCACTTACCGAGTGATAGTTATTGCTAACAGGCACCCCACACTCAGAATATTGCATACTTTGGGATCATGCTCTACCTTATTATCTTAATGTAATTCTCCATCATTTCATTTTTTAGAGAATAACTCCTTTTTTTTTTTTTAATTTTGAGATGGAGTCTTGCTCAGTCACCCAGGCTGGAGTGAAGTGGTGCCATCTCGACTCACTGCAACCTCCACCTCCCAGGTTCAAGCAATTCTCCTGCCTCAGCCTCCCAAGTAGCTGGTATTACAGGCGCCTGCTGCCACACCCAGCTTTTTTTTTTTTTTTTTTTGTATTTTTAGTAGAGATGGGTTTTGCCATGTTGGTCAGGCTGGTCTTGAACTCCTGACCTCAGGTGATCCACTGCCTTGGCCCCCCAAAGTGCTGGGATTACAGACATAAGCCACCACGTCCAGCTGAGAATAGCTCCTTTTAAAAAATACATTATCAGTGTTCTTTGTGCCAGGCATTGTGCTGAATTCAGGAATGCAGAGATTTAAAGACCCGGATTCTGCCCTATTTGTTTTTATTTTTTAATTTTAGGGTTCTGCTGTGTTGCCCAGGCGGTAATGTTGTGGTGCAATCGTAGCTCACTACAGCCTTAAACTCCTGGGCTAAGTGGTCCTCCTGCATAACTGAGACTGCAGGCATGTACCACCACACTCAGCTAATTTTTAAAATTTTTGTAGAGACAGGGTCTTGCTATGTTGCCCAGGTTAATCTCAACTCCTGGCCTCAAGAAATTCTCCCACCTTAGCCTCCCAAAGTGCTGGGATTATAGGTGTGAGCCAAAGCACCCAGCCAGCCCTTCTTGTTTTCAGAAAAGCACTGACTGTTGAAGCTAGCAAACTGACTCTCTAATTTACCTTAAAGCTGGAGACCCAGAGGTGTATGTGAAGTAAGCTAGCTGAATTAGGACCATCTTCCAACCTGACACTCAGCCCAGTCCTTTCTCCATCACGTGGTGCCACTTTTCAAATATTCACTATCTGATTAGAACTTGGCACATAGATGGGAAGATTGATGAGGGGTAAAGAGAAGACTAAGAAAATGAATTCAAGAAAGACTGAGAAGGAGGACACGGGTAGGGTTCACCTTTGCAGGAAATGACTAGCCTTTTCTGAGAGTTGTCCCCTCTCCCTGTACCCTTCATCTACCCTATACTATTTAACTCTGTCCCCTCTGCAGCCACAGAAGTTTGCACCTGTAATGCGTTCCCAATGTTCACCTGAAATGAACTCCAGGTGTTCGTCCTAGATGCTGGGCTGAGCTCAGCCTGAGCCAAGCTGCACACAGGGAGCACTGGTCTTTGAATGGGAGTTCAAAGAGAAAGAACTCTAAGAGAGTTCTGTCTCCTGGATATTTGGAATTAGGACAGCAAAGGCTGAGCCAATTTGCCACAAGCACAGGATCTGTAAGGAGATGAGCCTAAATCAGGCTCCTTAGAGGCAGAGGGATTGATTGAGGGAGTGCTCTCAGGCTACACCTGAAGGGAGTGAGAGGAGCCGCATGGGACAGGGGAAGATGCTATGCAAAGACAGGAAAAGACAGGCTACACCTGATCCTAGGGGGCTGTCCAGAGTGTGAATTGTACCATGGAGTGTGTCCTGCCTTGAGGCAAGGAGGATGGACTTTTGCACACCCCCACCCATCTGACAGTCATTGGCCAAGGAGTGTGGGGCAAAACCTTTTGGGCATCTCCAGGAGAGAAGCTTCCAGTTGGTAAAGGATAGTCCTCCAGAGAAGGGTACACGTAGGAGCTGTTATTAACGGACACCCACAGCAGCTGCAAGATGAGGACATCAGCCCAGTAAAGGCATCGGGGTGAGATACCAACAGCATATACCACAGTGATGGTGACTGGGGAGCTGAAGACACCATTTGAGGGCAGCCATGATGGTCCATGTGCCAGAAGAGCTGAGGAAATTGGTCAGAAAGTGAGAATAGAATGACATGAGAGCTCAGAAAGGAGCCGAGATGAGAAACTCCACAGTATGAGGGAGAGCAAGAGAGAGAATAGAGAGAGGAAAGAAGATAGAAAAAGGGTGAGAAAAAGAGGGAGGAAAAGAGGGAACAAGGGAGAGCAAAAAGGAAGAGAAAGTGGGGAGGGAGGGATCGTGAGAGGAAGATGGGGAGGTACAGTGTTCCTGGTTGAGTTATCTGGTAACCAACTCTGAGAAGTTACTGTACAGACATTAATTAAGGATTCCTCTTGAGGTCATCACCTGGGAGGGAGAAAATGGAAATAGGATTGGGTGGAGGGAGGCACTGAACTGTGACAAAATTCTAATAAAAGCCTCAGGCAACCTGGTAGCTGCTCTAACTTGAGACAGCTGAGCTGGGATGTCCCTTCTCAGTTGTCTCAAGTTAGAGCAAGGGGACCAGGTCTTTATATGTATGCAGTCCCCATGCTGGTTAGCCATTGGATGCAGCTCCCTGCCCTTGGATTCCTCAAGGGATGATATGGTTTGGCTGTGTCCCCACCCAGATCTCATCTTGAATTGTAGCTCCCACAATTCCCATGTGTTGTGGGAGGGACCATGTGGGAGGTAATCGAATCATAGCGGCGGGTCTTTCCCATGCTGTTCTCATGATAGTGAATTGACCTCATGAGATCTGATGGTTTTTATAAAGGGGAGTTCCCCTGCACAAGCTCTCTCTTGCCCCTTGCTCTAATGCCATAATTCTGAGGCCTCCCCAGCCATCTGAAACTGTGAGTCCGTTAAACCTCTGTTTCTTTATAAATTACCCAGTCTTAGGTATGTCTTTATTAGCATAAAAGTGGACTAATACAAGGGACTTCTATAACCTTCTAACAACAACCCATGCACATATACATTTTGTTTTGTTTCAGCTTAGTTTGAATGGATTTCTGTGCTTGTCCCAATATTATCTCCAACGAATTCAAAATGTTTAGGCATAATTTACTGTAATGTAGATATGATGGTAAGTACTAGATATTTCCATCCTTTTTCTTTCCATAGTTCAGACTGTCTAATTTCTATTGCTCTGTCTTCAAGTTCATTTTCAATCTCAAATATCTTCAAAACGTAATATTATTCAATCAGATTAATGCTTCTAAACTTTTATGTAAAAATTCCAATGTATGAAAAGTTTTGAACCATCAAAATTTTAAAATTTCCAGTGTATTTTGGACCAATGTATTGTGAACCAATCTTTTGGAAGTTAAAAGGAGTTACTAGAAAACGATCACACATTTGGTTGCTGTGGCAATGTCTCAAGTTCTGTACGTATCCCAAACTGATTCCAAACTCTCCCTGGACTGGCATTTGTCCCAGGACCACATCTATAGCTAACTGAAACAACTATAGCTTAACTCACTCAACTCAGCTCTTATCATTACATATCAATCAGAATGTGGATATAAGGCATTTTAATATGATTTCTATCAACAGCATCAGGGCCTCCAGGGACACCACATTTCAAGAAGACCTAAAATGACCCTAGAAAGTCCTGAAGGTGGAGTTCAAGATCTGGCCTGCTGTTTCTCCCACTCCTGTATCCTCTACCTTGCCCACACTCCAGTTACCCACACAATTTGCCAAACTCTATTAATCTAAGCACTGACATGCTTCAGCAGCTCCAACCACCCACAATGCCCTTTGCCCACTTTTCTACCTTTTGAAATCTTAGTCCTTCTCATCCAACCAGTTAGGTGTGATTTCTCCTTCCTCTGGGTTTCTCGGCCCATTGCTTTGTACCATAAGCAAGGCTTATGTTTCACTCGACCTTGCATTATGGTTAGCTGTCAATATATCCATCTCTCCCACCAGGTTACACATCTCTGAGGTTCAGGACTGTGTCTTAGAAACCTGTGATTCTTCCATCTATCCCACCCCTGAGTTCCCAGAACAGTCCTATGTTTTGAAGAGGGTCCAAAAACTTGGTGGAAATCAACTCACTTAAGCCCAGAAGCTCCAGTGCTTCTGTTTGCATCTCTGACAAGCAGCCACATCCCCTGTGGTGAGTTCCCAGCTCCACAAAAAATCCTGGCCATGGATTGCCCCAAAAGAATAGGATTTGACAGTCTGCCAGCTCCCCACCAGTACCAGGGTAGGCTTGAAGGTGAAAGAGACACAATTTATTTCCTGAGTAAATCCTTATTAAACACACACACTGCAGATCTACCTATGGTTCACAAAACTGAAGGATGGGAACTGACTTAATTAAGCCATGGGGAGTAAAAAGGCAAGAAGCTTGACACTAGCACTTTCAGAAAGTCTATGCCCTTTGAAATTTTTATCCCCAGAGAGGAATCCACACCTGTGGTCAGTACTACTCAGAGATGCCCCAGAGGGAGCATCCTCCCTAGCTGGAGCTTTTAACAGTAATTCCTAGCAAATCTGTATCCCAGAAATCGGTCCTCTTAATAATGCCAGATCTCAGGATAATTGTTGTTCGTACTTCATTCCCTTGGCCTTGTCTATACACACATATTTAACAATTCTAAAATAAAATTTCTTTAACATAGGACATATTCTTTAATATTTTAATTTAATCACAGTAATAGGTGACATTTACTGAGCACTTACTATGAGTCAGCCTCTATCCTAAGGGCTTTATCCGTACTATCGTCCATCATCTCTAATCCTATAATAGTATTATTTTACAGATGAGAAAGCAGAGTCTTAGAACAGCAAAGTAACTTTCCCACAGCTATATAATCAGTTAAGAAGCAAAGAAAGATTCATTTGGATCACGTCTATCAGTGGCACCATGCTACGAAGTGCCTAAAGACAAAATATATATTAAAAATTCAGAACTCTGTAAACTGCCAGATAGACAGATACTCCACTCAGAAATCTGATGTGTCCCCAGTATCATAGAGCTTTTGGTAAGTATTTACACGTATGGACACAAGACAAGCTCAATTTCACTGAAGATGTTTATTGAACACCTACTATGTGCAAAGCACTGTGGTAGATGATACAAAGAAAATTAAAATGAGCAAAATATTGTCCTTACCCCTAAATAATTTACAAACCAGTGGAACTTATTTCTAAAAGCCAGCATGCAAAAAGTTTGACTTGAAAGAGGCAAAAGTAACTTCTATAAGGGTCTAAAGAAGAAATGAATCACGTCACGTTTTCTGGTTTTTTTTTTTTTTTTTGGCCTGTAGGTCAATCCTGTTGGTGTCCACAATACTTCTCTCTCTGGGGCAGTGGGCATAGTGGTAACAGCATGTCTTTAAGAGTCAGGCAGACCTTGGTTTGCATCCCAATATGGCCTTCTCTAGCTCTAGGACCTGGGACAAGCTAATCAAACTCATCTGCAAAATGTGAATAAGGATAGTCATAGAGTGGGTTTGCAGATTAAATGCTGTATAAGCCTCACAAGTATCTCAGGAGGTGGTTACTCTTAATACCTCTATTTTACTAATGAAATTAGCAACTTGTCCATGAACATACAGCTAGCAAGTCTGACCTAGGAGCCTGCATCTGACCACTCCATTCTGCGAAGCTGGTATGAGTTGCAGAAGTGGTACATTATTGTATAGGAGCTGTAACCACTGATCAGGATAGGTGGAAGATGCTTATGCCCCATCACATCTTTCTCTGTGAGACCTGAGGATGTCTGTGGACTTCTAGAAGAAGAGGTGGAATAGAAACCAAGGTGAGGCAGTGGGACCCACCAAGAGGGTACAGGTAGAAGACGGCAGTGAAGTGAGCAGACCACCCCAGCAGCATTGGTGTGCTCCAACATAGAAGACGACAGGAGTCACAGTGTGTGATATGGTGATATGCATGCATTCTTATTGAGGAACATCGAGGAACTTTGACCTCTAGAAAATTACCTATGTTCCAATAAAACTTGCTGTTGTTAAAATGTGGTCAATGTTTATAGAAGTGGAAAGAACACTGTGTGAAAAAAAGCTCTTCAAATTTCTGTCTAGCTTTTGCATCAAGAAAAGTCAGATATCCCTGAATGATAAAATGAAGCAATTCTACCACATCATCCCTGTCAGCAAATTTATATTAAGTGATGTGTGCCTTTACTTTTTAAAAGTATACTGTGTTTTTTTTTTCCAAGAAGAAGATAGAATCAAGCTCACAAGAGGTTTACTGTATTCCAGCCATGTGCTTTGGCCAAATTTCCTCAACTAGCTTAAGTTATTCTCAACTAGAAGTGCTCCACTGAGTAAACGCATACTCCCATTTCATGTTTTCAAATCCCGTCCACTCTCAATGAATGTATCAGAATTATCAGGATTTTTCTAAATGCATAGCCCAGATTCTGATCCCTGAGGAGTCACGGCAGCCACGATTTTTTTTTTTTTTTTTTTTTGGTTGTAAATTACTGAAGCCTAACCAAACTAGTTGAAACGTCTAGCTTCAGAAATATCTGGACCAGATGCTCAGATGATATTTTCATAAATCTGTCATTCCCTAACTCTTGGCCCTATTTTCCTCTATGTTGACTTTTTCCTAAGTCAATCCCTCCTTTCATGGTGGAAACATACCTACCAACAGCTCCAACATTAGTCTTGCTGGTATAGCCTTGCCCAGCAGAAAGGCTGGGAACTCCTCTTCTCCAGCAGTTCTAATAAAAGCTCAGGGCTGGTGCTCATTGGCCCACTGCCCATCTTGATGCAATTGTTGTGGCTAAGGGTAGAATGCTTATTGGCCCGGGTTGGGTGATGTTCCAATCCCTGGAACCCACGGATGAGAACCACGTAGAGTGAGAGTGAGGTAAGAGTGATTCCCTAAAGTGAAATCGGAGTGCTATTAAAAGGAAGGAAAGAATACCAGACAGACAAAACAACAAATACTAACAGTAGGAGGTGTGGTCTCTTTTGAGAACCTCTGCTTAGAGAGCCAGAGTTACTAAAGGAGGGCCACACCCTCAGACGTGTCTAGAATCCCTTCACTAAAAGGTTTCAAAGATCCCTTCCAGCTCTTAGTTTTCAAAAGCTGGCAAAATATAACCTCCCATCTTGGTCTATTATTTATAATGATTTACTGTTACCTTTTCTATATGCAGTTTTAAAGTGTGTTCCCTCAAACATTCTGTTTTAAAATATTTAAACTGCTATCCTTTGTTTCAGAATGACGTTTTCCTAAGTGAAGTCAAGCTGCCAGTTCTAATTTAGTGGCCACCCGTCTCTGGGAGAGGAGAGACCAAGTGTTCTTAGATCACTTTCCATTCTGTACTTGAATGTACTTCCATTTCAAATCAATCTGTATCTGGCAAGGGCAACACTAGCTCCCCTCTGTCTATACTTTAATCACCTTGAGGTTGGCCTTGCAGATTAAAATCTTAGACACTCCTTAGTGGTCCAAGACTTTTCCTAATTTAGCTTTCCTGCAAATGTCTAGTCAGTGGCTAAAATTATCATAGGCCAATCTCAGCAGAGAATAGAACATAAAATGCTGACTTCTGTTCAAAATGGTCCCCCAGTCTGGGTGCCCCACACCAAAATCACCTAGAAAGTTAACTAAATATACAGATTCCTGGAGTTCTACCTCAGACCTATCAAACCCGAATTTTCAAAGAATGAGACCCAGGAATTTTTTTTTAAATGTTCCTTGAGTGATTCTGATGTTGATAGCCCATGACCAGCCCACTAACTGGGATTCGGGAGACTCTGATATAAATAACCACATTGGACTAACCAGTATCATGTTAGTAGCTCCAAGCCTGTGGTTAGAAAAAGTTATCCAAAAGCTCTAGAATGTACTAGTTTTAAGCATTACCCTAGGCAAGACATTTAAGTTTCTTGGTGCCTCAATTTTCTAGAATATATTGGAACTGGACAAGGTCATCCCAAAGGTCCCTTCCAGTTCTGAAAATTCTATAACTATCTGTTATAAAGGAGGAAAAAAAACAGCTTGAGGGTTTGGCGACCTTGACCCAATGCCACCTTCTTTATAGTAGATGAGTTCTTTATTTCCTAATTCTAAGACAGCTCTAAGATAACAATTAGCATTTAGATAATCCTTCAGAATAATCTGTTGAGATGTGCAGTATGAACAAACTGAGGAAGATCCAATTTCCTGTTGACTTGGGTTTGCTGGGTTGAGTATGTGGAAGCAGCATTTGGTATGTTGGTGTTTAATGGATATGACATTTCACTGCACCAAATGAGAAAGAAGTATTTTTAGCACAGAATTCATCAAGGTTTAGTAAAGAGGGACTAGTACTCTGAATGGAGCGTGAATAAGCACAGATACTATTTTCAAAGACCAAATAGAAAGACCTCTTTCCCACTACTATTACAAAATAGTCATGTATGCACTTATTTTCACCCAAATCTTGAAGAACTTACTCTTTTCCACATCTCCTAAAACACAGTATTCCATCTAGTACAATAACTCAGCTGCCTTACACACATTCCTCCTGTCTTTAGATAGCCTGAGTACCTATGTTTCATAGGCTAAAAACGTTGTTAATGATTGAAAGCAATAAAAATAGTTACAATTTATTAAGCATTTACAATGTGCAGGACATGTACTATTTTACACGCATTTAGTCATTTAATCCTTACAACAATCCTACTATTATCCTTATTTTCCAGAGAAAGAACTGAAGTTCAGAGAGGTTCGGAAGCCTACCCAAAGTCATGGAGCTAGTAGATTTAGTAGAGAGAGGAGCTAGGATTTAAACCTTTGTCTCTCTCAAATTAGAGCCTTAGTGGTTTGTTTGTTTGTTTGTTTGTTTGTTTGACAGAGTCTCACTCTGTGAGGCTGGAGTGCAGTGGCATGATTACAGCTCACTGCAACCTCCTCCCCCTGAGCTCAAGCGATCCTCCTTCCTCAGCCTCCCAAGCAGCTGAAACTATAGATGCACACCACCATGCCTGGCTAATTTTTTTAAATTTTTTGTGGAGACGGGGTCTTGCTATGTTGCCGGGGCTGGTCTCAAACTCCTGGGCTCAATTGGTCCTCCTAATCCTCCTGCCTCAGCCTCCCAAAGTGCTAGGATTACAAGCATGAGTCACCATGCCTGACCAAGTATAGTAATTGACTGCTATACTCACATGGATTATATCAATCAGGGTAGGCAGGGTTATTTGATAACCCTTTTCTAGGTTTATTTGTAACTCTCAAATCTTAGTGCCTTAAAATAATAAAGGTTTACTTCTTATTCATGAAACTAAGAACTATGTGCGAGTTACAATAATCATCACACATTCACGTATGCATTGGTAGTCAGTATATGGAACACTGGTAAGTCACTTTAGCAGAAGGAAAAAGAGATGTGACAAAAAGGCATGATTGGCTCCCAAAGCATCTCCCTGGAATTTGACACATCATTTCTGTTTACGTTTTGCTAGCTAATGCCAGTCACATAGCCATGCCTAAACCAATGAGACAGTGAAATGTAATCCCACTATGTGTCTGAAAGGAGATAGAAATAAACAAAGATTTGCCAACAGCCCTAATGAAAACCACACTGATATAATATAATATGAAGGTTATAGGTGGGGGCTGTGTTTTCTTCATGCCTGTATCTCTGTCTTTTAGCAAAGTGACTGGTATATGTAGGAGCTCAACACATATGTTGCATACATGCATGAATATATGAATAAATGAAAGAAAATATTAGTGACAAGGAAATATGGCAATATACTTTGATATATAACCAGAAGAGACCTTTGCCTAGTTCTGCTTTTAACTGTAGCCCCAAGAGTACTCTGTCATAAGGGTGATGTTTAATATACATTTAGGAATTTTGTATATGAGGGGCTCAGGAGTTGTAATGGACAGGTCAGAAGGTAGAGCTCAAAGTTGCATTTGCATGGTACATTTGCAAGATTAAGAAATTACGTACTGGTCATAGTGGCTCACGCCTGTAATTCCAGCATGAGCCACCTTGACTTTGGAAGGTCAAGGCAGGAGGATCACTTGAGTCCAGGAATTTGGGACCATCCTGGGCAAAATGGTGAGATCGCATCTCTACAAAAAATTTTAAAATTAGCTAAGTGTGGTGGTGAGCACCTGTGGACCCAGCTACTTGGGAGGCTAAGGCCAGAGGATCATATGAGCGTAGGAGTTCAAGGCTACAGTGAGCTGTGTTCATACCACTGCACTCCAGCCTAGGTGACACAGCAAGATCCAATCTCAAAAAAAAAAAAAGGAAAAGAAAAAAAGAAATTATCAATTATCCACATCAAAAAAGGGCATAGCATAGAAATAAATAAATGCATCTTTCATGTGCAGTGGTGATTCAATATTAGAAACAGCTGCCTCTGGGTCCTCTTTATTTAAGTTCAATTATTATTATTATTATTATCATTATTATTATTTTTTGAGATGGAGTCTCGCTCTGTTGCCCAGGCTGGAGTCCAGTGGCGCGATCTTGGCTCACTGCAAGCTCCACTTCCCAGGTTCACGCCATTCTCCTGCCTCAACCTCCCAAGTAGCTGGGACTACAGGTGCCCGCCACCACTCCTGGCTAATTTTTTTGTATTTTTAGTAGAGACGGGGGTTCACCATGTTAGCCAGGATGGTCTTGATCTCCTGACCTCATGATCCGCCCGCCTTGGCCTCCCAAAGTGCTGGGATTACAGTTGTGAGCCACTACGCCCGGCCTTAAGTTCAATTATTAATTGAAAACAACCAAACTAATGAAGGGGCTTTTTATATCTGCAGTCACTCGGCTGTTGTATTCATTCTTCCCTTCCCAATTTGCCTCCTGTTTGAAATATTTGGATTAAAAATGCTAATTATAGGGGAATAAATACATCTTTATGATTTAAATGATTTAACAGAGTGAAAACACTGCCGCCTAAGGATTGGCAGAGGGAACATACCAAAAGTAAGCCACACGTTGCAACTGTAAAACTCCTAGGAGAAAACACAGGGAAAATCTTCATGATGTTGGTCTGGGCCATGGTTTCGCAGATATCATACCAAAAGCACAAGCAAAAAAAAGCCAAAACAGGCAAGTGGGACTACATCAAACTGAAAGAGCTTTTGCACAGCAAGGGAAACAATTAACAGAGTAAAAAGGCAACCTACAGAATAGGAAAAAGTATGCCAACCATATATCAGATAAGAGGTTAGTATCAAAAATATGAATTCCTACAATTTAATAGCAATAAGACTAATAATCTGAGTTTAAAATGGGCTAAGGACTTGAATAGACATTTCTCCAAAGAAGACATACAAATGGCCAATAGATATATGAAAATCTGCTCAACATCACTATAAGGCACATGCAAATCAAAACCAGCAAGAGCTATCATCTCACACTTATTAGAATGAATATTATCAAAAAAACAAAAGACAAAAAGTTTCGGTGAAAATGTGGAGAAACTGGAAACCTTGTACACTGTGAAATGCAAAATGGTGCAGCCGCTGTGGATAACAGTATGGAGGTTCCTCAAAAACTTACAGATAAAACTACCATACGAACCAGCAATCTCACTTCTGGAATTGTCCAAAAAATTTGAAATCAGGATCTTGAAGAGATAGTAGCACTCCAGTGTTCACTGCAGCACTATTCATAATAGCCAATGTGTGGAAACAATCCAAATGTCTATTGACAGAGTGGTCAAAAGAAATGTGGTATACGCATACAACAGAATGTTATTCAGCCTTAAAAAGAAAGAATCAACTTTTTATTGAAATTCCTTTATTTGATTTTTAAAAATTATTTTCATATAATACTTGCATAACTTTCTTAAAGGAAAGTTTTCCCCACAATGAAGATTAAAAGGGACTAAGTTGGCTGGGCGCAGTGGCTCACGCCTGTAATCCCAGCACTTTGGGAGGCTGAGGCGGGTGGATCACCTGAGGTCGGGAGTTCGAGACCACATGGTGAAACCCTGTCTCTACTAAAAATACTAAAAATACAAAAATTAGCTGGGCATGGTGGCATGCTCCTGTAATCCCAGCTACTCGGGAGGCTGAGTCCGGAGAATCACTTGAACCCAGGAGGCAGAGGCTGCAGTGAGCTGAGATTGCACCATAGCACTCCAACCTGGACAAGAGTGAAAAGAGTGAAACTCTATCTTAAAAAAAAAAAAAAAAAAAAAAAAAAAATGTGGGGGTTCTGGGCATGGTGGCTCACGCCTGTAATCCCAGCACTTTGGAAGGCCGAGGCGGGTGGATCATGAGGTCAGGAGATCGAGACAATCCTGGCTAACATGGTGAAACCCCGTCTCTACTAAAAATACAAAAAAAAATTAGCCAGGAGTGGTGGCGGGCACCTGTAGTCCCAGCTACTCAGGAGGCTGAGGCAGGAGAATGGCGTGAACCCAGGAGGCTGAGCTTGCAGTAAGTCGAGATCACGGCCACTTCACTCCAGCCTGGACGACTCTGTTTAAAAAAAAAAAAAAAAGAGGGACTAATTTCCCTCCCCATCCCACCTCCGCCATCTCTTGGATTTATCACTGTTTGATGAGTGTTTTACTGTTTCAGCCTCCTAAACTGAGGCCAATATGCCCTGCAGACATCAGTAATATCAGCCAGATGTTCATGTTTATAATATTTACACTCATGTAGGGGCAAAGTGCCAACCATTTTATAACACACCCATCTGCTAAAAGGCTCCTCCACAGCGAAGAAAAAAGGCTGCCTAGTAAATGGATCCTCCTAGAAGTACATTCCAGATATCACACTACCAATCTGCATTAGTGTGCTCAGAAGGGCCAGAGAGAAGCCCGTCCAAGACTTTGAGGAGATATTCATGGTAAAATAAAAGTTGGCATGTATTACTGATTCCCAATAAGTTGGCACATCAGGGTATCTAAACCCAGTCTCCTTTTTCTTCCAAATACCTGATTTTTGCCCCCATCAGCATACTGCCAAATCTTCTCCCCTTTATTTCTAGTTTAAAGGTTCAAGCTGATGCTGATGTTTGAGATTTCTGCAATTCTCACCACTTAAGGATGCAGTAGCAGATTAGTCATAATAATAATTATCATTATGCTACAGTAGGGGCTTGGTGTTTTGAGGCTTCCAGATAGAAACTACCACACTATGTAAGGGCAAGATCCAGAGATATCACTGTCTGACAACAAATCAAATGAGTCAGGACAGAGCTGATGAGCTCAGACATTTTCTGACCACATTTCAGGGCCATTCCCAGCAACAATTCATGATCCCTATGCTAGATATATTGCTAGAATCATTCACTTGGGGATGTTAGATAAACTCTTCATGGCAGCTGCAATGTGGCTTCATCCCATGCTTCTTAATAATAGGAAGATTTGGTACCTGTTAAGAAATGCTGAGGAAGGCGAGTTGGAGGGCGAGAACTGCAGCCTTTTGCCAGAGGTGGACACGACCCAGTAGTTAACAACCAGACCAAGTCTGCTGTGGCCAGCAGAGGGCAGCAAACCCCCCCCTCCCGCCGCCATGCACGTGGCCACAGTGCCCATGTGACGACCACTATGAACATCTGTGCTCCAGGACACTGGGACCACAAAAGGGTGGATCCCAGAAAAGGTATAACTACTGTGAGCAAGGAGGTTTGGAGAAAGAAATTTTCTCCTAGACAGTGGCCAGCAAGACTGTTCTGGAGATTCCAAAAACAGAGTCCAGGGATTCCCAAGGTTCTGATAATTTGTTTTGCTGAATAAGGTTTGCCAAGGTCCTGCCTCAGTCAGATGATAAGGAAGGCAGTAAAGGACAGAGGAAAAGCATGAAACTGAAGAAAGTATTTAAATAGCATCTTGCTTTGGTATTCTAAGTAGACTTTCCTTAGCAAGAAAAGAGTACTTATATCTATGTCTCTCTCGTGAAGCTTCTGTTCTTCCCTGAAATCGATCCACTGGCCTGCCTTGGGAGATTGGATGAGCTCCCCAAAGCCTGGTCATCCCAAGAGGAAAATCAGAATAACAGTCATGGAATTCAGCTTTGGATCATGCAAAGCCAGAGACTGTAACATAGATTCCTAATGACTCAGCCAAGATATAAACAATTAATTCAAATCAGCATGAACAACCACCCTCCTTTTAGCATGTCAGCAGATTTGCCCATGCATCACCTATATCACCAATGCCCATCACCTCCATAACAAAGGGGGTGTGGTAACAAACACTTTGCTTTCATCTTCCGATAGACCTCTACCCTCGATCCTCCTAGCAGGAAGGTCAATGATCTGGCTCAGGTGATGGTGAGCACGGCAGGCGTTATACATGCAATGAGAGAGCTGGCTTCATACCCACACAGACTACTTCGCTTTCCTCCTTGGTTAAGGGCAGGCAGACTGAGTGTAGTTGAATTTTACTGCCCTTGAACACAGCAAAACTCATCCAGCCTCATGTGCAGCAGCTTAGCAAGTACCAAATACCACTCAAGGTCGCCACTAGGTGAGATGACTGTCCCAACAGGTCTGGACTTACAGGAAACTTACATTTTGAGACCAAAAATATAAGTTTAATCAGGCAAAAGTGTTGCTGTCAACGTGTTCCTGGCCTTCTGGTTGCCCTACAACTTAAAGAAGGTTCCAGCTTTTTCTAGTCAACTTCTTCCTCTCCTACAGCCTTCCCAGCACAGCCCTCTTTAGGGGACTCCCATGAAGCAGAATTGGGAGAAGAGGAGAATAACACGAAGTAACTCACATGTTAGACTGTAGGAGGGTGTCAGAATTCATACTCTGAAAGAGAACAGAAGGAGCTGTGTATAGGAAGTGGAAGGGTGAGGACATGGGGATTTTAAGAGGAGTTACAGCCCTTTTATGACATTTGAAAAAAATGTTACTGGACTGTGTTCATTTGATGCAAGTCTTCTTTGAGAATGGACCCTATGAATCATCATTTCAATAGAATTATAGAAGAGACTAACATAATTCTGCTTCCTCCTTTGAATGAGTATTTACATAATTTGAGTAGGTTATCCTGTATCTCAGAAGCAAAAAAAATTACCTAACTCACAGAATCTCAAATTAGTAGAAACCAAACAAACCAACATCCAAATATTTATCGAAACACTACTGTTCCTGATCTTTGCTTCCACGTTATTTCACCATAAGCTTTCTGGAATCACCTTTGCTGCTTAGACACTGTTGGAGATGCTTCCTCTCCACCTCTCTTGGAAAATCTTTGCCTGTAGCCTCTCGTTACGGGGCCCTGGGCTTTGGACACATCTCCCCATGGCCTAGACTGACTTGGTTAACATTTTCTGTGTCACTGTCTCCCCTGTGTGACAGAGCTGGTGCTCTTCGTTCAGTTCATTTTTCTGTCCTAAAAGGACCCTTTTGACTCCATAATTGAAGGTATGCAAAGAAGCAAACTTGCTCAGTGTTACAGTCACAAGGCCAAGAGGTGTTTAGTTAACTTTTATAAGTGGATTTAGGTTTACGCCAGAGTAAGAGGCAAAGTCGGGAACAGCTTTTCCTCATAAAGAAGGAAAACAAAAGAAGAGGAAACATTGATTGGAGAAAGTCTCCTGGTAACAGAAAGAATTCTGATATCTGAGCTGCGGGATGCATGCGCTTTCTTTCTCTCTGATTCTTTCCCCCCATTGAAGGAGGATAAGGGCAGAGACAACTGAGAGGAGGTGGAATTCACTGGGGAAATTACCTCGGAAGCAGGCTATGGAAGAGGGCATCACAGAAACAGGTCACCCTGTAACCATAGTGACGGCTGAAGAAGGAAGGGGACAGTGGAGAGAGGGAGCAAGGACAGGGACACGGGAGAAGCTGGGAGCAAAGCGGACCCCCTGGTCAAGGGGGTGAGTGAGAGGAGCTGTGACTAGTTGAGGCTAAATTCAGGTTTTTAAAGAAAGATGAATTAATTTCTAACTGCAATTATTTAGGGAGGCAAGATGCATGTGATGTTATGGATTCTTTTTACCTTTAAATGGAGTATAAATTTTTTAAAATTTTAGCTATTTTACTAAAGCACGATTAGGAGAGACCAGTGGAAAGTTGTGGCTAGAATTGGAAATGGGTGTCACGAGAGTTCGAGAGGAAGGTAGACTCAGAGCTCTCTAGAATCTCAGACACTGTCCTCATCTTGGGTGGACGCAGCGCCCGGCTGCCTCCTGGTGGCAGCTGGTTCCAATTAGCAGGGAGTAATTAGGAGGAGGTTCCACTCGCTGACGCTGAAATGGCAAAACCCAAGCCACAGACATAGACGGATGGCCAGATTTAGCACATAAAAATACAGGGTGATCTGTTACATTTGAATGTCAGACAAACATGAACAATATTTTAATATGTGCTTGCTCCATGACAGCCTTAATAAGGCGGTACGTACGGATTCAATGTCTTCCTCTTGCTCTCTCGCCCCTGCATTTTTAAAAAAGAAAGGAGATGACATTCAACCAAAGTGGACAGTAAATAAATAAATAAATAAGAAGGAAGGAGAAAAGAAGAGAGGCAGGTAGGGAGAGAAGGAGGAAGGCTCTGAGCCCCAAATGATCATTTCCTCTAATTCTCCATTCACAAAACTCCATTCCTTCTTGCCCCTTCACCAGCCCCCTCTTTTGACCATCATGGGGACACTTTGTAACTATTCCCTACAATATGTCTTCAAAATATTAAATCAGAACCAAGTCACACACAATGAAAGCAAACCTCACCGCTCTGGTTCCAAAAACCACCGGGGTCTCTTCCTGGGCGCTAAAGGGGTATTCTGACCCCTCCCCACGCCTAACCCATGAGCCTCCACCTCGGCAGCATGACTTGCTGCTGCTAGATCTGTACCTGCCAGCTCACCTCACCTCTGAACCCGCTGCTTGCATTTTCTTTGGGTTCTTGTCTTTGATGCACAGTTCTTAAAGTATCTCCTAATTAAGTGCTCTGAAACAGGTGCCAGTAAATCTGGTTACAGTAATATTTCAAAGAGGTGTTTTACAAAATAAATCAATGTTTATGGTTCAGTACGTGGTGTATGGTAATGGTGTTCTTTAATAGACTTTTCTTCACACAGTCCACCTCAGCTCCAGCTGAGGCTGGATGCTTCCAGCCCCCAGCCCCTAGCCCCTAGCCCCTAGCCCCAGTTCCCAGCCCTAACTGAACACTACTACAGAAAAGTCCAGAAACAAGACAGCAGTTCACTTATCATCTTGAAACTTCAATCAGATCATGCCATTCTGCTTAAAACCCTCCATTCCTCTCCTGTAACATTTAGAATAAGATACAGAATGTCCACAATGGCCTCTAAGGTCTGTGGGGTTTTCCGCTACCCACAGCATCCCACCCTATTCCTTGTTCACTGCTATCTAGCCCCATGAAAACTCTTTCTGTTCATGGAAGATGCAAGGCCTTTTCCTGCCTCAGACTCTTGCACTTGTTTTCCCTCCTTTCTGGAATGCTTCCCCATGCCCAGCTCTGTGGATGGAGAGGTCATTCTAATTCTTCAGGACCAAGTTCTAAGGTGTTAAGAACATTCTGTATCCTGGAATTTGTGCGCTTTATTGTATGGACATCACATCTCGGTAAAAGGTAAAATGTAATGTATTACTACTTCACTACTACTAGGTCACCTTTTTATTTCCTTCCCCACAATGATTACAATGCGTAATTATCATATTTACTTGTTTACTTGTTTACTGTCTGTCTTCCACTTAGATCAGGAGGTGGCAAACTATGCCATCAGCCAAGTCTAGCCACCATTTATTTTTATAAACAAAGTTTTATTGGAACCTAGCCACACCCATCCATTTACTATTGTCTGTGGCTGCTTTTACTAAGCTACAATGGCAGAACTGAGTAATTGTAACACAGATTGCATAGCTTCACAAAATCTAGGATGCTTACTATCTAGCCCTTTCCAAAAAAAAAAAAACCATTTTGAAACCCCTGCCACGGACTGTAAGTGTCATGAAGGTAAGAACTGTGTCAGTCTTCTCCACCTGTATTTCAGGATCCAAAACAGTGTCTGGCACAAATTCCAGCAACCCCTCAATAAGTGTTGGCTCCTGTCCGGCCCCTACCACTGGCTCCCCTAGCGCAGTCTCCTAGCTTGCCCTTTCCCTCATCTGATCCTGGCGCCCGGCCATTTGCCTGCAGAGTGTAGGTTCTTGCCATCTGCCAGTCCCTTGTAGCCCTGCCTCCTTGCTCGATGTCACCAAACTGGTGCTTCTCATGCCCTGATGCTGAAAATCCGTCTAATCACAACCAATAATCTCAACACAAAAGGTTCCTCTGCTGTTTGTGTGTTTTAGAAGCAATCATTTTGTGGTATGCCAATCCATTCTCTGTAATCATGAAAGATGCCTGTCTTAAAATGTCCTTCTATCATTTAGCTTTTTGTTAATATATTCATTTAGGTATCTTCCTATTACAAAAGTGATTCATATACATAACATAAAATTTTGAAAATAAAGAAAACTAAGAGAACCATTTTAGCATTTTGACGTGGTTTCTTTTATTAGTCTTTCTATGCTATTTTTTAATGCATACCTGTATAAAACAACAAAAAATGGCTACAATTTTCTCCCTTGTATTATAATAAGCATTTATATATTCTTTATAAAGCATTATTTTAGTAGCTGCATAGTATTACATTCAATGGAAATATTAATATTTATTTATTGTTGGGAAATACTTATAATACATTCAGGTCTTTACAATAGAAAGTAATACAGCCATGAACATCTTTGTGCTTGAAGTTTTTTCCCCTATTTTTTGGATTACTTCCTCTAGAAAGATTTCCACAGAATTACTGAATCAAGGACCATTGTTTTGAGTTCAGATAAATATTGGCATTCTCACTTTTTAAAAGGCCTGAAAACCTTTTTTTTTTTTTCATTTTTTATTATACTTTATGTCCTAGGGTACATGTGTTGCACATATACACCGATGGAATAAACTATGGGCAGGGCGCATAAAAAAGATGAGTTCATGTCCTTTGGTAGGGACATGGATGCAGGGCTGAAATCTGCAGTCTGCAGAGAAAACTTCTTTTTTTTTTTGCTTTTTTTTTTTTTTTGAGAGGAGTCTCGCTCTGTCCCCCAGGCTGGAATGCAGTAGCGCAATCTTGGCTCATGGCAAGCTCTGCCTCCCGGGTTCATGCCATTCTCCTGCCTCAGCCTCCCGAGTAGCTGGGACTACAGGCGCCCGCCACCACGCCCAGCTAATTTTTTTGTATTTTTAGTAGAGACGGGGTTTCACCACGTGAGCCAGGATGATCTCGATCTCCTGACCTCGTGATCCGCCCGTCTCAGCCTCCCAAAGTGTTGGGATTACAGGCGTGAGCCACCATGCCCGGCCCAGAAAACTTCTTAATAAAAATATCAGAGCATATACATTCATAATCCTCTTTTCTGTGCTCCAAATCCATAGGAATGAGAGGTTAGATATCAAATACATATTTCTATGCTTCTCTAAAAATGCAAGAGGAAAATTTCACTGGCTCAAAAAAGGGAGTAAAACTTAAACAATAAGCAAACTGTGAAACCACAGGGACAAATAGTGAGACTGGAACTAGGCAAACAAGACTGGAGTTCAGCACCACCAGAGGAAGGACTGAATGCAGCTCTCGGTAGTGGGAAGCTACCCAAGAACAGGGGATGACAGAACTTCATCTATACATCTAGAACAGTGGCAGAAAGACACCACTTGCTCAGGGTCCGTGTCCAAAGCAGAGTCCTATATTAGTCCATTCTCACACTGCTATAAAGAACTAGCTGAGACTTGGTTATTCATTAAGAAAAGGGGTTTAATTGACTCATGGTTCAATAGGCTCTACAGTTTCACATGGCCGGGGGCCTCAGGAAACTTAACAATCATGGCAGAAGGTGAAGGAGAAGCATGCCTTACCAAGGCAGAGTAGGAGGAAAGAGACAATGAGGGGGAAAGTGCCACACACTTTTAAACCATTGGATCTCATGAGAACTCATTCACTGTCACAAGAACAGCAAGGGGGAAATCCACCCCCATGATCCAATCACCTCCCACCAGGCTCCTCCCCTGACACGTGAGGACTGCAATTCGACATAAGATTTGGGCAGGACCTGGAGCCAAACCATATCAGTCCTGTTCCTGGTGCTGGAGAGGAAACACTTTACTTTCGTAGAGTCAGTGCCTGGGGGCCTGCCAATTGAAACCATCAAAAGATAGATTAGCAAGAGAAAAAGAGTTGATGTAAGCATGCAATGTGCACACAGGAGTGCTCAGTGATGCACTCAGTGATTGTGCTCACTGTTAGAATTCAGGGCTTATATAGCTAACATAGTAAGGGGAAGGAAAAAGGAGAAGAACAAATAGGTTTCCTTAGGAAAGACAATTGGATTTTTATGAGAATAAATGGGAGATAAGAAAGTTTGTGATGTTTTATTTACACAGCTGCTAGTGGCCTTTCTCTCTTCTTCACAACTAGGACTCTCCCTAGGAGAAGGGATTTATGGTAGCCTCATTGCCCAAAGTTGCTGTTTTTCATCAGATTAGGAAAGCTCCAAGAAAGTCTCTTTCTGTATCTGTTGAGTCTCAAATGTCTTCAGCTTAAAATAATCTTTACAACAACTCTGTAATTGCCTGATGGGTTCGTCTCATCCTCTGCACAGACAAAACCAATTCATCAAGATCGTGGTATTGCAGTAGTTTAATTGATGCGAGACTGGTCACAGGGTAAATAGAATTATTATTTAATCAGTCTCCCCAAAGGCTCATAGGTTAGGGTTTTTCAAGGATAGTTTGCTGGGTAGGGGATAGAGAACGGGTGCTGCTGATTGGTTGGCAATGCAATCACAGGGGTGTGGAAAATGGTTGCCATGTGTGCACTGAGTCCACCTCTTGGTGGGAGAGGAGGGCACAGGAACAGTTGAGTTGTGAGTCATGAGTTCGGGTGGAGTCAGTCTGAAAAATATCTCAAAAGACCAATCTTAAGTTCTACAATAATGATATTATCTGTATGAGCAATTAGGGAAGTCATAAATCTTGTGACCTCTGGCCACACGATTCCTGAGAAGTAAGGGATCATAAAAACTATATCCACATTTTAGCAGAATTCAGGCCCCTCCCATAATCCGAATCTTATGGCCTTTCATTAGTCTTGTGAAAGTAGTTTCAGCCCGCCCCGTGGCCCCAACAAGGAGAGGATTCATTTCAGGGAGAAACTATTATCATCCTTGCTTCTAAGTTAAACTATAAATTTTAATTTGGTTAAAAGTAAAAATATGTCGGCTTGTCCTATGCCCAGGATTGAGTGAAGACAGCCAATCTGTGAGGTTAGAAGCAAGATGGAGTCAGCCATGTCAGATTTCTCTTATTGTCATTATCTTTGCAAAGGTGGTTTCAACTTAGGGATTCTGAGTGGGTCTTTACACCGGTCTGTACCATGTAGATTGTGGAGAATTTTCACCCCAGAAATGAGCAGCTCTGAGTTGAGCTGCAAACATATGGCATAGGTTGAGTCTAGTCAACCTATGAGATCAAGGCTAAGGGAGCCAAGAAACTGCCTCACAGGCTAGGGAAGTGTGGGAGAAAATTCTCACACAATATGAACTTTCCAGCAAAAGTTAAAAGACACACAGCACACTGAAAGGTCATCACAAATCAAATATCTACATTCTAAAGTGACAGAAGAATCTAAAAAGAACTTTGAAATGAATCTGTTTAAAATTTTCAGGGAAATAAAAGAAGATAACATCAATAAAACCAAAATAGGACATTATAAAACCGGAATAGGCAAGTAATTAAAAAAACAACAGAAAATTATTCACCCCACAACTTTAAAAAACAAGATAGCCATCCCTTAAAGGAACTGCACTTCACTACACTGACAGAAGAGGGTGGTCTTGAACTAGAAATGGTAAATTACTCTAACTTCATGAAATCCAATGCAATGAAATGAAGCATCCTAAATCCATGTAAAGCTACTTTAAGGGGGAATAAAAATTAGAATCAGAGCCAGGCACGGTGGCTCGTGCCTGTAATCCCAGTACTTTGGGAGGCCAAGGCGGGCAGATTATTTGAGGTCAGGAATTCGAGACCACCCTGACCAACATGGTGAAACCCCGTCTCTGCTAAAAATATATAAATCAGCTGGGCATGGTGACACACACCTGTAATCCCAGCTACCTGGGAGGCTGAGGCCCAAGAGTCACTTGAACAAGAGATGTGGAGGTTGCAGCGAGCTGAGATGGCACCACTGCACTCCAGCCTGGGTGACAGAGCGAGACTCCATCTCAAATTAAAAAAAAAAAAAAATCAGAACCAAAGCCTTTAGCTGATGAAATTCTTCCAAAAAAGAACCACAAAGCAACAACAGAACACAAAATTTTAAACGGAATTGATATCTTCAAACATTTGGAAATATAAAAAACCACCTTGAATCAGATATTTGCAAACCAAGAACAGAAATGAACAAAACAACAGAGAAGTACACATTTTTAAAATTGATTGATTGATTCAACTCAGGAAAGAAAAAGACAAAATCATCTTAGGAATAAAGGCCAAGTTACAAAACACCCAATGGAAAGTAGACTGAAATGAAAAGTTAAGAAAGAAGATTGAAGAGAGGCAGGAAAATGAACAAGAAAATAAAAACGAACTAAAAATAGAAGCAAAAGGGTTCAGAGAGAAAGTGGTTGAAATGGAAGATAAACAAAGAAAATGAAAGATACAGATCACTCGAACCCCTGAAGAAGACATATAAAACAATGGAATACAACTCACATTTCAGCCTATAATCGAAAATGGAGAAAGAGACTATGTTCATGTACTGGAAGATTCAATATTGTTAAGATGTCAATTCTCCCCAAATTGATCAACAGATTTGACTCATCAAATTCCCAACAAACTTTACTGTAGAAACTAATATGCTGTTTCTAAAATTTATACTGAAATGCAAGAATCTAGAAGAGTCAAAACAGCTTTGAGGAAAAAAACAAAGTTGGAGGATTTGTACTGCTTGATTTCAAGACTTACTATAAAATGAACAGTACTCAAGAAACAGTGTTATTTGCATAAGGATTTACATATAGAGTAATGGAACAGAGTAGAAAGACCTAAAATAGACCCACATTCATATGGTCAATTACTTTGTTATAAAGGAACCAAGGCAATTGAATGAAGAAAGAGTAGTCTTTTCAACAAATAATGCTGGAATAACTGAATATCCACATGAAAAGAATGAACCTCAACTCTTACTTTATATCATACACAAAAATTTATTATTTAAAATGAAACATAAACCTAAACATAATATTTAAATATATAAAACTTATAGAAGAAAACATAGCAGAAAATATTTCTGATCTGGGATAAGCAAAGATTTCTTGGCTGGGCACATTGGCTCACACCTGTAATCCCAGCACTTTGGGAGGCCAAGACAGGTGGATCACTTGAACCCAGGAGTTCAAGACCAGCCATGTGCAACATAGCGAAACCCCATCTCTACAAAAAATACAAAAATTAGCTGGGTGTGGTGGCTCATGCCTAGAGTCTCAGCCACTCAGGGGGCTGAGGTGAGAGGACTGCCTCAGTTGGGAGGTCAAGGCTGCTGTGAGCCATGATCGTGCCACTGCATTCCAGCCTGGGTGACAGAGTGAGACCTTGTCTCAAAAACAAAACAAAACAAAAAACAAACAGATTTCTTAGATTGGGCATGAAACACACCAAAAAGGAAAACGATAAATTGAACTTCATCAAAATTGTAGACTTCTCTCTTGCAAATATACCATTAATAATGAAATAGGCCACATGATGAGAGAAAATATTCATAACACATACATAGGACCAAAAACTTGTATACATAATATATAAAGAAATACTCAGTAATAAGACAAACTACCCAATTTTTAACATTGGCTATGTTCAAATACTTTGCAAAAGGTGATAATGAATGTCCAATATACACATGAAAAGATGCTCAACCTTGTTGGTCATCAAGGAGCTGTAAAGTAAAACCACAATGAGATGCCAATATACACTCACTAGAATGGCCAAAATTATCAAAACTGATGATACCAAGGATTGGCCAGGATATGAAGCAACTGAAACTCTCATATGTTGCTGTCGAGAAGGCAAAATGTTACAACCACTTTGGAAAATAATTTGTCTGCTTCTTATAAGGTTGAACCCACAGTTATCATACAATAGAGCAAGTACATTCCCACATTTTACTTGATAAACATAAAAACGTGTCTACACGAAGGCTTGTATACAAATGTTTATAGCAGTTTTACTTATAACAGCAAAATCCAGAAATAACCTAATGTCTATCAAAAGTAAAAGGATACACAATTGACCCAGCAACACAGCAGCAAGGATAAACCTCAAAATATTATTCTAAGTCAGAGATGCCAGATACAAAAGAGTACTTATTGTATGAAATTCGACAAAAGGTAAATCTTATTTACAGCAGCAGAAAGCTGCTCAGTCAGTGATTGTTTGGGTAGGGGGAATGATTACAAAGGGCCAGGAGGGAGTTTTTTTAGATAATGAAATCTATATCTTGGTGGTAATGGTAACATGAACATATACGTTTTTAAAATTTATTAAACTGGGCCAGGCACACGGGCTCACGCCTGTAATCCCAGCACTTTGGGAGGCCGAGGCAGGCAGGTCACTTGAGGTCAGGAATTCAAGACCAGCCTGGCCAACATGGTGAAACCCCATCTCTACTAAAATACAAAAATTAGCCGGGCGCGGTGACATGCCCCTGTAATCCCAGATACTTGAGAGGCTGAGGTGGTGGAACTGCTTAAGCCCAGGAGGCAGAGGTTGCAGTGAGCTGAGATCACGCCACTGCACTCCAGCCTAGGCGATGGAGCGAGACTCTGTCTCAAAAAATAATAATAAATTATTGTTATTAAATTGTATATTTAAAATTGATACATATTTATATATGTGAGTTAAACTTCAAAAAGTTGATGTTGGCTGGGTGCGGTGGCTCACGCCTATAATCCCAGCCCTTTGGGAGGCTGAGGCAGGTGGATCACCTGAGGTCAGGAGTTCCAGATCAACCTGGCCAACATGGAGAAACCCCACCTCTACGAAAAGTAGAAAAATTAGCTGGGTGTGGTGGCATGTGCCTGTAATCCCAGCTACTCTGGAGGCTGAAGCAGGAGAATTACTTGAATCCAGGAGGTGGGGGTTGCAATGAGCTGAGATCACGCCACTGCACAAGCCTGGGCCACAGAGCAAGAACTTGTCTCAAAACAACAACAACAACAACAAAAAACTTGATGTTAAAAAAGTATAATTTAAGAAAATTTTCCAGGAAGAAAAAAAAGACCCAAATTTATTAATGGAAAGATCCCATGGTGTATCTGGTAAATTGGTATCAGTCACTCAAAAATATGGTCAGGTTTCTAATATATATATATGATTCTAATATACCCAATGTGCCAAAATAACACCCGCAGTTCTCTCTGAGACATGCCTTTCTCTCTCTGGACTTAATCAGGGTATGCCAAGCTACTCTAGGGAAGGGCCCTTAAGATTCCAAGAAACTCCTGTGTCTGGCTGAGGAGTAAAGAGAGTGAAACCCAGAGGGTGTCACCTGCCTCACTGAAGGTCTCATAAGCCAAATTAAAGAGTTCAGTTTTATTTGGAAAGAAATGAGCAGTCTCTGGAGGGTTTTAAGCATAGGGTTGATATAGTCAAATCTGTGGTTTAGAAAAATCAACTCTCCAGTCCCAGGAGCTTGGAGGAAGGAGGCAGGAAGACCAACAGGAAGCTGTTGAAGTTAAGTCTGGTAATGAACGATGAGGGCTTCAGGTGATTCGTGATCACAGGGATGAAAGAGAGGGAAAATGAAGACATACCGGGATATTTGTGGAAGAAAATCCAGTTTTCTAATACAGTTCTATATTATACAAACTATAATGTTACACAGAGACCAATGAAGAGAATCACGCTCAAGCTATTCCTTTAAAGAAGTTTGGCATTTTGTGGCCAGCCGCAGTGGCTCACATCTGTAATCCCAGCACTTTGGGAACCGAGGTGGGTGGGTCATGAGGTCAGGAGATCGAGACCAGCCTGACCAACATGGTGAAACCCCGTCTTTACTAAAAACACAAAAAAATTAAGCCAGGTGTGGTGGCGGGTGCCTGTAATCCCAGCTACTGGGGAGGCTGAGGCAGGAGAATCGCTTGAACCCAAGAGGTGGAGGTTGCAGAGAGCCAAGATCATGCCACTGCACTCCAGCCTGGGTGACAGAGCAAGACTCCGTCTCAGAAAAAAAAAAGAAGTTTGGCATTTTGTTTTCCTTCTGCTCCATAAAGTTTGGTCTCTAACATTATGTGTCAACACCCATTGAATTTAAGGAGCAGTTGTTCAAGTCTGATCATGAGCACATGGACTGCACACAATTGCCTGCCCAAGGTGCTGAGCATCCATTCGGCTGAATTATTAATGAACCACAAGGCTCACTTCATTCTTCACTCCTTTAAAGACCAAGATGACTTTGACCAGCATGTTCAAAATGCATCTTGACTCTTCTCTGTGTTTTGTCCATTTCAAATTGTATCTGCCCTAGTTTGGGTTCATTAGAAGCAGATGTTTTTGAGGAATTAGACACACAAGAGAATTCTTGAGGAAGGGAGAAGGCTGGACGAGTTTCAAACTGTGATGCAGGCTGACTCCCGTGGAAAGAAACTGGACAGGAAGGAGGACTGGGGAGGAAGCGTCTCAGACCACAGTCCTTGAGTCAGAGCCACATGCCTCTTGCTGGAATGGGCTTGTCTTAGTGCCTCTGCTACGCTCAGCCATCCCAGGGATCAGCCCCTGGGGAGTATGACTCAGCCCATTGTGGTGCTGAATCCAGAAGCAGCATCTGGGGCCAGTCAGGCAATTTTGCTCTTCACAGTAGGAGACCTGCATGGTACATTTTCATGGCCACCCACCTTCTCTCTACTTTCTGTTCTTCTGGCCTTTGCTCTCTGAAGTACCATTTTTCTCTAAGCCTGATTTCTTCCTCTACAAAATCATAAATATGATAATTGAATCTTAAGCATTCTTCCAACATTTGACAAAGATGAGGAACTCCAGCCCTGGGCACCCAAGAGGTCCACCTGAAACTTTATAGCAGGAAAATATTATTCTCATTTTTGCTAGGGTACATTCCTTTTCTCCAGTCCCACATCCCCCAGCATAGTGTTGTTCCTACATCACTAAGGGAATTGTGCCCCATTCCCACACTGTAAAAAGATGCCAGAATGCACCAAATCCCACAGTACACCATCAGGTCACTCTCTTTCTCTCTCTCTCTGTGTGTGTGTGTGTGTGTGTGTGTGTGTGCGCGCACGCGCCCATATTTTGGGGGGAGGTATTCTCCCACAGTGTTAGCTTTCAAATGTTTTAAGTGGCTGGCTTTTTTTTTTTTTTTTTTTGTAGAAGACCTGGTGATTCGATCATAAACAGTTTCTGAAGATCCTCCTGGCCTAGATGAGCTGTTAACCTTTGAAGTTGCTATGGAAACCAGTGCAGTTTTTAAAAATATATAAATTATTGATGTAGAAGAAAGAGATGCTGTGATGCTTCAAAGAAAGGCAAATGAGGCATTGGAAGATATGAAAAAGTGAAATACCTAAACATATTAGGTACCAAGAACAACTTTTTCCATCTTTACTCAAGCTGTCCTACTAATAATAGGAAGCTTTCAGGAATTCTATATGTGAGGAATAAGAGCTCTTATTTCTGTGCTCAAAGGTCAATTAGTACTAGTTGGCTGAATAAGTGGATGAAGAATGGGAAATAGAGCAACCCTGAGACAGTGTAAGGTAAACTGTCCTGGTCACAGTCTACTGTTGGAATCAAAGGCGTTGATCACCTCGTGATTAGCTAGTTGTCACAGCTTTCCATCAGCTCTGTTTCTTAAACCCTGAGAGGTTCCACCATGAATCACTCATTCACTTTGGAGAATTCTATTTTCTGGGTTGTGGAGGTTTGAAAGTTGGTGTCCACAAAAATATCACACTGTGAAGTAGCTCAAAAAAGCCAGTGGTGATATACTGTTGTAGGCCAGAGGCTTCTGGCTGAATCAATGTAACCACTATATCCAGGTATTACGATCTCTCAAGTACAAAATAAGATCACATTAATTTTTAATGGCTGGAACCCACACTGACTTCATAGCTAGCTCTCAGACTCTCGTAGGGGTCACACGTTTTTGTGGTGTGTGTGTGTGTGTGTGTGTGTGTGTGTGTGTTGAGACAAACTTTTGCTCTGTTACCCAGGCTGGAGTGCAGTGGCACAATCTCAGCTCACTGCAGCCTCTGCCTCCTGGGTTCAAGTGATTCTCTTGCCTCAGCCTCCACAGTAGCTAGGATTACAGGCGTCCACCACCACGCCCGGCTAATTTTTATATTTTTGTGTGTGTATTTTTTTTTTTTTTTTTTAGAGCGAGTCTCCGCTCTGCCCGCCCAGGCTCGAGTGCAGTGGGCGGGTCTCAGCTCACTGCCAGCTCCGCCTCCCTGGTTTACGCCCACTTTCTGCCTCAAGCCTCGCCAAGCCCAGCTGGGACGTTACAGCGCCCGCCACCTCGCCCGGTAGTTTTTTGTATTTGTAGTAGAGACGGGGTTTCAGCATTTAGCCAGGATTGCCGTCTCGCATCTCCTGACCTCGTGATCCGCCCGTCTCGGCCTCCCAAAGTGCTGGGATTACAGGCTTGAGCCACCGCACCCGGCCTGTGTGTGTATTTTTAATAGAGATGGAGTCACAATGTTGGCCAGGCTGTTCTTGAACTCCTGACCTCAAGTGATCTACCCACCTTGGCACCCCAAAGTGCTGTGACTACAGGCATGAGCCATTGCAACCAGCTAAGATTCACTACCTTCAAAGAAGAGGGATCCCCACTCAAAGAAGGACTTATCTGGCTGCTAAGAGTGCTGCTGCCCCTTCAGCTCCCACCTCAGCTGCAAAGAGCCGCCTTGCCTAGGGTTATACTCTTCCTGGGATGGCTTGCACTCAGTGATGGATGAAAGCCGGCGTATAATGTCCCAGCCATTTCAGTCCATTGCAGAGCAATTCTGATGCTTTTTGGCTCACAGCCACTTGTTGGATTGGTCAGTGATGTTGGGCCTGCATCTCAGTTGGCCTTCTTTCTCAGCCTGATCCAGCTTCCGTCTCTCTTCCACATGTGTTAATTTCAACGGTGCTTCCTAATAAACATCCTGAACAGTGAATTCCATCTCAGCCTGCTTGCCAGAGGACCCAAATTGCAGCAACTCCTCCCAGCCCCACCTGGCAATGCCAAGTGAAATACAAAATGCCTAGTTAAATTTGAATTTCAGATAAGCAACCAATACCTTTTTGGTATAGGTATGTCCCAAATATTTTTATGGCCTAATCTGTATGCCTAGTATGACACTGGATTAAGTAAATGTTTGTTGGATAAACTAGAATTTTAGGATCCTGTCTTAAAATAGAGAACCCCCCTACACAGAAGAGGCAGAGGTGGGCAATGGTTCCTTGCTCTTCATTATGCAAGTGTTTTACAAAATGTTCACAGATAAGCAATACCTCAGTTACCCAAGGTGCTTGTACAAATGCAGATTCCCAGGACTCACCAGATTTACTGAAGGAGATCCTCTGGGGCTGACCTCCAGAAATTTGCATTTGTAGTAAGCCTCCTAAGTGATTCTTCTGCTCCTAAAGTTTAAGAAGCTTCCATACTATGACCTGTGACCTTGAACTAGAAAGACCAGTTTGATCCAAATTAGGAAGGCCTGTCTCTGAAGTCACCCAAGAACTGTAGAAAGCAGAGGATCAGTTCTGTCTCTACCTGTTTGGCCACTCTCTTTCTCTTTCCCTTTGAATCTCCTTCAGATGGAAAGTAAGTTCCTGGACCAGGCTGATCATCATAGTCTCTGGGAGCACAGTTTAAAAGAATGCAGATCTACCAAGTCATAGCCAAGGAAAATATTATGCTGACCACAACAGGGGCTGTGAGAAGTCAGAGTCACTAAGAAAGACTTTAGGGAGGAGATAGCTTTGAATGACAGGCAACATTTGCACGGGCCCATTGGAAAGGCTTGAGCATTCTAGAATAACTGAGTCTACAGGCTTAGAGGCAGGAGAAGCATGTTGTATTAATCTATTCTCATGCTACTAATAAAGACATACCAAGACTGGGTAATTTATTATTATTATTTTTTGAGACGGAGTCTCGCTCTGTCATCCAGGCTGGAGTGCAGTGGGGCGATCTCGGCTCACTGCAAGCTCCGCCTCCTGGGTTCATGCCATTCTCCTGCCTCCACCTCCCTAGTAGCTGGGACTACAGGCTCCTACCACCACACCCGGCTAATTTTTTGTATTTTTAGAAGAGACGGGGTTTTACCGTGTTAACCAGGATGGTCTCAATCTCCTGACCTCGTGATCTGCCCGCCTAGCCTCCCAAAGTGCTGGGATTACAGGCATGAGCCACTGTGCCCGGCCCCAAGACTGGGTAATTTATAAAGGAAAAAGGTCCAATTGACTCACGGTTCCACATGGCTGGGGAGGCCTCACAATCATGGTAGAAGGTGAATGAGGAGCAAAGTCACATCTTATATGGCAGCAGGCAAGACAGCATGTGCAAGGCAACTCTCCTTTATAAAACCATCAGATCTCGTGAGACTTATTCACTACCACGAGAATGGTACGGGTGAAACCACCCCCATGATTCAATTATCTCCACCTGCCTTGATACGTGGGGATTATTACAATTCAGGGTGAGATTTCGGTGGGGACACAGCCAAACCATATCACATGTCGTAGGAGGCACTTACTGTTAGAAGGGTCTTGAAACTCAGTGACAGGGTGGCTTAAGATCCTGGTGGCAGATGCAGGAGCATTCCTCCCTAGCTTCAACACAGAGCCTCAGGTTCCTGCTGCAAGATGTTCCACTGGAAATAAGCGAAGGAATCTTCCCAAAGGATTTAATTGGATCTCAATGCATGAATACAGAACGCTAAATAACTATTGTCAGTTCACAGATTGGTGCCCCAGTCAGCTGAACATTGGAGTTCAAAAACTCACCTTCATGTTTTAGACCTTTGCTGAAGTCTTCCTCACAGAACACTGTATTCCCTTTTCCCCAGGCTAAAGGTGCATGGAATAGGTGGATGGTTTTCCCCAGATGCCAAGATATGCCATAAAAATGGCCTCCCCCTGCCCTTTACTCTTATTTAAGAAACAGTAAGATTTATGACAAAGAAGGCATCAAGACATTTGGCTTTTGAAGAATGTGTCACCTCCATGGAGGGGTGAGGTGAAGGTTATCACTCTTGACACATGCCTGGCTGGGGCAGCAGGTGCGTGTGGGGAAGAATGAAAAATAAGTTTGATAATTGATTACAATTTCCCAGGCATGAAAAGCTGAGATCAACAGTTCATCTCAATCCATCTTTTGGGACTAATTTTATTCTTATCATTCAGGTCTTAGCACACGTCACCTTCTCAGAGAGGTTGTCCCTAAGCACCCAATCTCTCCCACCCCACCCCATTACTCTTATCATATCACACCACTTTGTTTTATTTTGTGTAGAATATAAGTCATATATTTAAAACTATGTTGCTCATTTATTTGCCTGTTTGGTATCTTTCTCCCCACTAGAAAGTAAACTCCATGAGAGCTAGTCCACATCTATTTTGTTCACAGCTATAATCCCACAACCAGCATTGTGCTTGGCATTTAGTAAGTACTCAATACAACAGTTGTTGAATGAATGAATGAACTTAAATGTTTAAATTAAATGCCTTTTCATGTCTGTTAATACATACCAGAAACATTAATGCTGCAGGGGCCCCCCACATGCACCATTCCCCAGAATCCATGTGGACCACTTTGTGAATCCTGAACTACATTTAAAAAGCCACTCATCTATGCAAGTTCAGTGCAGAAAAACACAGAAGTTGAACATTTGAAGACTTTTCCTCAAACTGTAGCAGAGGGTTTTCTGATTTGACATTGAGAGACAAAACAGCAAGTCAGTCAATATCCAATGTAAATGCAAGTGGTGAAAGATACTAATGCTTCATAAACTTTACATTTTATTTTATTTTATTTATTTAGAGACAGAGTCTCTTTCTCTCTCTCTCTCTCTCTCTCCGTGCCCCCCCTCCACCCCACCTCTCTCTCTCTGTTCTCTAGGCTGGAGTGCAGTGGTGCAACCTTGGTTCACTGTAGCCTCAACCTCCTGGGCTCAACTGATCCTCTCACCTCAGCCTCCCAAGTAGCCAGGGCTACAGGCACATACCACCATGCATGGCTAATTTTTGTACTACTTGTAGAGACAGGGTCTGAATATGTTGCCCAGGCTTATCTTGAACTCCTGGGCTCAAGCAATCCTCCTGCCTTACCCTCTCAAAGTGCTGGGATTACAGGTGTGTGCTACTGTGCTTAGCCTAAACTTTTCATTTTGAAACCTTTTAGCATGAAAAACTCAAATGTGTGACTTTCTCTTAAATGTTACTTTATCTCAGAAAAAAAAAGACTTGTGAGCCTTTCCAATGAATAAAAACTTATTTAAAAAAACCTAAATAACACTTGCCACAATCTACTTGTCTGATGGAATATTTTGTTAAAATTTAGGTGGCAAAAAAACAAAAAACAAAAAACAAAAAAAAAAAAACAAATTTAATTAATCACTAAAAACTCAGAGTTCAGTCAAAGATAAAATAACTGGAAAATCGAATTTTGAAAGCTCCCATAAGTCAATGAAATTAAATCTGCACACAACTTCCCAGTAAGTAAGATCATAATATGAAATGTAGTTATCTGCATCCTTGGTTTAATTGTTTTGAATGTCCCAATTGTTCATTTCTTCAGACATGCAAAACCAGAATTTTCCTAAAACATGCAAATATGACTTGTAAATCCTTTACCCTTCTGAAGTCTATGTAGCTATAATTATATTCCTTGCTTTTAAAAAGGAAGCTGCTAAATAATCTGTTCCTTTTAAAGAAATGTTAAGGAATTTCAAGGTTGTTAAATTTATAAGGTGGTTAATTAGGTTGAGGTAAGCTCTTTGGGTTTCTGTTATTGATGTGGAAACGTTTGCCTTGATTTATTCATTTCTTTTTAATGGTATTTGAATTGAGGGCCTTATGTGCACCAATGAATGATGTTTCTTGATTTCAAAGCCTCTTTGCTCCTAACAGAACCTAGCATAATCCATTCATTCAACAAATATTTTTTAAGTACCTGCTATAATTTAGATATGAGAGAAACAGCAGTGAAAAAAGACCTGTCTCCTCGGAGCTTGCATTTTGGTGGTGAAGACAATGAACAAGATAAATAAGTGAAATATATGCTCTGCTAGATTGTGACAAGTGTTAAGGAAAAAAACTAAGTAGAGAAGATATATTAGTCTGTCTTTGCACAGCTATGAAGAGACATCTGAGACTGGGCAATTTACTAAGAAAAGAGGTATAATTGGTTCATGGTTCCTACAGGCTGTGCAGGAAGCATTATGACTTCTGCTCAGCTTCTGGGGAGGTCTCAGGAAACTTGCAAATATGGCAGAAGGTGAAGGTGAGGTAGGCATCTCTTACATGGCCAGAACAGGAAGAAGAGAGAGAAGGGGAAGGTAATACACACTTTTAAACAACCAGATCTTATGAGAACTCTATCATAAGAACAGCACTAGGAAGACAGTGCTAAACTATTAAAAACTACCCCCATGATTTAATCACCTCCCATCAGGCCCCACCTCTAACACTGGGGATTACAATTGAACATTAGATTTGGGTGAGGACATAGATCCAAACATATTATTTTACCCCTAACTCCTCCAAATCTCATGTCCTTCTCACATTATGCAATACAATCATGCCTTCCCAATAGTCCCCCAACGTCTTAACTCATTCCAGCATTAACTCAAAAGTCCAAAGTCCCATCTGAGATAAGACTAGTCCCTTCCACTTATGAGCCTATAAAATCAAAAATAAGTTAATAACTCCCAAGATGCAATGGAGGGTATAGGCATTGGGTAAATATTCCCATTCCAGAAGGGAGAAATCTGCCAAAGAAAAGGGGTTATAGGCCCCATGCAAGTCCAAAATCCAGCATTGCAGGCATTAAATCTTAAAACTCCAAAATAAAGTCTTTTGACTCCATGTCTCACATCCAGGGCACACTGGTATGAAGGGTGGGTTACCAAGGCCTTGAGCAGCTTGTCCCTGTGGCTCTGCAAGGCTCTGCCCCACAGCTGCTCTCAAGGGCTTGCACTGAATGCCTGCAGCTCTTCCAGTTGCAGGGTGCAAGCTGCTGATGGATCTGCCATTCTGGGGTCTGGCAGAAGGTGGCCCTCTTCTCACACCTCCACTAGGCAGTGACCCATTTGGGATTCTGTGTGAATACTCCAACCCATTTCCCATCTGCATTGCCCTAATAGAGGTTCTCCATGAGGGCTCCACCCTTGCAACAGGCCTCTGCCTGGACTTCCAGGCTTTTCCATATATCTTCTGAAATCTAGGTGGAGGCTCCCAAGCCTCAACTCTTGACCTCTGCACACCTGCAACCTTAACACCATGTGGAAGTCACCAAGGTTTACAGCTTGCAACCTCTGAAGCAACAGCCCAAGCTGTAACTAGAGCCCTTTTAGCCACAGCTGGAGCTAGAGCAGCTGAGATGCAGGCAGCAGTGTCCTAAAGCTGCAAAGATAGCAAGGGGTCTTGGGGCCTGCCCATGAAGCCATTTCCCCCATAGACCTCCAGGCCTGTAACGGGAGGAGCTGCCTCAAAGATCTCTGAAATGCCTTGGAGGCCCTTTTCCCATTTTCTTGGCTATCAGCATTTGGCTCCTCTTTACTTATGCAAATCTCTACAGCTGGCTTTAATTCCTCCACTGAAAATGGCCCTTTCTTTTCTACCAGATGGCCAGGCTGCAAATTTTCTAAACTTGTACACTCTGCTTCCCTTTTACATATAAGTTCGAGTTTCAGATCATTTCTTTGCTCATCGCATATGAACATGCACTGTTAGAAGCAGCCAGGCCACATCTTGAATGCCCTGCTGCTTGGAAATTTGTTCCACCAGGTACCCTATATCATCACTCTCAAGTTGAAAGCTCACAGATCCCTAGAGCAGGGGCACACTGCCTCAAGGTTCTTTGCTAATGCATAACAAAAATTTCCTTTGCTTCAGTTCCCAATAAGTTCCTCATTTCCATCTGAGGCCTCCTCAGCCTGGACTTTATTGTCTATATCACTACAAGCATTTTGGTCACAACACACTTTTCCTCATCTTCCTGTGTTTTTCTGAGTCCTCCACACCCCTCCAATCTCTGCTTGTAACGTTACCCATTTCCAAAGTTGCTTCCACATTTTCAGATATCTTTTTTGCAATGTCCCACTTCTCAATACCAATTTTCTGTAATAGTCCATTGTCACACTGCTATAAAGAAATAACTGAGACTGGGTAATTTACAAAGAAAAGAGGTTTAATTGGCTCACAGTTCTGCAGGCTGTACAGGAAGCATGATGTTTTCTGGGGAGGTGTTAGGAAATTTTCTTTTTTTCTTTTTTCTTTTAAGACGGAGTCTTGCTCCATCACACAGGCTGGAGTGCAGTGGCATGATCTCGGCTCACTGCAACCTCTGCCTCCCGGGTTCACTCCATTCTACTACCTCAGCCTCCTGAGCAGCTGAGACTACAGGTGCCCGCCACCACGCCCCGCTATTTTTTTGTATTTTAGTAGAGATTGGGTTTCACTGTGTTAGCCAGGATGGTCTCAATCTCCTGACCTCATGATCTGCCTGCCTCGGCCTCCCAAAGTGCTGGGATTACAGGCATGAGCCACTGTGCCTGGCCAGTGTTAGGAAATTTTCAATCATGGCAGAAGACAAAGGGGAGGCAGGCCTTCTTCTTACATGACCAGAGCAGGAAGGGGAGAAAGAAGGGGAGGGTGCTACGTACTCTTAAACAGCCAGATCTTATGAGAACTCTATCATGAGAATAGCACTAGGGGGATAGTGCTAAACCATTAGAGACTGCACCCATGATCCAATCGTCTCCTATGAGGCCTCACCTCCAACTTGGGGATTACAATTGAACATGAGATTTGTGTGCGGACACAGATCCAAACCATATCAGAAGTGTTCATAGGAAATGTTTATTTGGGGAGGGAACTTTGAGATAGTATGCCCAAAAAAGGTCTCAGGGAGACAAGATGTCATCTGAGTAAAGACGGGAAGAAAGAGAAGGCATGCCAAGCAGACAGAAAGCACTAGTTGCCTGTGTATTGAGTAACTGAACCATGGCCAGTTAATTTCTCAGCTCTCATTGTATCTGACATGTCTTCTCCATTTGGGGGCTGATGTGTTTATATTGTAGATGCCCTGCATTCTCATAACTTTTGAATTGTGTTCTTATTCACAGCCCATAAATAGTGATCCCAAATGAAGCAGATGCTCATATCTACATCCTCAAGAATAAATGGCTTCCCCGTCACTACTCAGTTGGATATGTAGGGGTCAATGCAGTAGCTTGGATTGGGGGAAGGAAAGCAACATCACCTGCAGCTGTTCGAATGTGAAATAGCACCACAGGACATAAATAAAGAAAATAAAATGGAAAGAATCAATGAATTCCAAAGAGAAAGCAAAAGGCAGAGGCCTTCTTATTGAAGGTTTTAGACAGAAAAATAGCAACTCATAACAAATGACAACGTGAAAACTCTGCACTATAAACTAGTGTCTTCCCTCTGACATGTGGCAGACTTCTCTTTCCTTTGGACTTTTATCCGTCCTTATCTACTTGCCATACCCAAACAGCGTGTGTTTCTCAGGACAAACCACAGCCACAAGAGACCTCATACTCTTTGAGTGTTCTGTGCACCTGCATGTGCTATGCACTCCTGACCTTTAACTTCTTGCTCACTCCTCCAGGACTGTACCCAAAATTTCACCTTCTCTGTAAAAGCTCATTGAACTGCAACACCTAAAAATGGTGTATATCACTGTAGGTGAATTACACTTCAAAAAATAAAAGCTAAAAACAAAACCAAAAACCCCTCACTTCATTTGAGAACACTTCATGGTACAATCTCCCACTTCTACCCCCACTCCAGCAGGGTTGGCCATCAAACTTGGCAGTTCCAGAACCTGGGGATGACCTTCCTAGTGAGCCAAGGGGGCCAAAGCTAGGGATGTTAGTGCACCTGGTAATAGCCCAGGTGGATTATTGCCTTTTTATCCATTCCACATTCCTCCTTCTTTTCTTTCAACAGCACACAGGTACTTTTTGCCCCCTGGGATTTTGTTCACTACTACTATCAAGTTAACAATGAGTAAATATAAATTTTAATATTTCTCCCATCCTTGCTCCCTTCTGGGAACACTGATTCAAACTCTGTATTATAATTTTGACATGTCCCATCCATCCATGCATCCATCCATCCATCCATCCATCCATCCATCCATCCATCCATCCATCATCTTGTAATGGTCAATAGCACAGACTCTGAACCCCAACTGCCTAGGTTGAAATGGCAGCTTCATCACTTATAAAGCAACCTTGGACATGTTGCTTAACCTCTCTGAAACTTAATTTACTCATTGCTAAAGTGGGATAGTAATAGTCTTTATTTCTGAGAGTTTCAGGGAGAATTGAATGGGTTAATGCATATAAGATGCAAAGACAATGCCCAGCACATAGGGAACACTCAATAAATGTTATTATTCGCTCATTTATCATTCACTGAGTAGACACTATATGCCAGAATTGAGTTTGACACTTGAGGAAAAAAGGACAATAAATGACACAGGGACCCTAACTTTAAGGAGCTGAGATTATGAGGGAAGGTTGACAGATAGGCAGACAAGTATAATAGAATGTATCAGTGCTATAATGAGACAAGCCCAAGATGTGTTCTGAGTCAATGAAAAGAGTCCCCAGCTTTCACTGGGAGATGAGTCAAGTGAAGGCGTCTCAGAAGTCGAGAGAGTTAAATCAAGTCCTATAATTCTGGCTTCTTCTGTTTGTTCCTTCAATTTCACCATGACACTGATGTCTTTGTCCCATCCCCATCTTTTCTGACTGCTGCCATGGAGTGACATCTGGACGTGGGCATTCTTATGCCCGGTTGGTATCCTGAATCCCCTGTGACTCTGGCAGGACCAAGCCTCTTCTTCCAAGAGTACGTGAATAAGAACAATAATGTTAGTAATATGATAACAAATGTTCTAGTCCCCATTTTAGTCAAAATAAAAGCAAAAGTCCTCCTAAAGGCCTCTACGATCCTACTCCATCTGGTCCTGTCACTTCTCTGACATCTCTATTATGCTCCCCCTCTTATACTTTGGACCACCCAGACCTTTTTGCTGTTTCTGAGCACACCAGGCATCTTTCCACCTCAGGGCCTTTGCACTAGCTTCTCCATCCAAAATGCCCTTTCCCAGGTATTGGAAAGGCTCATTCTCTCACCTTCAAACCATTGCTTGCTTATTAACTTCTCAACTGACCACCCTGTTTAAATTGCAGCACCCCACCCCAGCACTTGTAAGCCCCCTTACCTTGCTCTAATTTTTAAAGCGCATATCATATCCTATCATTCCCCATAATGTATGCATTTATTGTGTTTATTGTCTCTTTGCATCGCTAGATTGTAAGTTTCAAAAGCAGGGGGATATTTATCTGTTTTAGTCACTGAGCATTCTCTACCAATCACTAGCACATTGTGGGTGCTCAATAGTTATTAAATGAGAAGATATTGGCATTAACAACCCTCGGGAAAATGTATCTGAGGCCCTGTGCATTAGAAAGCACAGAACTATCTCTCTCTCTTTTAATTATTAAGCTGCACAAGCGTAAAAAGCTCATTTTCATTTTAACCTTCAGTCAACAAAGCAATAAAGCTCCTTGAACTTGCTTAATGAGTCCAAGAGCATAATGGCTAATTAACATGAAGCATTCTAGCTGCTCTGCCAATTAGCCACTTGGATCACCTTGGGAGCTCAGAAGTGGAGCAGGCCTCTCTGGCTCCCCGCATATCTGCCCACCTGTCTGTCTAAGCCCCAAGGGGTGTCTAAGGTTGGAGGAGAGCAGCGTCAGCTTCAGCCTGGGGCTGATACGAGTTCCTGGTTGTTCTTGCCATAGGAGGCCTGGGGACTCTCTCAGCCTGGGCCCCTTGTCCTGGACCCTGGTTTGTTGCATTTCTCAAATAGTGATCCAAGAACTATTTAATTAGAATCCAACTCCTCGATTCCACCCAGGCTCACAGGATAACTAAGTCTGGATCTTGCTCTCTGGAGTCTTTGCCTAGCCTTTCCTGCCTGAATGGCATCCAATTCCTCCTTTTACAGAAACTGATGTTCTGGCCACAAATCCAGAACAGATTGTACCAGTCAGGCTGGGTCTGAATCCAGCTGGGCCACTTACTGGCTGCTTGACCTTGGACAAGTTACTCAACCTTTTGATAATACTGAATTTTATTTGAGCCCTGAGAAAAGAGCAAGGGTTAAGAAATCCCTCCAACATTTTATACTCCAAAATCAGGAAATAGCCAGTCTTGAAAAGGACCACCCTGCCCTAGCATATTTCATGACAAGAACTGCCTCCATCCTTCCTCAGGACTTCTATAAGACTCATTCCCTCACCTGCTTCTATAAAACCCAGGCCTCCTTCACTCTCTTTGAGATGGTCCTCATTAACAAACATTCTCTGGCCAGGTGTGGTGGCTCACGCCTAAAATCCCAGCACTTTGGGAGGCCAAGACAGGCAGATCACCTGAGCTCAGGGGTTCAAGACCAGCCTGAGCAACATGGTGAAACCCTGTCTCTAGTAAAAATACGAAAAATTAGCTGGGCGTAGTGGCATGTGCCTGTAGTCCCAGCTACTCGGGAGGCTAAGGTGGGAGGATTGCTTAAGCCCAGGAGATGAAAGTTACAGTGAACTAAGATTGTGCCACTGCACTCCAGCCTAGGTGACAGAGTGAGACCCTATCTCAAACAAACAAACAAAAACAAGATAAACAAACAAACAAACATTCTCTCTATTGCAATTGCCTGGGTAAAACTATCTCAGTTGTCCAATGTGTTTTGTCTTTCATACTTTTAAGCCCCAATATCCCCATGTATAAAAGGGGATAATCAAAACTATTTTATAAGACCAATTGTGAGGATGAAACAAAAACATGCATGTATAGTATAGTAAGCTCTCAGTGAATATTTTGATGCAATTATTATTCCTGTTGTTAATTCCCTCCAGCCCCGTTTTACCAGGCCCTGGTCTTTATGATATCTTGTGCTAATTAATGTCTGCTGGATGTTCTTAGCAATTTAAGACTTTCTTTCTTTTTTTTTTTTTTTGAGACGGAGTCTCGCTCTGTCGCCCAGGCTGGAGTGCAGTGGCCGGATCTCAGCTCACTGCAAGCTCCACCTCCCGGGTTTACGCCATTCTCCTGCCTCAGCCTCCCAAGTAGCTGGGACTACAGGCGCCCGCCAACTCGCCTGGCTAGTTAGTAGAGACGGGGTTTCGCCGTGTTAGCTAGGTTGGTCTCGATCTCCTGACCTCGCGATCCACCCGTCTCGGCCTCCCAAAGTGCTGGGATTACAGGCTTGAGCCACCGCGCCCGGCCCAATTTAAGACTTTCTATCACTACACATTTTACAATTTTGACAACATTATTCTAGTAGCTTTGCAGGGTTTGGTCACGTTTAGCCCTACTTAGCCACTATCAACCCTCAAACATACCCTAACAGCACATCTTGAATGCTGTCTGAAAACAGTGCTTCAATGCTTCCTCTCCACACATATTTGTTCTGCAAGATCTGGCCTTGGTTCTCCTGTCATATTTGGTTCTTGGTGGTTTTTTTCTACTTTGAGTTGCTTCTCATCTTTTCTCAGGCTAGGGTGAGGCTTATTTTGGTTTCGGGGAATGCTAGAGCTAATCATGCCCTTGCTGTGTACATTAATCAGGGTTCTCCAGAGAGGTAGAATCAAGAGAATATACATAGACATAGATGAGAGGGGATTTATTAGAGGAATTGGCTCATGTGATTATGGAGGCTGAAAAGTCCCACGACAGGCCATTTGCAAGCTGCAGACCCTGGGTTGCTGGAGCATGGCTCAGTTCAAGTCCAAAGGCTCAGAAACAAGGAAACCAACTGAGTCCCAGACTGAAGGCCTGAGAACCTGAAAAGCAGCTAGTGCAAGTTCTGGAGTCCAAGGACAGGAGAAAAAGACTCTATCCCAGCTCCAGGAGACAGAGAATATCTTTTTGTTCTATCTGAGCCCCAGAGGGTTGGATGATATCTGTCCTCATGGGGGATGAATCTTCCCCACTCAGTCCACTGACTCACATGCCAATCTCCTCTGGAAATACCCTCCCAGATGCACCCAGAAATAATCCTTTACCAGTTCTCTAGGTCATCCTTAATCCAGTCCAGTTGAACCCAAAATTAACCATCATGCCGTGCTTCTGCAGCACCTTTCCAGTCATTAGAGTTGGAATCTTCCAGAGGGCTTTTTAATAATACTCCTGAGACCCGGGCTGCTACCCGGACTAAGTCAGGACCTCTAGATGTGGGAACAAATCATTGGTGCTTAAAAACTCCCTAGATGTTTTCATGGGCAGCCAAAGTAAAGAACAACTGTTGTAGACACTTCTATTGTTGGTTAGAGCACCATGTAGTATAATTATTTGTCAGCTTTTCCTGTTACAACAGGGTTCTTAATCTGCGATCTCTGGACCCCCCCAACAGGGATGATCAGGGATCTGCAACCCAGAAAACATTAAGAATCATTCATCCTTCGTCCAGGAGGAACTTGGGAATAAGACTTGTGCTTTATTATTGTAACCTCTGTGCTAATAGTTGGTAGTTATTCAATAATGCAACATTATTCAACAGTAAACTGGACACCAGAGGACAGCATCTCAGGAGACATTGGCCAGAAATTCTTTGAGGAAAATAAATGAGAATTAGGTCAAAAAACAAGCTCGTAGTTTCGCATACACAGAGTAAGAATGTATACATAGATATGTCTTTAAATATATATATATTTAAATCTCCTTGTATTTGGTCATATATGCTTATTGTGCTGTTTGACTCCCACCAAACTCTCTCAAAGTGTTCAATCTCTGAGGAATTAGTTTCTTGCAAAAATGTTTGCAAGTTTCTTGCAAAAATGTTCTGTTGAAGTCAATACATTTTAAATTGATTTAAATATTCATTTATTTCCTTTTTGCTTCCACTTTATTAGGATAATGAGAGTTGCAAAGAAGTTTTGAAGTGTTTTAAAATTCTTTCTACAACCTAATCAACTGAGGTCTCACTATTGTAACTGGCATGGAATGTGTACCCACTCAGAGATCAAACATGGTCACCTCTCTGCCATTTTAAAATTATTTGCTTGTAGGCCCCATCCGCCTCACTAGTAGGAGGCAAGTATCTCCTTCCCTGAATTATAAAAGATCCATGGGGAGAGTGGTGAGTAGGAGTTGGGGGCAGCTTACTTCAGCCAAAGAGGAAATCAGTTCAGGTTCCACACTTCTCCTCCTGAAGCAGGGAGTACCTGTATTAATCATGCCTTTTTATTTGCTCGCTCTCTCTCTTGCTCTCTCTCGCTCTCTCTCTTGCTCTCTCTCTCTCACTCTCTCTTTCTCTGTGTGTGTGATGTGTGTGTGTGTATTGGCTTTTGTTTTTTTCGGAGACAGGGTCTTGCTCTGTTGCCCAGGCTGGAGTGCAGCGGAAACATCCTAAGAGTTTCAATATGTTGCTGAGGCTGTTCTCAAACTCCTGGCCTCAAGTGATTCTCCTGCCTCTCAAAGCACTGGGATTACAAGTGTGAGCCATCTTTCTTAGTCTTATTTTCTGTATTCGGAAGTTTTTATATCTGGGGTCTTGCTGATCCTGAAGAGGCTGCCCCTCCCTGACTTAGGGCTTAGGGCTGGGGTTTAGGGATCACTAATTCCTGGAAGCAGTACAGACTCCCCTGAAGAGTGCCTTTCATATGCAAACCAACCAACCCAGAGTCCGCACACTCACCTCCTTTCACCCTCGGGGCCATCTGCTGTAATCACCCCATGGCCAATTACCAAACAATGAGAGATAGCCCCCTATGTATCAGAGCCAGCTGAAATTATTCAAACTGTCCATCCTAAGCCTGCTTACCCTGCCTCACCTGTTTCTTCCTGCAGAAGGAATAAAGGCTCTTGCTCAAGTTTTCCCACCCTCCCTCTGCCTCCTGACCAACCCTGCTGCTTCCCAGTGTGCCCCTCCCACCACACACACTGTGGTATGAATCGTCCCCTCCTCTTGGGAACTGTAACAAACTATCTTTTCAATGGCAGTCATCTCCTGATTTGTTGGCCTCATCAAACCTGAATAATAAAAAAATCCACATTTTATTTATTTATTTATTTATTTTTTGAGACGGAGTCTTGCTCTGCCACCCTGGCTGGAGTGCAGTGGCAGGATCTCAGCTCACTGCAAGCGCCGCCTCCCGGGTTTACGCCATTCTCCTGCCTCAGCCTCCCGAGTAGCTGGGACTACAGGCACCCGCCTCGTCGCCCGGCTAGTTTTTTGTATTTTAAGTAGAGACAGGGTTTCACCGTATTAGCCAGGATGGTCTCGATCTCCTGACCTCGTGATCCGCCTGTCTCGGCCTCCCAAAGTGCTGGGATTACAGGCTTGAGCCACCGCGCCCGGCCCCAAAATCCACATTTTAAAACAGTATTTGAGTCTATTGAGTCCACCAGCCAGTGGCTTCTTACTGGCAAGTGCATCTGTGTTGAAAACCAGTCTTACAAAGTCCAAGTGGCCATACCGGGCCCCCACTGTGATGATGTCAGTGAATTCTAGATCTCAACCAAGGCTGTAGGAAATCCTGGGGGCAGAGAGATCCCCTTTCTCAGTACCCAGCTCATTCAAGAGTGCCCCACTCCTGGGCCCACAAGAGGGCAGATGCTCAGTGCTTTCAATTTTCACATCCAAGTCTGGGGGCAAGTCTGTCTAGGGGAAGACCAGGATATGGCATCAGGCAACCTGGAGACCCATAGCTATCTTCTGATGAGACTGCCTTCAAATGATAAACTAATCCAGACATTGGCCCTCCAAGGGAGTATTTTAGAGCTGTTCCTGGTACTTCTTTTGCTATAAAAAAAGAAACACTCCCCAAATTTACCCTAATTTCATATAGGCATTTTAGAACTGTAAGGGGGAAAAATAATTTTCTCCTTCACGCTTCATGAGTTTTTAGCTAAGACTCTCTACAACGAAAGACAGATTAACGATAAAAACAAACAAGTTTAATAATAGGTACACCTCCTGTATACATGAATGATAACTCAAAGAAATAAGTAAATCTCTAGAGTAGATCCCAAAGAAAAGAGTTTAAATTTCACCCTTAAATACCATCATTCTCTGAAACAAACAATAAAGAGTATGGCCACAAACACAGCAAGGTTTATTATGCAGGTTTTAGTTGATGTCTTCTCCATTGATTAAGGGTGTCTTGGCTGAGTGGTGACTCAAGCCTATAATCCCAGCACTTTGGGAGGCCCAGGCAGGAGGATAATTTGAGCCCAGGAATTCAAGACCAGCCAGGGCAGCATAGTGAGATCCTGTCTCTACAAAAGTAAAAAAAAAAAAAAAAAACAGAAATAAAATAAAAGAATGTTTAGAGATTTAGTCTTCCTGGTGTGAGAGGGAAACACCCTTGCAGATGGAGATTTCATTTATAGACATAAATTTCTTTTACAAAAGGGTAACTTTTCAGAACTTCACCTGTGTCTGCAGTTTCTCAAGATAACCAGCTCAAAATAATCTTATACGAAAAACGCATATTTGGGAGTTGTAAATTCTGGTCTCTCGCAGTCCTGTATTAAGATGGCATGCCCTGAGCCCCATCATAACTTATCAGAACACTTAATTCATGAAAAAAGAGTTAGTAAGATAACCTTTGTTTCTCCCCCACTGGATCCTTCTCTAGTCCTGTGAAGAGATTCAAAACATATCACCTCAAAATATGCAACTTTGGCATATCGATTCTTTTGAGCTAAAGAAATTGTGAACCAGTCAATGTGGGAAAACATCTTTACTTCTCTTCAACTAAAATAATGTACAAATGTCCTCTTTTGTAAAGGAAATTTACATTTATAAAGGATGTTTTCATTAGTAAAGGTATCTGTAGGAAGAAGAGAGCTACTCAGAGATGACTTTTATCACTTGAGAGACTTTTATCTGCATAGCAAGGCAACCACCATTCACCATACATTTCCTTCCCTCCCCTTCCTGTAATTTGCCTCCACCACCCTGCAGGAACCCCAAACCCTTATTCCTTCCTGTATCTCAGGGTGTAACTGTGATAGGTTCATTGTCTGATGTGCAGCAAGTCAACACGCCAACACCAGGTTGCAGTAGAGAAAGAGGTTAAATCATAGGGCCACTGAATGAGGAGACAGTAGGAAACCTCAAATCCATCTCCCTGAGGAGTTTGGGGCTAGGGATTTTAACTGTGAAGATCATTGATGGATCAAAGTGTGCCTGGGGAAATTATGGGACAGGGAGATAAGGAAACTGTATTCTCATGCTGATTCAGTTTTTCTGTGGGGATCTTCAAATGGTTGGCATCAACTGTTCCACTGGAATTCAGGATCTGAGAAACCTCTTAAGCAATTCTTAAACAAAAGCCTTATGATTCTAACATCAGAAATCCCACCTATAGGAACAGTGAGCATGCAAATGGTCATTATCTAGTGCTACATGACTTTCAGTTACCAGGAAGTGGGCCAAAGTACAGCCTGATTAATGCTTAATTATAACAATGTTTCTGTCCAGAATGCTTGTTAACCCTGTGAGGACAGTTTCAAGGGTGATACATAAATCTCAATCATCTGGCTGCTTCTCTGAGTCTCATATTGTTGTGGGACTTCATGCATACATACATAATTAGAATTGTTTTTCTCCTGTTAAATCTCTTAATGTCAATTTAATTCATAGACAAGCCAAATAACCTAGAAGGATAGAAGGAGCATCTTGCCTCTCCTGTAATTGAAAAACGCCCTTCTCCACAATCCCCACCCTTAGTTTCAGAAACTCTCAAATCCAACCGCTTCTCTGCCAGTCTCCCCCTAGAGCTCCAAGAGATACCCCAGTATCACCTACTCCATCACTCTAGTTCTCTTTCTCTATACCCTGGCTTATTTGGGGTTCTCCCGGACCTCAGGGCGTAGCTTTCAGAAAGGTGTAGGCTTGAGGTCAGGAGGTCAAGACCAGCCTGGGCAATATAGTGAGACCCCATCTCTGCAAAAAAAATTTTTAAAAAGTATTTGGGCATGTTGGTACACACCTGTAGTCCAAGCTTCTGGGAGGCTGAGGTAGGAGGATTACTTTAACCCAGAAGTTTGAGACTGCAGTGAGCTATGATCATGCCACTGCACTCCAGCCTGGGCACCACAGTGAGACACTGTCTCCTCAAAGAAATTTAAAAAAGGAAAAAGAAAAGTTTAGGAACCAGTGTCAAGGTCCAGCACTAGAGTTTTGCAGGTAGGTAGGAAAGGAAAATAATTTTCCCCCTACTCTTTTAGGTTTCCTGGTTGAGAGGGGCAGGTGCTGCTGCAAATTAGACTAACAAAGGAAAGACTAACAAGAGAAAAACAAAATTTCATTAATGTGCACATCATGCATACTTGTGAGACAAACTCAGAAATGAGTAATTAAAAGGGGTGGTTAGAACTTGGGGCTTATCATTATTCTCAGCAAACTAACGCAGGAACATAAAACCAAACACCAAATTTTCTCACTTATAAGTGGGAGGTGAACAATGAGAACATAGACACATAGACGGGAACAATGCACACTGGGGCCTGTCAGGGGATTGCAGGGGAGAGCGGAGAGCATCAAGATAAATAGCTAATGCTTGTGGGACTTAATGCCTAGGTGATGGTGAAAGAACACATTCCTCCATATATCACAGCCTTGAGCCCGACACATCACATCCCCCCATATGCCTCCACTTCCTGGGCCCGACACAAACACATTCCTCCATATATCTCAAGTTTAGAAGAAAAACAACACCTGGAGAAGCTCCGATAAGGTTACAACCGTTTGTAAAAGCGCAGGAACCAATAAGAAGGCTGCTAAAAGTATAACTTAAAATGTAAACCAATTGTAATGCTGTAACCTAGAGAAATGCCTTGTTCCTCTGTAACCTGACAAGTCCTGTTTACCTCGAGCTATAAA